>NC_139846.1:3205700-3650700 GCF_963691815.1 Echiichthys vipera
ATAAAGTGATGGTTAGTCTTATTTTTTGCAACATATTCATAAAGTAATTGGTTAATCTGATTTCTAACAACGCTCTCAATGTCAATCAGCTGTGCAGGTGTGTCATTGATAAGGTAGTGACAGAATGCTATCTTTCGCTTAAGCTAACACTATATGCACACAGATGTAGTAGCTAAATTTGTCCACAGAAATTTTTTTTTTTTTCGGTAGATGAGGATTGAGCTATCAAAGCAGTTTATGTATGGTCTTATTTCAGTTTATTTCACAATGTCTACAAGGTGGTAATGGCTAGCTGGTAACTGTTTTATAGCTCACTTGCTTCGCGTCCAGCCGAACAACGCACCTTAGCCTTGATATAATTCCAACATTTCATGGCCTGTCGTGACTTATTGCTTAATGCATTTGCTTCTGTTGTATTACCTCTAGAATAGGTAGCATTAAACCCTCGACCACTGACACTACTGTCTGAGGAGAAGTGGATGAACATGGAGTCTCCTGTTGAGTGGAGAGGAGCTGGAGGATCCCGACCACACACATTGGCCAACACAGGGGATAGACTCGTCGCACCTTGGAACACACACACAAACCCACACACACACACACACACAAACACACACAGCCGCACACATACTCACTCAATCACTCACACGCACACACACACACACACGCACACACGCATGCACGCACACACGCACGCACGCACACACACACACACACACACACACACACACACACAAGGGACTCATTAGATTAAGGCCTGCAACTAACAATTCGTTTTATAATCGATTGATTAACCGATTATTAATCAGATTGAAAGAAAAAAGCTACATACATCAATACATACATACATACACAAAAATCCATGTCTTCTTCTTCAATGCTAACATAGCATAACACACAATTAATAGGCTACAATGTTAGTTAGTAATTGCTGATGTAAGTACAGACCAGGCCACAAGAATTAAAGAAATAATTAAATTAATAGACATTGAGGATGCTGTCATGCGCTGATAAAAAAAAAAAGCTCCCCCACAGCCACAAAAGAATAAGACAACTGTTTTCTCTGGTTGATTTTCATGTCAATGTGTAAAGTCAGACGAGTTGCTCTGGAAATGACAGCTACCTAGAGTGAAACAGCTTTTGTTATTTTTTTCATCACTGTCTTAACCTTTGGTGTGATTGCTTACCATCTCTGATGACAAGGCTGTCAAAGTAGCAGTTGGGGTAGTCCTCTATGTCCAGAGACAAGAGATTAAACTCTACAGTGGAGTCCGGAGAACGTATCAACCAGGTACACTCCTGCTCAGGAGCGTAGTTTTCAGGCCAGCCAGGAGAATAAAGGAAGCCAGGGGTCTCCCCTGTCATCAGCACTCCACCACATGCACCTGAGATATACACACACACACACACACACACACACACACACACACACACACACACACACACACACAGGCTCATTCAGATGGTGCACATGCTATACTGAAAAAGTATGACCATGCATGTTGTTTCTCACTGACCCCCATGTTAAACAGGCTGTTTTAACAGCACAATTAAACCGATTTAAGGCCTAGGACTAAAAAAAATAAAGCTAGTCTGTATGTTTAGGTCATATCTCCATGACAACACTGAGGGGGGTGAATTTTTTTTTATTTATTTTATTGAAGGTTAAAGTTTATGAATAATTACGGACCTTGAGTATAGATGTCCAAATGAAGCTTCATGAAGCATTTTCTTTATTTTCTGAGTCACTAGAAGGAGCTCTCTGTTCAACAAAGGGTTGAAAACACACTGAATCACCATTCATTGAGCCTTTCTCTTGAAACCAAGAGCTCAGTCTAGTGGACTCAACAAATACAACTAATGCCTCATGAAGCTTCATTTAGACATCACTACTCCTGAGTGACAGTTAGCCTCTGGCCCTCACTTCGCCTCAGCTACAGAACACTGTTCACCAAAACCACCAGACACAGGAACAGTTTCTGCCCACAGGCTGTCACCATGGGGAACAGTTAACACGTATAGCCCCTACTAAACAACTACAAAGCAATCTGGGACATCAATAATCCCGTATTGATTAAAACACCTTTTGCACTGTTGTCATTATGTTTACAATTTCATCATTGGTTTGTTTTTTGTTGCTCTTTTTTGTTTGTTTTGTTTTTTTCTTCTCTATCTCTTGTTCTTCTCTTTGATATTGCTTTGCTGTGATTTGTTTTAAGTCACGAGCCAAATATCAGACACCGACTGATCTAAACTGAATTTTTACTTTGTTTATGATTAATTATAAAAAAAAGTAAAAGAAAAGTTTTTACTTTCTTCCTATCCCTTTGAACATGAACTATATTATTTGAGTCATCTATTTATTGCTCAGGATTCTTAGGATCTCATTTGCTTGTTTTTCTTTTTTGCTTTCATTTTTACTGCTCATTCGCTTTATTTAGTTTGTATTAAGCCTGTGGATGTTCTCATTTGTCCAGGGGCCTGTTTCACAAAGCAGGTTTAGTGAAAACTCTGAGTCTGTTAACCCTGAAATGAGGGAAACTCTGAGTTTTCCGTTTCACAAAGGGAGGTAACTCAAACCAGAGACAGAGGGGTAACTCTAGCCTGTTTCACAAAGAGAGGTAACTTAACCTCTCGGTCAGTTACCTTGGTAACATGCTCTCTGAAACTAACCTGGTCGGGACCAGGTTTTTCTCAGAAAACCTCGAGTTTCTCTCTGTCTCCGCCCTCTTTCAGCCACACACGGTGTTTGATTTCCTCATTCATTCAGTCAGCAGGCGAGTTTTGGCGTAGTATGGTTCTGTTAGTTTTTTCAGAAAATCATTGCAAAAATCAGACATTAGAAGTTATATTAGGTGGCGACTATTTCACTACCATGGCATGTCCTTTTGATAACGATCCTGTGGATGAAGGTGCAGAATTACTGCACAGAGAATTAAATATTCGTCGGGAGATGATTATCAAACCGCGCATAGACGTCCTTAATATACTGCAGCCATAATTACAAAATGAATGAAATGGATCTTTTGAGCAAGTTGAATGTATTTGACTTAGCGTTTCCTAAATATAATCCCAGCTTTTCTTGCAATTCATAGGTTCAAAAGTGTGTGCTTTTAGTTGGGTTACCGCTATATAAACTACTCCTATATAGCCCTCTAATCCAGAATATCACCTATAATGCGAGGGGTGAATTTCACGGCAGGGGTTCTGAATACGGCACACCGTTTCATGTCACAGTCCATCTCACCCCTCCTTACATTTCCAACATTAACAACCAGTAATGCTCTCATATCACAGCAGATATTGTGTGTTGCGCTGCGTTTTTTTGCAAATGGGAGTTTTCTATACAACATTTATATGTTGTATAAAAAACAGCCACTTACGGTAATATTTACTTTACCATGTAAAACATGCTCAAAATGAGGCGTCACCATGAGATTTTGCAGATGTTTTACCTGTTTGAATACCTGTATGTTTTTATGTTTCATTTTAAGCTGCTGCCAAGTGCGCTTCTCCCCCACAGGGTTGCACTTAAATGAAATAAACTAATAGGCTCCCACTCAAGCAGTTTCCCCTGTGATATTACTGTGATTGCAACAGGACTACATTTAAACTTATGCACTGACCCGAGCCGCAATGTTCTCCTGCACCGTCTCCCTCTCTTTTGCTGCTGCAGCGGTGTAAACCTGCTCAAACTCTCCGTATGAGCGCATTAATACAGTTGCAGTTGTAGCGCAGCCCTCCGCTTCCCCGTTGCCATGGTGACTCGTCGAATCAGGGCTCCATTGATGCTGTCTTTTTTTACTTGTGGAGCACGCGCTTAACTCCAAGTCAAACTACTGTGAGTTGATCAACCAACGCAAATCTGCTGTTCTGAAACCGAAAACTCAGAGTTTCCTATCTCAGAGTAGATCAACTCAGAGTTCAGGGTTAGAGTTTTTTTTAACCTGCTTTGTGAAACGGACCCCAGGTCATCGTTATCCCCAAAGCAATTTCAGTCAAAAGCAACTGGACTCGGTTATTTGTCTAGGAAGACGTTCTTTAGTTTGGATTTTTTTTTTTAACATGTCCAATAAAGATTAAAAATTTGAATTAAAAAAAATCTGTTTTTATATATTTGTGTATATATACTGTTAACAATTAATGTTTTTTTTACCTTTGTTCATTTGTGTCATCCTTGTTTTTGGCTGTATGTCTATTTCTGTGTTTGTATATTTAAAGTGACGAAAAGCCGGGGTCAAATTCCTTGTATGTGTTCAAACTTACTTGGCCATTAAAGGTATTCTGAAGCAATAATACATTGTTTATTTTTGAACCATAATATATAACATTATGTATTTAATGGACAAAAATAAACATCATGACACCTGAAACATGGTATGAGTAGTTTTTCTGTATGCAACTGTTGCAGAAAAAAATGCACAGGCCGGCGGCCACATGACCTGAGAAACTATTAGCTAAGGTTGGAGCTATACCACGACGTGCACATAATGGATGCCAGAAAAGAAAGAAGAAAATTTGGAACTGAAAAGAGTTTTAAACCCAAATCTTGATGTTAGCCCATCATCCTGCTTCTGCCTCTGTTTAAATATGATTTTCTCTCTGTCTTTTGAACACTCTGATGTGTTTTCTATGTGTTTTCTCTGCTGCTGTCAGGCGATCCCATCACCAACAGTCTTTGCAGATTGATGTGCTCCATCAGCCTCATAGGGAATCATCAGCCACCATCACCAGTCTGGACTCCATGGGAGGATTTATCTTGCTTGGGTCAGGCCCCCTTTCCTTACAAATATCCCTGTTCAGTCTACAAGCCAAATACTTTCTGCTAATAATGAATTATCACGCCTCATCTGTTATAAAAAACATGTGTCGACTTCATTTACTTTTTTCTCCTGACTGGAAATGGCTCAAAAGGACAAACTGACCTGGTGGAACAGTGGGTGGTGGTCCAGATTCCTGGACAGCAGTCCATTCCACAAGGAAGCCTCGTCCTGCCACCACTGAATCCGTCTGGAACTGTAGGGTTAGGGAGCTTGCCGAACTTCTTAGAGGAGGGGGCAGGGCCAGACCACAGAAAGTTCCAATGGGGTAGTAATGAACACTAGGGCCATCAAATATCTGCAAGAAAAAAAAGATTTAGGGCAGAGTACACAAGGTTGTTTCATTTCAACACACACCTCCCTGGGCTGTCATCACCAGGGCTGTGACCTCTCTTCTCCATTATACATGCTCCTTTCTTATTCAAGGCACAGTTGACCCGGTGGCCCTGTTGTGTTTTATTGTTGTGTTGATGAACCTAAACCCAAAAAATGTGGAAAACTGTTCAATGCTCTAACTCTATAATTCAGTATTTTACAGGTCTTGTATAATGTGTTTCTCTGAATTTACTTTAACTCGACTTTAATTGTATTTTCTTCAGATCTCTACAATCATCTGCACACTTTCAACATCAGTGTCTGACCAAATGTCTCCCCTGCTGCTCCTGAGTTATGACATAAAACATATGTGGGAACATGTAAGAAGCCTTACTGTGTCTGTAATAACTGCATAAAGTCATTTTAGGTGACTCTCACTTCCCTCCCCCTCCCATGAGCTCCTCCGCTCCCTCCCATCGAGTGCTCGTCAGTGCGTGTGCACCAGATTCCTGTGAACATGCCTGTGTCTTCTCTCATCGATAAACATCATGGAGTACTTGCTACATGGAGGTAGGCTGACTAACTTACACATAGACAGCAACTGCTAATGTCATTTAGCATATACCTAGCTTGAAGTGTGTGCCTGTGATATTGTAACATGTGCAAGCGGGCAGAAGGGATCTGTGGCATGTGCACGAACTGTGAACTACCCGGAGTGGACAGGATGATACGGGCACGTATGGATTTTTGCATTATTTATCTTGTTCTATCGGAGCAGAGGGTCTGCTTCAGTGAATATGATCAAGCAAATGTTTACGACTGCAACTTTAAACAGGTGAAGCTGACAACAGACTGGTGTTCCATTATTTCCAATGTTGTGTATCTGAACTGAAATACCTTTGATTTGCATCTTGATGAGTCAATCAATGATATGATGCACTGCATCCAATTTAAAGTTACCAATGGATCAACATGACATGTTTATGACTGTTGCCATAAAGTACTATGTGAAACAATACATTGCATTTAAATTAGTGATGTCCAACGGAAGCTTCATGAAGTATTTTCTTTATTTTCCACAAGAGCTCTCTGTTCAATGAAGGGTTGAAAACACAGTGAATTGAGCAATTTTCTTTAAATCAAGAGTGCCATCAAGATGGATCAACAAATAAGTAAGGCTTCATGAAGCTTCATTTTGACATCACTAATTTGACCACAACTGAGAAACAATAGTGCAAACATTCTGAATGCAATTGTAATGGGACACATCAAGGTTATCAATGATACAAATGTGATTTCACAGCACACACAGTCTTACCTTGAGGTGGTCGTAGGCGCAGTCACGCAGGTCTTCTATGTCCATGTCCAAGAAGCGGATCTGGATGTAGCTGTCTCCCTCCACAGTTATGGTCCATCGGTAGTGGGCATTATTGGGGTACGTTCTGGGATACAGTGGGGAAGCTATCTGACCAAACTCCCCCACTACATCATTGCCATACACTAAGAATCAACAAGGAAGTCAAAGTTAGAGCCTTCTTAGAGCCGTCAGTAAGATGCAGTATTTCCTTCTGGAGAGGCAACACTTCAATTAATAACAATGTTGACTAAATATTTTTTTAATATAAAAGAGACTGGTGAATTGCCTTTCCCCACAGACACTCACAATGTGAGAAGGTGGCTCTGAATCCTGCTCCACTAATTGTTGCATCTGAGACGAACTTCACCCACAGGATGTGACCAATGACAGAGGTGTAGTTGGAGGGTAGTGAGTTACCACAGAAGCGACCAACCAGAGAGCCGGTGGAGTTGCCCTCTCTGATTTCAAGGTAGTCATTTTGACAGCCAGAGTTTCCCTGCAGGTGAAAGGTACTGTACAAAACACAAGAAGAAGTCACTGATAGTGAAAAATGGTGTATTCTATTCTGAACATAAAACATTAGCTAAATTAATTAGGTACAAAAAAACAAGAATTAATCATTCAACAAATTGCCCAAACATTATTATTATTGCTATTGCTATTTGTTTTAAATAGCAATAGTAGTCAAAATCAGTATCAATAGGTAAGAGTCTGGAGAAAACCAGGTAACAATATGATATATTCTTTTTATATAAACACATAACATGTTACAAATTGGCCAACATACTGTATATGTGAATACAACACATCTGTGATAAAATCTGCACTGTATATACATACAGTATACACACTTTCTAATGGATCCCAGTGTAATCATCCCAACCATAACATCTTACAACTTTTATCAACCACCTTTACCTTTAACCTCCACAGAGCCATTGTCAGTGTTACATCTGAACTTAGCCATTTTGTATTCCTGCTTTTCCCTGGCCCAGCGAATTCTTTGGCAATAACAGCTGCTGTATATCAATATTTCATAGCCAATGAAAACAGTTAATGTCCAAAACATTAACAAATCATTCCTTTGATTTTTTTTTATTCTTTATTCTTCTTTTTCTTATTCTTGCTTTTATTCTTGAGGTCTTTACACAGCAGGGGCGTAACAAAATAAATGAAATGAGAATGCAAAATACTAAAAATAATAATACTTAAATAATATTTGACATCAAAACTGTTCACACCTCCCTGTGCTGATTAGATTACATGGTATGCAGATGTCCACTGCCATCAGTGTGAATGTCTGTGTGAATGGATGAATGTGACAAATGTGAAAGCGCCTTGAGTAGTCAGAAGACTAGGAAGGTGCATTTACCATAGACTTAGACTTCTCTTTATTGATCCTTTCGGATGACTCCCGCAAGGAAATTAAGTGGGGAGGTATAAAAAATACAGTATAGGATAACCAATAAACTCTTAGCTAAAGAAAGAACAGAAAGTATAAAAAAACAATAAACAGTAAGCAAAAAACTCTTAGTCAAATATATATGAGGTAGATGTAAGAATACAGGTCAAATAAAATTCACAGAATGTTAAATCAGATAAGTTACATGAACAGGAAGTGTATAAGATAAAATATAATATGTATGACTGTATATGACAGAAATGAGCAGTAAGATTCAATTATTGTACTTAAGTGGTGGATAAAGTTATTGCACAAAAAAGAAGAAGATAAGTGTCCAGGTATGTAAGAGTAGATTATTAATTGTACAGTGAGTGGCTCCCACTCCTTTCCTTCTGTCCTCTTTATTTCCTCCTCCCCCTGAGTGAGGAGTTGTAGAGGACGATGGCCTGAGGGATAAAGGAGTTCTTGAGCCTGTTGGTCCTACACTTGGGCAGGAGCAGCCTTCCACTGAACAGGCTCCTCTGGTTGCTGATGACGGTGTGCAGGGGGTGGCTGGCTTTGTCCATAGTGTCCAGCAATTTGTCCAGTGTCCTCCATGGTGTTAAAGGCACTGGAGAAGTCCAGGAAGAGAATCCTGGCTGTGCCGCTTCCCTTATCCAGATGGGAGTGGACCCGGTGCAGCATGTAGCGGACGGCATCCTCCACAGCAACATCTGGCTGGTAGGCAAACTGCAGGCGGACCTGGGCGTGTGGTACCTGGGGTCTGAGGAGGCTGAGAAGAGCCGCTCCATCGTCTTCATAAGGTGTGAAGTGAGTGCCACCTGTCGGAACTCATTCAGCTCGCTGGGCCTGTTCTTCTTGGGAAACGGAGCGATGCAGGATGTCTTCCAGAGGGTATGCACTCTTCCAGTTCTGGAGTGCAGGTCTTCAGTTGTCTCGGACACACTTTATCCGCTTTCCTGGGCCGGAGCTTCCTCAGATGTCCTCTGACTTGGTCTGTGGTGATGTGAGGCGGGGATTGTGTTGAGGTGGAGGAGGAGGGGGGTGTTGTTGTGGTGTCGGGGGGGAGGTGTGTAGAGGGAAGAAGGAGAGATGGCTGCAGTGAGGGTGGGGGTGGGGGGACAAGGGCTAGTTAAACCATGTAATCGTTCATGATAGTTGACTCGGAAATCCGACTTGAACGTTCCCTTTCATTGTGTTTTTACTTGTCAGAAGTTGGAAGCTCCTGATTTCTGAGTACAAGTGAACGCAATGACAATCTCCAGCTGGTTAGACCAACCACGGCTGACTAACGCAGTGTATTTATATCTATGGAAGGAATGTTTCCATGCACACACAGGTTGGAATACTCAGCAAAGAGACAACAAGTGCTTTCATTAGTGAGTTATATAATCATCACCATTGATTTAACTCACTATTTGATAAGATAGGAACTTAACAGATAATTAACTAGATGGAAATCTTACAGATTATATCTTTATATATCTTCATGTATTGTCACCTGAACAAGTTCCATTTCCTAATGGAAGGACAAAGGACAAAGTGAACAATGAGTTTAGAGTATCACATCACAGACCCTCAAATGGACTCACATGAATGAGAGCTGGAGACGGTTCCCTGGTGAGCTCCTGATGGTCCACACACACTCCACATTAGGTGGATATGCATCTGGATAGTAAGGACTGTTAAATGCACCACTCTCCATCACCAGATCTCCTCCACAACCTGAGCAGAAGAGGTGAGAAGCATGAGTTTTCCTGGAGGTCCTGCCAGTGTGTATGCATGAGAACACAATGATTTTCGGTGATCTAGAACTGTCAGCAGTATTGGTGTGTCTTACTTGAGGTGGATGCTGAGTAGGTTGCTCTGAACCCTTTTCTAGAGACGGAGTAGTCGGAGATGAAGTTGACCACCAAGGCGTTACTGAAGGATGTCACTGGGTGAGGTAATTCCATGCCACAGAAGCGCCCTAACAAATTTTGCCATTACATTTTACTTTCAGTTTTAAGGCTAAATGTGTAGTGAACAAGCAACCGTTTTTATATTCAACCATATTTTTTGTTTTCTTACCTGATTATTGTTAACATAATGTGCCATGGTGAGAATATTCTCTCTCTCTCTCTCTCTCTCTCTCTCTCTCTCTCTCTCTCTCTCTCTCTCTCTCTCTCTCTCTCTCTCTCTCTCTCTCTCTCTCTCTCTCTCTCTCTCTCTTTCTCTCTCTCTCACACACACACACATGGTATAACTACCTATAGATGGTGCCTGGTAGTTGTCCCCATCCAGGATCTCCACAACATCATGGGAGCAGTTGGAGTTCATCATCTCTAACTCGAAGTCAGTAAATGACAGGGTAACATGGTTGACTGGACACATAAACACAAGTCAAAGGTTAAAAGACCAAAACATTTAGTGTATAACACCATGTATACAACAATGATGGAGCTCTTGGTTTAAAGATAAAGGCTCAATTAATGGCGATTCAGTATGTTTTCAACCCTCTGGTGAACAAAGGTCTAGTGGACTCAGAAAATAAAGGCAATGCTTCATGAGGCTTCATTTGGACATCACTAGTATACAGTGGGTCATGAAGGAAGCGAGTCTTTTGAGAGTTTTCACCAATCTAGGGTTACCTTCCAGTCATGACCTAGTCTGAGGGCCTTGACTAACACAACTCACATGGTTCCTGTGGTCTGATGATCCAACTACAGTTCTGATTGGGTGGGTACAGTGCTGGGTACCGTGGTGAGGCAAGGGCCCCACCAATGTCATCGGTTATGATGGTTGCACCACAAGCTGTTGAAAACAAACAAAAAAACAAAATTACACTGTCAGTGCCCTCCACCCCTCAGCCACCAGAACATGCAGGTAGAGCTGGATGACCTACCTGCATGGATTACTTGGCTAGTAATAATAATAATAATAATAATAATAATAATAATAATAATAATATGGATAAATAATTGGATCCTGTAAATGCTGAAAGTTGACGTTGACATGTCTCTTCAACATTGCGTGGAAGTCTGGGACAGTGCCAAGGGAGTGGCAGACTGGGGTGGTGGTTCCCCTGTTTAAAAAGGGGGACCAGAGAGTGTGTGCCAATTACAGGGGTATCACACTACTCAGCCTCCCTGGTAAAGTCTACTCCAAAGTGCTGGAAAGGAGGATTTAACCTCCGATTGAAGAGGAACAATGTGGATTCCGTCCTGAACGTGGAACAATGGACCACTTCTTCACTCTCACAAGGATCCTGGAGGGGGCCTGGGAGTATGCCCATCCGGGGTTGCAGTTCGGTGAACTGGGGATCTCATCTCTGCCTTTTGCAGATGGTGTGGTCCTGATGGCATCATTTGTTAGTTGCCTTCAGCACTCACTGGATCGGTTTGCAGCCGAGTGTGAAGCGGCAGGGATGAGGACTAGGACCTCTAATGCTGAGGCCATGGCTCTCAGCAGGAAACCATGCACCATTATAATGCCATCGCTTTACTGCACTGTTGTGACGTATAGAGAGCTGAGGGTACAAGGGGCCGAAATGGGTTTTCTCAGGAGGGTGGACGGAGTGTCCCTTAGAGATAGGGTGAGAATATACTGTATCTTCACCTATAATATATCTGCACACTTGCCTGGGAGCGCCTCGGGATCCCCCAGTCAGAGCTGAACATGACAGACAAATGTCCTGTGACATGAGCAGCACCTTTGAAAGTCATGTAGTCTGCAGTTTCCAACGCATACAGTAAGTGAGCACTGATTGATGTATGGATTGATGGATTTGCTATTTTACCCATGTTCTAGAAATAGAAACTAAGAGGTTCAAGGAGGCCCACCTTCAGAGAAGCGAGCACTAAAGCCGCGGTGGCTGCGACTTGAGTCGGACCTAAAGCGAACATAGATGGTGTTCTGGGTGGAGGTGATGGACTGAGGAAGACTGATGCCACACACACGGGCAAGCAGAGTCGAAGATATGGATGGACCATCATGGATCTAAAGAGGGACATACATATGGTTTCATTAAAGCTATACAACTTTAAATACTAAACATAAAGTCTGAGAAATTAACCAAGTTGGAAGTTCAATTCAATTCAATTCAAAAAACTTAATTTGTCCCTTGGGGGCAATTCAGGAAAGTGCCAAAAACTGCAGTTCGTTGAGTGGCCACCTGAGGCTGGCTCCAAAACAGAAATGAACATGTTTACAGTCTGGTACATAAATGGTCCCAAAGCCAATTTTCCTATTCATGACAACTATACAGGGGGTGAATTGTTGTGTAACCCAGTTGACTCGTATTAAGGCTTAACGTTTTGCATCATTTAGAGTGTGGCTACTTTGAGTGGCAGGTGGCTGCCGTCAGAGGAGGCTAACATTAGCTGGGGGTCATCTTTATGTTCCCTGGGTTCTATGTCCCCCGGTCGCATAAGCCTCCGCCTTTGCAGATTTAATTCAGTATTTTGTTAGGGTTTGGGTCAGGGTTAGGGTCTACATAGGCCTATTTGCCGGGGAATTCGGCACTGATTGTGGAAAAAAATAAATGGGAACATAGGACCCTTTCTGTGAAAAGTGGGGAACATCGGACCCTTTTTTTAAAAAAGGGTCCTACCTCAGCTCTCTGCCCTGTTTGTGGGGGCAGGAGTATAGCACACACTGCAGGAGGGGACAGTAATGGTCAGAATCCCAGGACTCTACCTTAACCAACAAATTGCTCTACACTTCGCCTCCCATTCACACCACACACACACACACACACACACACACACACACACACACACACACACACACACACAAACACACACACACACACACACACACACACACACACACACACACACACACACACACACACAAACACTGATAGCAGAGGTAGACTTGCTTAGTCTTGCAGGAACTGTCAAAACTGCTTCTTCTGCTAATTTCCTCCACGGTATATACAGTAAGATTACTTCCATAGTCATCATGAAGCCTCAAGATGATCTCAGTTATTCAGGTTATGCAGAACTCGTAGTAGTGGTAGTAGTAAAGTAGGTCACTTGCTATATACATGTATTTCCCCATTCACTGGCTAGGCTACATCATTTCTACTGTATGTTGATGAATTCCTCAGTATTAAGCAGTTAAATGTACTCAAAAGCTAAGTCATATACATCTATAAACCACTGAAACAAACACCGACAAATACAAAAGAGAGTGGGAGCTCTCAAAGGTCAGTGACAAATTAAAATTGCTGTGACACAATGCTATTCAACTCTAAATGAAATGTTCCTGGATCACTCACAGCCACATAGTCCCAGGAGCAGTCGCTATGATGTTCAATGTCTAAGTCAGAGAAGTTGAAGAAGACACGGTGGTTGGGATCCACACTGATAATCCAGGAGCAGTCCACATTGTTGGGATAGCTGCTGGGGTATAAAGGAGAATGGATCTCCCCTGATGGAGCAGTGATTGGGCCTCCACAACCTGCAGGAAGAAGGACAGTTGATGAAAGCTCAGTTAGAGTGCTGATGCTGGTGGAAAACTGTGCAGCTTGTCTCTGATGTATCATTATTTCTCAAATAAAGGCCAGTATTCAAATAAAAGCTGGGCCCGACTACAGGACAGGTAAAAAAAACAAGGGTGGATAAATATGGCTATGGCGCCGTACTAGGTGGCAGCTCCCGTGGGTTATTTAAGTTATTAAAAAGTTTTTGTTGTGTTTGTGTTTTGGTTTTTGCTCAACTTTTGGCGACTCTTCTCCGTAATTCATATTTCCTGGGAGAGGACGAACACCTTTCTTTTTTTGAACTTTCACGGCACTTTTTATGTTGTTTTTGTTTTTGTGATGCTTTTGCTAACCCTAGCAATGGAGGGTCAGGAGCGCATCACTGAGCGCATTGTTTACACACGCGACCAGCTCATTGCGCTGTGTGAGCCTGTACTGCTGCCTGGAGCCAGACCTTCGGTCCCGAAGGAGCTGCGGAGGAGACGCCGTGGCTGCAGAGCTGGAGTTAAACGGAGGGTGAAGAGGAGGAGACACAGGCCGATCGTCATGGGAAACGTGAGGCCTCTGGGGAACAAGACGGACGAGCTGATAAAGGCTCAGAGGGAATATCGTGAGTGCAGTGTGTTTTGTTTCACGGAGACATGGCTTCACCCACACATCCCGGACCACAGCGTGGCGATTCCCGGTTTCAGCACTGTTCGGGCGGACAGGGACGTGACAAGCAGTGGAAAGAAAAAAGGAGGAGGGATTGCACTGTACGTTAGTGAGAGGTGGTGTAATCCCGGACACGTTCATGTGAAACGTCTCTGTACCCCAGACATTGAACTGTTGACTGTGGGGATGAGGCCTTATTATTTGCCCCAGGAATTCACGTCTGCCATCATTATTGGTGTGTACGTTCCTCCTTCAGCTGATGCAGTGCTGGCCTGTGACGTCATCCACTCCGCTGTTGCCCAGATACAGACGCTGAATCCTAACGCATTTGTTGTCATCACTGGGGATTTTAATCAGGTCTCATTGGATAAAATCCTCCAAACATTTCACCAGTATGTTGACTGCCCAACCAGAGACTGTAACACACTGGATCTGTTGTATGCAAATGCTAAGGATGCAAACAGTCCAACAGCCCTCCCCCCTCTCGGAAGATCTGACCACAACCTGGTTCTGCTGACCCCTAAGTATATTCCCCTTGTTCAGCGGCAGCCTGTCCACACTAGGAGCGTGAGGAGGTGGACTCAGGAGGCCGCTGACGCACTACAGGACTGCTTTGAGTCGACAGACTGGGATGCACTTGTTGAGCCACATGGAGAGGATCTGGACAGCATGACCGACTGCATCACAGAATACATCAGGTTCTGTGAATGCACCACCATGCCAACCCGGACTGTGAGCTGCTTCTCTAATATTAAGCCGTGGATCACCAATGACCTGAAAGCCCTTCTTAACAAGAAGAAGAGGGCGTTCAGGTCTGGAGACAGGGAAGAACTGAGGAGAGTGCAGCATGAAGTCAGGGATATGCTGAGGACCTGTAAAGACGCCTACAGGAGGAAGCTGGAGGCCAAACTCCAGCAGAACAATGTGAGGGATGTGTGGACTGGTATGAAGCAGATCACTGGGTGTAAGGTGAGCGGCAGACAGTCAGGCAGCCTGGAGAGGGCAAACGAGCTGAACAGATTCTTCAATAGGTTCAGCTCACAGCCTTCTGTCGTCTCCATGACACCTCCACACCCCTACACACCCTCACTGCCCCAAATGCTTCCTCCACCTCCACCTCTTCCTCCTCCACCTCTTCCACCTCCACCTCCTCCTCCTCCACCTTCACCTCCTCCTCCACCTCCCGGTCCTCCACTGAAGACACCAGCAGCCCCGCATGACTGTGACTGCAGGCCAGGTTAGGAGACAGCTGGAGAGACTCCACCAGCATAAGGCTGCAGGCCCTGATGGGATCAGCCCCAGGATCCTGAAGACATGTGCCAGCCAGCTGTCTCCTGTCCTACAACACCTCTACAACCTGAGCCTTGGTCAGGAGAGAATACCAGTGCTCTGGAAGACTTCCTGCCTAATTCCTGTTCCAAAGAAGTCTTCACCATCAGACCTCAATGACTATCGACCAGTGGCCCTCACATCTTACGTCATGAAGGTGCTAGAGAGACTAGTTTTGGTCAACCTGAGGCCGCAGGTGAGAGCCCTGCTAGACCCTCTGCAATTTGCTTACCAGCCCCACTTGGGAGTTGATGACGCGGTCATCTACCTGCTGCAACGAGCCCATTTGCACCTGGATGGTGGAGGAGGTACTGTGAGAATCACATTCTTTGATTTCTCTGGTGCTTTTAACACCATTCAGCCACTGCTACTGGGGGAGAAGCTGCAGGTGATGGGAGTAGATGACATAATGATCTCCTGGATTACTGACTACCTGACAGGCAGGCCACGGTTTGTCCGTATGGGCAGTGTTCTGTCTGATGTGGTGGTTAGTGATACAGGAGCTCCACAGGGGACTGTACTGTCTCCTTTCCTGTTCACCTTATACACCACTGACTTTCAGTACAACACTGAGTCGTGTCACCTGCAAAAGTTTTCTGACGGCTCGGCTGTAGTTGGGTGTATAAGTGAGGGACAGGAGGAGGAGTACAGGGCACTGGTGGACAGCTTTGAGAAGTGGACTGGACAGAATCACCTACAGCTGAACATCAGCAAGACCAGAGATGGTGATAGATTTCAGGAAGAAGAGGAAGACGGCTTTCCAACCTCTGTGCATTCTGGGAAAGGATGTGGAGGTGGTGGAGGATTACAAGTACCTGGGTGTTACCATCAACCACAGACTGGACTAGAGATCTAACACTGAAGCTGGGAAGAAGGGTTATGAGCAGACTTTATTTCCTGAGGAAGCTGAGATCCTTCAACGTGTGCAGCAAGATGTTGGAGATCTTTTATCAGTCTGTGGTGGCCAGTGTACTTTTCTTTGCTGTGGTTTGTTGGGGAAGCAGCATTGGCGCCAGCGTCACCAACAGACTCAACCAACTGATCAGGACGGCTGGCTCTGTGATTGGCTGCAAACAGGACACTCTGGAGGCTGTGGTGGAGAGGAGGACACTGAAAACACTGTTATCCATCATGGATAATCCTCTCCACCCTCTCCAACTCACACTGGTCAGACAGCGGAGCACCTTCTACAAAAGGCTGCTTCAGCTTCGCTGTCGTAGCAACAGATTCAGGAAAAATCTTTCCTGCCACAATCCATCACTTTTTATAATAACTCTCTCACCTCTGCCTGACAGAGAGTTCTGCTCTCTCTACTGTTTTTTTTTGTATATATTATTATTGTTTAGGATATTTTTCATATTTTGTTGTATATATTATTATTGTTTATTGTATATAGCACACTGTGCACTGTATATATACACCATGTATATATTTGATTCTATTTATGTTATTTACAAAGTTTTTATTTGCTGACCCACTACTGCTGTTACAAAATAATAGAATGTGCACACCAATACATTATATACAATAAAAATAATGCATAAATTCAACAATATAGTCATTCTTTTTTCTTTGTGGTTCTGGATTACCTAAGTGTTATTATCCTCTTTCAGTCACTGTGGTTGTTCATGTCCCAGCCAACTGAACTAACATGAAGTAACTTAAAACTGCCTCAGGGTGGTAACAGCAACATTTGAAGTACCGTATGGGAGCCATAAGCTAATGGGCAGATGTTTTTTTTCACAGAACCATCTGAGAAGGCCTCATTGAAGCTGTTTGGTAAAGGGCAGGTGATTTCAAAACATACCTGACAGGTGATTGGATGAATCACCTGTCTATCAAACTCTCACTGAAGTCAATCAGGAGAAGAGAAAACATATTTTCCAGCGAGAACAATATTCAGTGCAGTTCTGTTCTTTTAATGAGGAAAACCTCTCTGGTTGTGATCAAACTGATGCTATTGCAGCATCTAAGCTTTCCTCTTTAGGCCAGCCGTTGTTGTTTTGAAGGAAGCGATCGCCTCTCTGTGACCTACAATAATATTCACATTCCCTTGTGTACATTCTAACAGTTTTTTGGGCCTTGAATGACGATGTTTTGATGATAAAGTGATCCACTGTCTTTGTTGGGTCTAAAAAACATGTTCAGCTGAGGCTCCAGCAGTGTTGGTTGTAAAAAAAACGCTCATTCTTTTTCTTAGGCCTGTGAATGTTCTCATTTGTCCAGGTCATCATTATCCCCAAAGCAATTTCAGTCGAAAGCAACTGGACTTGGTTATTTGTCTAGAAAGAAAGTTCACCTCTCATCCAAGAGGCTTCATCAGTTCATGTACGCATCTGACCAGGCTGGGAATGGACCAGGACCAGCACCAGGCTGGGACTTCATCAGTTCATATACGCATCTGACCAGGCTGGGACTGGTCCAACTATCTGGTGTGGAGATCCAATGTAGAGATCTTTGCATTACTCGTTGCATTGGACAGTGTAAACCAGATTGCTTTTGTGGGTGTGTGGTGTTCTGTCCTTGGGATGTACTAGTCTCTGTCTGAGTGTGTTACTGGGTTTGAAATACACAGGGAAGATCCTCCTGAGTTTCTCTGATACCCCAGCCACATACGGGATGACTATGTTATTTCTCTTGTTTTGTTTTTGTTTCTTAACCACTTCGGTTTTCTTTCTGGAAGCAGCTGCCGTTTTCACAAAGGTCCAGCTGGGGTAACCACACGTTGTGAGGGCGCCCTTCTTTTTCTTATTAACTTTGGAAGATATATGTTTTTTTTTCTTATTCAGATTTTTGAAACTTCACATTGCATTTTCTCTCAGAATGAGGTGTGGATTGTGTCCCCATCAAGACGGGATCCCTATGTAGTGGGGAGATTTGACTATGTCGGAACAAACGTAGCTCACGCCCTTTTCTTTCGGGAGGGAAGTTATTTAGGGACAACGCATGCTGGGTACATCCTCTCCCTTTTTACTACCGGCACAACGCGGAGGTGTTAGACGCTACGTGACAGAAGGCTGATAACAAGATAATTAATTTTATAGAAAATAAATGAAATGTGATAGGCCTGAGATTTCCATCATACCTGACATGTGATGCCTCATAAGGACTAACACTATAGTCAATACTGACAGATGATTCCAGTTGGTTATTTACTGTTAAGAAATTAAACTGTAATCTGTATATTTATGTGCGCATTGTAAAACTCTTTGTACTAGTATTTATGTTGTTGTAATATAAAATTGTTGCCAATAAAGTTTGTTAAAAAACAAAAAACTGTAGTGAGGACATCAGGCTCACTCACGCCTCTGATAAAGCTGAAGCCTTGCTAACCGTCTTCTTAGATGACGCAAACTAAATAAAGCTGTTTCAGCCTGTGTCAGGCCTTGACTGAAGAGATATGTGATGGTGATCGATATACTCCTGCTCCTCTGACATTGATACACTGATTCTCCAGATCTCAAATTAGTTATCTCGTTATCACGAGAAAACGGAGGAAATAAAATGTATGTAATCTATGACCTTTTAGGTCTTACGTAAAAATTAATGCATCTGTGATATTCAGTATATTTTCTTATGCCTCTTGAAGAAGGTGTCATCACAGCATTTAGCAGGTTACTGGCCTGGTTAAACCTGGATGAGCTTAAGGTATAGCACTTTTAATTTAAATATAGTGTTTGGTAAAATATGCCTTAAGGTAACCTAATATGTATGTATTAGAAGAAATTAGAAGCTCACTGTTATTTTAGTGAGGCCCTCTTGTGCGCTCATAGCTCGGTGGCAGTGTGTGGAAATATGCATATATATATATAATGCATTAGTGTTTAACTAACTGTCCAACTGGTTGTCTAAACTAGTCCGGGTTTATTGTATAATTTAGGTCTGCCACGTCTTTGACTAATCGTCTAACTTATTGTCTTAACTAACAAGTGGCTGGTGGTGTTACTGTGCAGCTCTAGACAATTTTCACAATTTATAAAAAAAAAAATATATAAAATATATAAATGTGTTTTAATTGGTGACTGGAAATAAAATGTGTTATATTGTTGGAGCCATCAGCCTCTCGCCCCGTTTATTATGGACTGTACCTGTGTTTAAGTGGTGATCTAGCTTGTGAATCGATAACGGATTAGTCCTTATAGCACTTATCCATTACTACACCTAGATGGCTAGAATGGAAAGGAGGAACAATTACAGAGATAAAAACTGTGTTAATATACACATGGGATCGAGTATTGTTTTAAAAACGGCTTAAAAACTAGAATTAGTGCCTTGTGGTTTTATGCCTCTGCTAACCAGTCAAGTTTGCAAATGGTCAACTTTCCATCCAAACTGTCCAGACTCCCATAATACATGTGGTAGAGACTTTGAAGGAATGTGATAAAAGGTGGATGCTTTACACACATCTTCAGACCTAAACAATCAGCTTCAAGATCAGCGTCACCAGTTCAGTATCTGACCAAAAGTCTTCCTTTCTGTCCCTGAGCTATCAAACATTATGATGTCACAGTGAAGTTGACTTTTGACCTTTTGGATAGAAAATGTCATCACTTCATCACTATATTCTGTTGGACTTTTCAGTCATAATGAGCATAATTCTTGAGTCATGGACAAAAATGCATATTGTGGGGTGGCCGGTGGCACAGTGGTTAGAGCAGTCACCCCATGTAAAGAGGCTGAAGGTCCACAAGGAAGCGGCCGTGGGTTCAACTCCGACATGCGGCCCTTTGCTGCATGTCTCTCTCACCCCACTTCCTGTCTGTCCTATATAATAAAAGCTTTAAAAATAATAATAATAAAAAATGCATTTTGTGCGGTCATGTTCACCACTCTTTCCAGTCTGATATTGTTTGCTATGGTATAGTGACACAGAGGTGGGGCATATAATGTTTACTCAATGATGTCAACCCACCTCCCTGAACTTCAGTCCAGCTTGCATTGAAACCTCGACCGCTGACATAAGCATCAGATTTGAAGCGCACAGTGAGCAGGTTGCCAGTGCTGGAGACACGCATCGGGCTGGATGTGGTGCTGCAGAGCTTGGCCAGCTGAGGGGCCAGCAGGTCTGGGCCTCCATACACCTGAGAAGAAGTCAAAAGGACAACTGTAACGCTGTTTCAGAAAGTATCCATTCCACACTGAAAAGTCACCAGTTACACTACTGAGTAATTTATTGAGTCAACATGTATTGGCAAATATGAATATCTACCTTATGTCAACACAAAAGTCTTCACAAAACATAGTTGTTGAGGCATGGATTATGGATAGCCCCATTCAAGACTTCAAGAGGAGGAAGGGGAGGAGGAGGAGTCTCATGATTTGGCAAAAACTACTTAGACCTAAATGTGTCTAAAACTAAGGAGCTCATAAGTGATTTTAGACGTAACAAAATCCCAGCTTTAGATTCATGGCAAACTGTGGAAAGAGTTCCTTCATATAAATACCTCGGCACCTTTTTTGACGAGAAGGTGAAATTTGATGTGAACACTGCAGAGATTGTGAAGTAACAGAGAATCCATCTTCTCCGTAAACTGAACTCTTTCTCTGTCAGCCCTGTTATTCTGTGTGGTTTTCATCAGTCTTTTATCTAAAGTCTCCTGTGTTTCTGCTTCATCTACTGGTTTTTCAATCTTACACTGAAAGAAAAAAATCATCTTGTACAGCATTATAAAAACATGTTCCAAGATCACAGGAGTGAAATTTAGGGACCTTACCTTGTGACCAACAAACTTTGAGGAAAGCAAACCATATTTTGTCTTCTCCTGGTCACAAGTGAAATTCCTCTGTTGCCCTCAGGTCGTCTCTATGTCTCACCTGTCTCTCTTAAATTCTTTATAAGGATTTTATTCCTCTTACCATGTGCATCTTGTTGGTCGGGCATTTGCAACCTATGTATTTGTTCACTTTGTTCAGCTAATCCTTGATGACACTGTAATCCTTGGCATTGTATTCTACTTATTTGCTTTATTAACCTCTTTCCTATGTATTTTTTGTGTGCACTGTGTTTTTGTACTAGGCCAGTATTCAAGCTGCTGAAATCAATTGCCCCTGATGGGATTAATACAGTTGTCTGAGTCTGAGTCTGAAAAGACTCCAAACAACTGCACATTTGACTTTGTTATGTGTTATTGTTATCTGATCTGTTGTCAAATTTGAGTCACATGATCATATTTTAAGAAATAAAAACCCTTACAGGGGACCTATTATGCTTGTGCTCAGGTTCATACATTTATCGTTTGTTTTTACCGGAACATTTTTACATGCTTTAATGTTCAACAAACACTTTATTTTTCTCTTAGTGCTCATGGCTGCTGCACCTGTGTTCACCCTCAGTCTGAGACACTCTGTTACAGTGCCTGTCTCTTTAAGATCCCGTGCTGATAAGTCCAGTCTGCTCTGATTGGTCAGGCACTTCCTGGTCTCCTCTCTCCTGTTCCTTATTACTGCCACTAGCATGTAGTTACATGTAGTAAAAAGCAGACTGCAGAAATAAAGCATGATTTCTACCGTCAGAAATCACAAAATAATGCTTTATAAACCAAACACAGCACAACCGGACATGTTGTAGGAGTGTGCTCTCAAATTAAGGAGCAATGACCAACGCAAGCAACACATATTCAGCTTTCTGCCACTAGCATAAATTATTAAATTATAATGATGATAATGATAAATGATTCAAATGATGTAAAAAAAAAAATGCTTGACAAATATATTTCTGGCTCCACATTAATCTCTGCTCTCCTCCACTACAACACAAATGAAAGGGGAATTTCTTATACAAACGCTGATGATCAGCAGGCTTTAAAAAAAGGGCTTCATATTTTCATATTCATCCATATCAGTTAATCATGCATAATGTAGTCCCATACACTGGGAGAAAAGGAAGATGGAGAGAAGAACTGGGGCTGAGTAGACATCAGATGACCCTTAAAATGATGATTTACTAATATAACAGTTAAAATGATGATTTACTAATATAACAGTTCAGTAAGCAGTGATACTCTGTTGGCTGTTTAGGACAAATAAACAAGAAAGGTAAACAAAGTCAATGATTCCATGTGCAGTACTTTTTGAATGATATCAAGAGTCTCTATGAAGTTATGATTTATGATAGAATGGTATGAGTTACATATGGGCAAAAAAAAAAATCACTTTTGTATTCCTCCCAATCCTGACATCGGATCTGCAACCCTGTTGACAGCAGTCTGTATCCTGAGCAGATCTGCTCACGGGGGTTAGACTGGTTACCCATACACACGTTTACCTCGTTAATTGAAACTTTGTTAATGTTTAACATCAATATCAGACATTATAATACGGTATATGTAAGAAGCTAAGGAAAAGCAGTATAGGTCCGCTTTTAGAGGGTATGTATTTATGTGTGTCAGAGAAGGTGCCTGAATTGAGTTCAGCTTGTAGAAGACTTTAACTGAACTGCACATGAGTTTCAGAAACCACATTTTCAGTTTATACCACCTAGGTCATTGATACAGTCAGCATGGTTTAAATAAATTTTGCAATGTGCAATCAGACAGACAGGTTATATCTTACTTCCAGAACATCATAGTTGCAGTCTTGGTGAAACTCCACATCAAACTCGTGGATAGTGAGGGTGATGCTGCTGCCAGCTGCTGTGGTTATGTACCAGATACACTCTCTATTTTCTGGATACCTGTTGGGGTAGTCTGGGCTGTTGAATGAGCCACTGGAACCAGAGAGTTCCCCACCACACCCTGCAGGGACACACACCACGTCAGAGTGGACTAAAGAGTCTACCAAAGTGTATCTAACAATAGATACTAAATCTGACGATACAATAATTTTCACACAGTGATGACTAAGACTCAAGAATTACTGCTGTACATTTCGAAGCAAAGGGAACAAGAAATCACACAGCAAGCAGACAGTTGGACCTGCACTCTACTTAGTGCAAGCATATGGCAAAGAGGGTAGCGATCAGCGAAGTGGCATTTACCTGTTTTTTTCCTTGTTTGCTCACCGGTTTGACCTGTGACATGTGATCCTACAATTATGTTTGATTATGGCATTAATGTCAGCGAAACAGAATAGAAACCAATGAGTGTTTTTGACCAGCACTTTCCATTAAGGTCAGCTAGTAACCTGTACAGCCAACGTACAGCGCCAGCAAATCGCACCATAAAAACAAGAATTGCAGAGGAGTTTAACAGTTACCGTTAGCAGTTAGCCATTAGCCGTTAGCATTACAGCTAAGTAAAGATGAAAGTGATCAAGGAGAAACGTAGCCATTTGGGCATGCGTTTTAATGGTGTTTCTCTCCTTTCTCTCAGTCCATGGAGTGAATGCTTGGCCTATATTGACTCTGGTTTTTGCCCGTCTCCGCTCACTCAGCTGCTGGGACAAATAACGCCCCCTTTACTGAGGCTCCGAAGCAGCTGCAGGATTGGCAAACTCCATTTCACCCAGTGCCAGCCTACAGTAGCTGCACCCAACAACAACGCTGATGGCTGATACAATGGAAACACAACGGGACAGAAAGTCAGTGTCAAACCCGTCAAAGATTTTTAAAATATTAATTCAGACTAAATATATTTTTTTATGTAAAGGCAATACTTTTATTCTGTATCCCTCAAAACACCCCGTGGGTGTATTATGTCTTAAAAAAATATTGCTTTTAATAAAGATTCTACATATTCAACCTTTAAATGACGTGCAACCAGCATCAGGCTGTGACAAAACAACCAAAGAAAAAAATAACCAAAGTTTTCTACTTTCTTAATAATTGCCAGTCATCTGGAGTGTTCAACAGTAACACTGTCTATGTTACTTATGGTGCTTATAGGTACCCGTTGTACACCTTTTTTTTTATCATAGTTAATGGAAGAGTTTCTTTTTTACTCTGGTTCAATGTGTCTTCCTGGTTTGACCTGCTCTGAAATAAGTAATTTAAGGAGCCAGCACGCTTTCGTCCTGGCTCTTGAAAAAGAGTGTGGCTGGCTGTTTATTTATGTTAACAGTTTGCCAGGTTAGCCATTGTAGCAATACCGTGTACAGTTACACAGGCACAGCCATGTTGGATTGCAAGTTTGGGTTCTGACAGATCTGTGACTGGGCGAGATCAACTGGAGCGCAGCATAATACAGCAGATGTCGCGATATAAGATTACAGGAATGTCTGTCATAATGTCCTATATATTTTATGAACCTACAAATAAAGTTGTCTACTGCCGGACCACTGTGCTGCTCCCCGGGAACACTGCTGTGCACAGAGTCTCAGAGAGCCAGGGATCAAAGCAGGCATCAATGTTTCAGATCTGTGCAAAGCAAAACCATCACCCACGGTATGAACATCCAAAACAGAGGATTCACTCATAGTCATCTACTGTAATGATTGGCCGTGCCCATTGGTTGACCACAATAAAGTCTTTGTTCTTCAAAATTCTTATCACAATCTTACTGATTATATTATATCCAGCTATTACTTGTTTTTAATTGATAAAGTGCATATCTGTGTGCGTTGTCCCCTTGATCTGGACTGGCAAAAACAACAAAAGAGATTTACATCTTACCATTCTGGTACCACATCATCTGGAAGCCAGACATGGACAGAGAGGAGTCTGATCTGAAGACCAGGGTGAGAGCTGAGCCTGTGGTGGCGTTGGCTGGAGGGGGCGTGAATCCACAGAAGGTACCAATGAGAGGAGCCTGTGTGTTAGGCCCATTGAAGAGCTAGGACAGTTGGGAGAAAGTGGTATGAGACACACACACACACACACACACACATACACACATTAAAATGTTTTTTGGTTCTCATACAGGTTGTTGTTTTTTTTGTTTCGAAAAATCTAAATCGAGCTATTTTTACTCTTTCTGTGCATCTAAAATGAGTCATATCGACTACTAGATGGTTGAATAGAGTGCATCGGTGTACCCTGATGTAGTCATAGCCACAACTCCAGGTGTCCTCCAGCTGGAAGGCAGTGAAAGTGTAGTTGACGGTGTTTCCACTGCTGGCCTGGATGGTCCAGCTGCACTCAGAGTTCTGTGGGTAGTCGTTGGGAAAGTTCAGTGACTCCACCACTCCTCTGTGTCGGCCTGTGACCACGGTGCGGCAATCTAGAAACACACACATTTCATTTTTCCAACATTCATTAAAGTGTAATTCCTTTCACAAATTTGGTCATCAAATAACCCATCGAGACAATTTTTTTCATGTATGAATGATTAATGGCTTTTTTTAACCACAAATACTGCTCAAAATAAACCAAACCTCTGCAGTAACATGATAAGAGTCCCTACACAGAAAACAAAGCACCAACAACGTAGTTAGTGAACCCAGAGTTTATTAAAAGAGTGTTTTAAAGACCTACCTACTGTCCCCGGTACCAGCTCCTCTCATAGTAAAGTCCATTCAAGTCGATTACCAAAGTCAATCCAAAAGGAAGGAACCCATTGAGGATCTATTTCAGTAATACATGTAAACGTTGTGGTTTGTGGCAGCTTGGTGAAATATAAGTTAATAATAGATCAGCACCGAAACGGTACACAGATCTCAGGGGTCAGGGGGCGTGTGTTGCCAGAAGATGCACAACATATGTGAGTGCAAACACAGGGAAAGCCAACTAGCCTGCAACCTCAACTGAAGAGAAACAGAATAGTTTGTCTTTGTATCTTTCCCGGCTGCGAAACAAAAATGAAAGCTTACAACCCAGAAACTTTTCATAGGCTGCCATTGCGGTACGATGACCGTGCTCTGATAAACCAGTGGCTTATTGTTTTAAATCTGGACATCTCAGTCTTTCAAAACACTCTTTTAATAAACTCTTGGTTCACTAACTACGTTGTTGGTGCTTCGTTTTTCTGTGTGGGAACTCTTATCATGCTACTGTAGAGGTTTGCTGTTATTTTGAGCAGTATTAGTGGTTAAAAAATACTTTTTAATGCCTTCACCGTACTGCCCCGAGCTAATCAGTAAAAGTAACTCTACCATTTCTATATTAATAGTTGTTACATGAAAAAACTGTCTCGATGGCTTATTTGACGTATGAAAGTGCCAAAAAAGACAATGGGATGATTTTACGCCCTAATTACACTTTAAGATGGACACTGATAATCCATGTCTGACATGAGGGGTATTGAAAAATACAATCTAACCATAAAGGCAAACAATCTTTTCAAGAGCAGATAAGATATCCTCGACATACTATTAAGATTTATGTTTCAATCAAATGCTTTGAGATATGACAGCATCATTTCTGAAAAGGCATTAAAAATTATCTGTGTGTCTTTGAGAACTATAGTTTCAGAGATGAACTGTTATTAGTTAAATTCAATACTCTAAATGTTCTTCAACTTCAACTTTTGAAAAGACTGTAGTTTAAAAAAAAAGTGTTCACGCTCCTAAACTTTCTTACCTACACATGGACATTATTTTTATTCCTATCGTAATCCTATTTTCTTTTATTATTTAATTATCCAACAAGATGGTCACTATTTTCTAAATTAAATACAGGAATTATAATTATACTTGGATTTAATCAATAAAAAATAGTCATGATGAAATGTCACATCATTATCATCTGTGGTCAAATGATGTCAGTGAGCTTGAACCAAATAAAAGAAAGAGAGTTGTGTGCAACTGCAACTGAAGAAGTCTTTTCAGCAGATACTTTTGGACTCAAGTAGAAGTAGAAGTTGTACATTGTGGTTCCATGGGAGAGAAAAGTTTTGCATCTGCATGTTTTAACTCAAAAACACAAAGCTTGATGAAAAATGTAAAAATGTAACACAACATTGCATGCCCACACTCTTTCCATATCCTGCAAGCTTGTGTGTGTGAGCGTGTTTTTATACTGGAGGTGTATGATGCCAGGAAGCCTCCTGTGCTGATGCTGCTGTCCGTGCGTAGTTTGATGTAGAGCTCATTGCTGGACGAGTTGATGCTGCTGGGCGGCTGACTGCCACACAACTTGGCCAGTTCTGGAGCACTGCTGCTGTTACCATCGTACACCTGAACACACACACACACACACACACACACACACACACACACACACACACACTATGTAATGTTCTGCTGTGGATGGGGGCAGCACCTGAACTTACTTTAGACATGTGTATGCCTGTACTCTGCCGTGCCAACCATCATCTACTGTATCTAACACAGGGGAGAAGTACCTCATACAGCCACACTTCAAACAATTCAAAATATCTCTTGAAAGTGAAACTTATATGTGTTTTAAACTGCGTTGCCAGCCTGAATCAAACATTTATGTCCTTACATTTATACCAGGAATTGTATTTGGATACATTTAACTTCTCTGCAATGTGTTTCCAAAGTTAAAGTTTTTACTACCGTTTTTGTGTGAGCGCCTGGCGGCCGGGCTCGCCATGGAGCCTGGCCGGGCACAGCCTGAAAAAGTGATGTGGCACCTCCCCCCTCCCCATCCTGTGGGCCCACCACACACAGGAGTAACCGCTTTGGTCGGGGGTGAAGGTGAGGTGACAAACATTCACTAACTCTTTGATTTTTTCCATATAACGATCATCGTTCTGCAACAACGTAATACAGCTGTCTGCCTGACTAACCTCAGCCATTGCAGGAGGTTTCAAGGCTGGTCAGCGTAAAATAGGGGAAATCAGGACAGATTACGGCGGAATTTGTATGCCAGTCAAAGTCGGCAGCTGGTTCTCAATGTCAACAGAGATTTTATTATTTTGATCATGTGGTCATTGAAAAACTATTAATGGATCTATACTTTTCACCACTTACTCAATAACAATGCTTTGAACCTCCATATTCTATTTGATGAAGTCACACGTTCAGCCTGTAAAATCAAAATAGCATTATGCATCCACAATCTGCGAGGTACGGTACTCACAGCCAGGTAATCATAAGAGCAGGTGGAGCTGGACTCCAGGTGGAAATTAGAGAAAGAGAGGAGGAGCTGGCTGCCCTGGCTGGTCCTGATTCTCCAGTAGCACTCAGCATTGGGGTGGTAGGGCAAGGGGTAGTTAGGGGAGGAAAATCCTCCAGATGCAGTGGTCAACATCCCTCCACAGCCTTGGACACAGAAATTCAATTAAATGGGTGGGTAGGTGTGTGTGTGTGTGTGTGTGTGTGTGTGTGTGTGTGTGTGTGTGTGTGTGTGTGTGTGTGTGTGTGTGTGTGTGTGTGTGTGTGTGTGTGTGTGTGTGTGTGTCCGTTTGCGTGTGTCTGTGTGTGTGTGAGAGCTGGAAGATGCAAATTAATGATGCATTTTAGGTGCATAATTGGAAGATGTAAAACTGGTTTTAAAAAATGATAATAACACTGTTAAGATTGCTTGAGTTCCAATGTGCAACGTGTAAAATGACAAAGCTAAATCCTGACACCTAAACATGTTTCTTTTTAAATGGTCTTAAGAGCATGATCATTATAACTTCATACAAAAAAGATGAGAGGTCAGAGGCTACATTCAAATTACAGGCAAGTGTGGTCCAAATCTTTTTTTTTGCTCTCATGTGACACAGATGTGATTTTCTTTGACTAATCTGGACACAAAAATCTATTTTTTTCCCCGAATAGTTCTGGGTCACTTTCCCATGTGGTCCTTAATCTGATATATATCTGATCACTAGCCTTGGGACTACCATGAAAATGGTCATGTCAAAATTCATGTGTGTTTTTCTGCATCACACTCCACTGAGAAGGTTCATTCCCTCATACTTTAATGCCCCTCTCATTACAGAAAATGAGCTGAAGCATCGTTCCCTCCACCTCATTCGCCTTTACTGGGAGGAGAGCAGAGATGGACTTTCAGCTAACGTCTGTTGCTGCAGCTGTGCTACAGCTGCCACATGCCTGTGACGTTTTTTGTTTTTGTTACAGCATGCATGTGTGTGAAATATTGGTTGCATGTGAAGTGTTTTAAGGCAAGATATCCCTTCACACCACTGATGTCAGACATGGGTCATTTAAAACATGAATGTGAGCAGTCTAGGCAAAAAAGATTGGATCTGTAATAGTCCTATAATGCCAAATTTAGCCAAAAAGCAAAGTGGTCAAAAATGTGCAATTTAAATTCCGTCTGACTTTATTACAACGGTAAGAAAAATTAATTTTCATCAACAACTGAGAGTATACTTCAAGAACACATGAATGAACATGAATACAGTCCAGAAGTGGTAGTGGTCATGACTCGATAGTCTGTGCTTTTCACTTTCTCTGCTCAACCTGGCTAAAAGAAAAGGAAAGTATAACATTCAAAAGATTAACCACTCACCACTCTGTGTGCCATCCCAGTGGGCAGTGAATCCACGACGTGTGACGGAGCTATCCGAGCGGAATCTAACCCAAAGACGGTTGCTATGGGATACCAGGACTGGAGGCCTCTGAGACGCACAGAACTTACCAATCAATGGAGATATCTCATATCCACCGTCCCTGCAAAAGATCAAAGTTCAAAGTGTGGTCACATTGAATAAAGAAAGATGCAGGTGTCTTATGTGTTCACACAGTTTAGACATCACACAGCTTGGGAAGTTTAGCAGCAGAGTGTTTGATGCACAAACTTGTCACGACACCAGTTATATTTAGGTCATTATTTTCTGACCTGCATTAACTCCTGTTCACCTGACTGTCCCACCCAGATGCTCTCCTGTCCCCAGTTCTCTCCTCTGCCGTGCAGTAAATATACTGGCCCATTTCCACCTGCTCCATGTCAGATTGTTAAGTGTCTCATGAAAGCTGCCATGGACAGTTCCAGGAGTTTCTCTTTCACAAATGCAGCACACAAGAAGCAGAGTGTCCATATCAGATGTGTTCTCACTTACTGGAAATAGTGTATTTTTTTGTCTGGGAGGTTCTGTGTAGAGCCGGAGGAAAGAGGACATGACAAGGATTAAACCAAGTCTCTTGCTGTTCTTTGAATTTGTCTGATAGTGTTGGTTTGAATCTTGTTGTCTCTCCAACTCCAATCTCCGACGCGTGATATAAACGTCATCAACCAAGAATTCCAAGAATACACCGGAGAATGAGCAGCTGTTTAAATAATTTTCCCCTGGGGTTATTAAAGTATTTTTGATCTGATCTGATCTGTAGGGAGCTGGGAGGATAAACTCGGTTTTATGTCCAGTCTGACTGAATCCGACATGTGCTTTCTCAAATACAGCCCTGCTAGGTAATGTCGAAATCATTTCGAGTTTGCAGTGCATGTGCTTATATGTTCCAGCCATTTCACCTGCCTGCCTGTTACCTGCCGACACTACTCTCTGCCTGAACCTTGACTCCTACCCTTCTGCCTACTCCCTGCCTGGTTAAGTCTGCCTTTCTTTGTTTGTTTGTCTGCCTGGTTGCTTAATTTATGTCTGTTTTTTGCATATGGAAACCCCAAGCGCTGAAAAATTAAGCTCATGCAGAACTTTGAAACTACATTTCACTTGACACCAAAACAGAGAAAATGCCCATAGAGCCCCATGTGAAAATGCTCAACTTTACCGGAGAAAGAAACATGTTTACAGCCTGCTACATTACATATATCATATAACTGCATGGCAGCTATTCATTTTTATAACTTTCCTTTTTTCTCTGCTCGTTCTATCAGTGGAAATGTGCTGCTTGCTGTTTGCTCAACAGCACACAGATTGGTAGAACGGAGGCATTCCAGTTGAACCATTTAGATGTTCTGTTTGGCAGGCTGTAATTTCAGACTTTTAGAGATGTCCTTGGCATGTCAACAAACGAAAAAGTTACCTCTTCTCCAAAGACAGCCTTTTGATTCATCCATACCTGATCTCAAGAAAGTCATAATTGCAAGAAGGAGGGGTGCCCTCCAGCTCAAAGTCAGTGAAGTTCAGCATAATCTGCATGTTGACTTGCACAATGATCTTGAAGATGCAAACTCTATTGTTGGGGTAGTACTCAGGGTAGTTGGGTGAACTGAAGGACCCTGTAGAGGATGTGAAAGTCTCGCCACAGTCTGATTTGAGAGAGAGAGAGAGAGAGAGAGAGATAGAGAGAGAGAGAGAGAGAGAGAGAGAGAGAGAGAGAGAGAGAGAGAGAGAGAGAGAGAGAGAGAGAGATTTATTCACAACCTTGTTCTTGTACTACTACATTTTCCAAATAAAAAATACTGTAATACTGTATATTTGGGATTAGTTCTCTGAAACATTATCAAACATTCCTTGGAATTCCCAAAAATGTTATCAATTAATTTTTGGTGTCACAGGGCAGAAGTAATGTTGTAATTTGATGTTATATTTCTATTTGATTGCTGTGTTTTATATTGCATTATTTCTGTATTTTCTTGGTTTGAACTCCATGCTTTAAAGTTGTACTCCATAAGATTTGACATATGTTGTTTCTAGCGGCCTCTTTGGCAGTAACATGTAATTGAGCCTGTTCTTTCAGAGCCTCCGTCTTGTCACATTTATGGTCATTATGTGTTGACTTTGCTCTTTTGTACTCTTTATTGAAACACATTAACCTCTCTACTTCCTGTCTGTCCAATATATGTTCCCATCTTAAATCCATACATACACACACATGTTCCTATTACACTTCTGCCCTTACTACAAGACACAGAAGTTGGAAAGTCCCGATTTCTGATAACAAGTGAACGCAGCAAAACTGTTAGCGTCACTAACATAGCGGCTTATTTACATTTGGAGAGGGAATGTCTCCACAGACACACCGATTGGAATACTCATCAAAAATTAAAAAACAAGTGCTTTCATTAGTGGGTCATATGATCAAACCATTGTTTTAACTCACTCTGTGATAAGATAGAAACTTAACAGACAATTAACCAGATGAAAATCTTATGGAGTAGATTGAATTTGGCTTTAATGCCTACTTAGGACATTTTTATGTAGAGACCATAGACTATAAAAAATGGACGTAGCCTCTCCGCCCAGGGCCCGTTCTCTCAACTTGATCCAATCTTATTTGCCTCCGGGAGTCACAATATAAATAGCAAAAAGAAGTAAAAAATCCATTCAGTCTATCAGCTGTTGGCCTGCATAGAAATTGACCAATGGGAGCCATCCGTCACGAAGGCTCTAGTCACTAGTCTGTGCCAATACTTGCTTATAACTGTGAACATCCCCAGTCCGATTAACGGCTATATCAACACGTTAGCATACATTAGCGATGTGTTTTTAGCATTGTAAACTAGCATTACATTGCTCTGCCAGACGGGGCGTGTCGTTAGAAGGCGAGGGAAGGCGATACAAGCTCTGTCTCAGAGGCTCAACTGAATTTCAGAACATCGACCACAGCTTTAAGCCCAATTTTCTATCAAGTTTGCTTCAGAAATGACAGTGTCAGTGTCCTAAAACCTTGAAAATAGAGTTATCCAATCAGATTTAGGTGTCGTCCCTAGGCAGAAAAGGCTTCCAGCTTTTTGCTTATGAGTTTGGACCATAGACTGTATAATGAATGGACGGAGCTACAGTGACGTCACTCATAGATTTGCGAACATCCGAAAAGAAACCAACTCGGACGCTGCCATCTTCTTTTTTCTATGTCCATGGGGCGCTGCCAGTTTTGCAACCGTGGACAAGAAAGGGAGGAGCTTGGGGGGACGAGAGAGGGGTGCATCGATTGGATCCTGGGTGTGCATGCCCATTTCTATCAGCAACCTGACGTGTCTGAGTCGCTGCTGCTGCTGCTAATAATATTAGCTTGGATAATCGGAGGTAAGTTGTACAGCTAACTCATCTTTCATTACTGTAGTAGTACTACATTTGGTAGTACTGTATTCAAAATGATGGCCTAAGTTGTGGCATATTTTGCACATGATTTAGTTGTGGCTTATATAGCTCTAGTGGAGTTGATTGTGTGTGTGTGTGACTGCCCGTCCAATAGGTTGAGTACCTGTGGTGGCATTGAATGAAACATAGCTGGCAGAAAATCCCTCGGAGACTAAACTTGAGTCAGACACAAACAGCAGGGTCATCAGGCTGTCTGTACTGGTGACGGATGGAGGCACTACACGGCCACAGTACCTGCACATATGAAGCATCCAAATGTATTGATTCCCAAATAACAACAAACACAAAGCAAATGTCTGCATTTATTTTCAAGAAGAAATATATCATGTACCTGCCAATCTTGGTTCCAGTCTGTACAGTGCCATTGTCGTACACCTCCAGGTAATCAAAGTTACAGTTGGTGTGGTACTCCAGGTTGAAGGAGTCAAACGACAGCCGGACCAGGTTGCCTGGGGTAACACTGATGTACCAGGTACAGTTGGCACCATGGGGGTAGTTGCTGGGGTGACCAGGGGTTGTGATGGTGCCTGAAGGACTGGTCAGGGTATCCCCACAGCCTGGTATAGGGAAAAAATGGTCAACATTAGACATGGGTAGACTTTTGAAAGTTCTGAAAGTAGCTTTAGAGGATACTGCATAACATTCCCAATACATTTGTTGCCATTTTTAACAAACCGTTTTCCAATAATTTAGTGAAAGAATACCTACAAAAACAGTGCAGCTGCTAAGTGAAAATATGAGGACACTGAGGAGAGTTGGAGGATGTGTGAAAAAAAAGAATTATATCAAAAGAAGAAGATATAATTTCTATAGCTGCCAACACAGAATATCAGACAAATCAAGCAGCAACCTCCAGGTCTGAGGAACGATGCCAACACTGACGTGCCAGTGCAGTTCATCAAAGTGAAAGTAAAAATTCCCAACTTTACAACAAGAATAAACATATCTACATCCTGGTACAAAACACACTTTTGGTCTAGGTGTGTCTTTTGGTCACTATACATGAAACCAGTACACTCACACAATCGAATACAGGCGACTGACCACTAGTTTGTGCTGGTCAAAGTTCCTCAAAGTTGAACCCCACACAGATTTGGTTTGCCACTAGAAGCAAATGATTTATTCGCCCCTTCCCTCGCACAGAATGGATGGAAACCAGAGGCCAATGTTTTATTTTCTCCTTCCCTTGCACAGAATGGAAATAAACCAGAGGCAAATGTTTATCTTACCTTACTCTCTTTAACCAGGAGCAGGTGGTGCCTATTCTGGAGTTACTTCATGAGTTGGCATTCTGTTTACAGTTTTAATTTTTAAAAATGCATTTCATAAAATGTCTTAAGAGTAAAACCACTAGTAAGGATTTATCATTATCAACCTTTAGCAAAGATGATGCTAGCTTAACATCCAATTGGGCCGAGCCCGGTATGGAATAGCACGGCCACTGCCTCTATCAAAGTTGACTGAACTAAGGATCCTACCTACCAGAGATCATTTCTAATGTTTTTTGTTTTTTTGATGCAAACTATGAGATAAAAGAGACACTTTTTTTCAATATCCACTGCAGCCTAGTGCAAAATGTGGTTTGGCTCTGCAGTGTGACTTTGTTTGCTGTGGTCAGCAGTGGGCCAAGTACAGGACAAAAGCAAATCTGGGGTTGTGATGTTTTTTTTATGTGAATTTTGCCATGCTGTTGTTTACTTGTGTCTGTGCTGTCGCGCACAATATGCACTGTTGAAAATGTGTTTTGTATGTTGCTGTGTGCTAATTTGCTGTACATGGCTTGTATAGAACGAAACTGCCAAAAATAAATATAGTTTCATGATAAATGCTTGCTGTGTGTTTGTGGTTGCTTTTGTGCAACCAAACCATGTGTGAATGTTGTGTGTAGGGGTCTGTGGCAAGTTTGTGTCCAGGGCCTGTTGTCAAGATAATCTGTCCATGCCTGCTTGCACTGGTGAGAAACAACTTTAAAGCAGACAATTATCAGAGTGGATCCAAACAAAACCTAACTATATAAAATTCATTTCAAAGCATAAAAGGTGTGCACGACAACAGTTTGTTACCGATAAACATTATCTGTGGTGACATACAAGATAATTGTTTCTAACCTAGGAGGGCAGCCACAATCAAACCTTTTTGTAAATATTGATACTTCTCTCACCCTCTATGGCGGAGCCATAGGCTGCTTTAAAGCCATGGTTGCTGATGGAGGAGTCTGTCTTGAAGCGGATGTACATAGATCTCTGAGTGGACTGGAGTCTGGGGGGAATCTCAACACCACAAAATGTCCCTAGCAGAGGAGAGCTTGACATGGACCCATCCCTGACCTGGAAGATGGAGGAAACATGCACCTTTATAACTGATCCTCTATTAAGCATTTCAGAATGTTTGTAAACAACAGGCGTCAAGATACTTCCGGGTGGCAGAACATGAGACGCTTCCATTGACCTGAAGCGATCCGGCCGGCTACTGTAAACAGTGTTACATAGTTAAGAACATTGTTGTTGATCTGAAAGTGAAGTGATGATGAAAATGTGTTGTGTTTGGGGTTGCCCTGCCAGATAAACAGCAAAAGGTGAAGGGTTTTATCGATTTCCTTGAACCTGTGGGTGAGGAGGTTAAAGCGAGCGGACATGGTCAAAAGTACGAGTGCTACAGAGAAGACCGCAAGACTGCCTGGTGGATGAGGAGCCTCTTTTAACGGACCAAACCTCCATCATCGTGTTTGTGGAGACATTTTCTCACAGATAACCGATCTGTGTCACCAGACGAAAACTTTTTGGCTAAATTCTATCAAACCTTCTGTTGAACCTCCAAATATGAATGATGATGTAATGCTTTGATTTAATGGTGTTAAACTAAAGTCTAACTTCTTATCTTTGTAACCAAATATAAATGATGATGTAATGTTTAGAGTTAATTTAATGGAGTTAAACTAAAGTCTAACTTCTTCTCTTTGTAACCAAATATAAGTGATGGTGTAATGTTTAGAGTTATTTTAATGGAGTTAAACTAGTCTAACTTCTTCTCTTTGTAACCAAATATAAATGATGGTGTAATGTTTAGAGTTATTTTAATGTAGTTAAACTAAAGTCTTACTTCTTATATTTGTAACCAAATATAAATGATGATGTAATGTTTGAGTTAATTTAATGGAGGTTAACTAAAGTCTAACTTCATATATTTGTAACCAAATACAATTTTAACAGCCTGATTTATCTTTGTGTTAACCAGAGTGGTCAGAAGGACACTAACACCGGTGAATTAGCCATGTGCTCCTCTCTAGTTGGACAGCCCGATCTCCTCCCTGTAAACACTGGGAGCAGCTGGTCGTCCACATTAACATCAATGTTGTCCAAGCATCAGGGACCATACTTCAGTCCTTCGTAATAAAATGGTATGCTTTGACAGTTCCAAAATAAACTGTAAAGTCTTCTTAATTTATATTTGTAGGGTTCTCTTAAAATGTGCAAGAACATTCCTTGTTTATTTTACTGGGTTTCTATGATCTTAGTGATGATTGGAATATGCAGATTATCCTTCTATATTGATACTTGAAGACGGAGTAGAGTAGGACTTAATTTCCCATAATCCTCTGTTTCCCTCTTTTCATCTATTTGCGGGAGTTGTGTGTGAAAATGCAGCAAACATAGCAGAAAAACTAAAATTGATATCGAGGTGACTGATGCTTGTAGACTTAAATACTGTTAAAGTATTGGCACAAATATTAACTCGCAGTTTGGGACTTGTTTTTTTAAATTTGAGTGAAGTGCAGTCAGGTTAACTGCGTTTGTTGTTTTCACTAGCTTTGAAAAAGCGTTAAGTGTGAACTGTAAAACATGGAGGTTTATGTTAGCACTGTCGTGCGGGACAGTGTGCTGTAAACGCCAGCCGCAGCTTTTCATCAAGGTTCCGGGAAAGACGAGGACTTCGCTGGAGCACTGTGTTAATTAGCCGCTAACGCTACTGCCTTGTGAGGAGGGGACCCGCCAGACCCGTGTTGCTACGCGGACGCTTGCCTGTTAAAACCTCGACTGAAGCTGTTCCACCATCTACTCAGCTCACCGACTCTACCACACTGCTTCTTCGTTACCGCGTGAGTAACGAAGGTGTTTTCTCTATCGGAACGGAATGTAGAAGGATCTAAGGATTCGTTTTTCATATGTGCACCAACTCATGGGCCCCAATGGTAAAAAAAAAAGCGCTTGGTATTGTTCTGAACATTTAAAACCAAAGGTGTAACTGGTTAACCACCCACAAGGTGTAATTTCATTGACTGCTGACTGTGTTAAAATGTAATTGTGTCTCATATTTCACGTGGAGTGCGACTTAGTAAAAAATATTGGTTAAGCTAAAAAGGGAACTAATTATAAGAGTTAAATAGTCAAGAACAAGGGGTAAAAAACACTTGCCTAAACTTTTGTCTGCATTTGTTATTTTCTTTGAGGATTTTGTTGACTATGATTGTTTTATAACAGTAAAGCAACAGAAGGAAACGGTTTATGTTGACTATCACTAGATAATTAGAGAGTGAACCAAATAAGGACAAACAATTTGAGTACAACAGAGAACTTAGAATTGAAGCAAATAAATATACCGTAATTTCCGGACTATAAGCCGCTACTTTTTTCCGTCGTTCTGGTCCCTGAGGCTTATACAACGGTGCAGCTTTTCTACAGCTTACGGTAACCAGGGGCGCGCACTACCGAGGATGCGCGAGACCGAGGCAGACATCTGGCGCCAGGTAACGAAAGCAAAACAAAGAGTAGGAGAGCTTCAGCGACAGTTTTCGCGAAGGAAGTGTTCATGCAAACACCCTCAACATCGATAACAAACGGAGAAGTGCATATGATGCTGCTTTTAAGTTAAAGGCAATCGATCTGGCTGTCAAAGAAGGAAATAGAGCTGCTGCACGTACCCTTGACATCAATGAATGGCTGGTTATTTTGATAACGTAAACGGCCGCGGGACTGCACTTTTACTGCCGTGTTACAGGCGAGCACTTTGTATTACTTTGCACCATTGTATTATTTGTACTCTGCACGAATGCTGTTCGCCATGTCAAAGATGTGAAAGTTTGATTGAATGATTGAAAGATTTATTGTTAATAAATGGGACGCTTTGCGTTCCCAAACAGTCATCTCTGTCCCGACAATCCCCTCCGTGGTAGCAGGAACCCCTATATACTACGGTAATTACACATCAAAACGCCTGCGGTTTATAGTCGGGTGCGGCTTATATATGGAGCAATCTGTATTTTCCCCTAAATTTAGCTGGTGCGGCTTATAGTCAGGTGCACTTTATAGTCCGGAAATTACGGTACTTGTGTAATACATTTCATTTAGGTTGTCCTGCATATTTCATTTTACTAATATAATAATAATAATAATAATAATAAATAAATAATAAAAACAATAATTTACTAATAATAATACCAGTATTACCTACAGACTGTGAGTTAAATTAGTCCTCAGTGGAGGCGCTTTTATTTCTTTATTTCATTGTAGTTGCAAGCCTGTGATACTAGCATCTACTGGTGAAAGGGAATTTAGTCAATTCACCATCAATTGCTAAGGGCTCAGGATCCTGTTTGTTAAACCTTTTTTTTAGTAACCTTATCTCGTACTATACTTCCAGCGCCAGGAAGGGGTCACATATTTTTACTGTAAACCACCACCTGAGCCGCTCAGGCTGAGCGTTGTTCTTACTGCTTTCTCTCATCAAGATCACTTTGGCATAATAATTTGACACGTGAATGTTCATGTGCAAATAGGATATTTCACTTGTAGATTCTTAGAAGTCTGTAAAATAATTCTACTTGCAGATCACCCAGTTTTCAAGCCATTTACTCTGTTTCCTCGATCGCTTTGCCCTGCTCAAATGACATGGTTACTAGTGGTGCCATTGGAGAATGATTCAGCTTTTGCCACCCAGAAGAACGTATATTATTGCTTTGACATCATGGTGAATTGTCTTATTCCCCCCTTCATCCATCAGTCTCTCTCCCTATAGTATATAACACACTCTTTTGTGACACAACACAAAGTAACCTATGATAACTCAAAAATGACATCAAAGACACTTATGTCATGTGTTTTTTCACTAAAAGCAACCAAACAAAAGTAACACAAGGTAAAACAATACAACTGGTATGATGTATGGTGGACAGCAAAGCACAGGTTATCAATTAGATTTGAACAGGTATGTTGGTCTATACTAGTGATGTATACAGTGTCTATAGAAAGTTTAGATACCCTTATGAAATAGTCCCTTTTTTTGTTTTGCAGCCTGAAATGATAATACATAAAACAATATATATTTTCCCAGCGTGATTTACACATTTCGCCTTACAACATTCAAGTGAAATCGTTTTTTTCAAAATTTCTGAAAAGAGATTTAAAGATTTAATACTTTTGCTTTAATTACAGCCATCAGTCTGTTTGGATTTGTCTCTACCAGCGTTGAGCACCTAGATTGGGAAATATTTCCCCATTCTTCCTGCAGAACTGTTGGAGTTAAGTCAAATTCTGGGGTGAGTGGTGATGGACTGCACTCTTCAAGTCCATCCACAGATGTTCTGTAGGATTAAGGTCAGGGCTCTGACTAGGCCACTCTAGGACATTCACCTTCATGTCCTTTAGCCAATGTGTTGTTTTTATGATGGTGTGTTTTGGGTTGTTGTCAGGCGGAAGGTGAACCACCTGCCCATTTTCAAGTGTCTAACAGAGGGCTGCAGGTTTTCCTCAAGAATTTGGGTGGACTTGGCAGCATCCATTTTCTCTTCAATCCTGACCAACTGCCCAGTCCCTGCTGAAGAGAAACAAGCCCACAACATACTGCTGCCACCACGCTTAACTGTAGGTATGGTGTGTTTTGGGTGGTGTGCTGTGTTTGGTTTCTGCCAAACATAGAGCTTAGAGTTCAGCCCAAAAAGTTTAGTTTTAATCTCATCTGACTGTATAACTGTTGTTTGTTAATTGGTTGCTAAGGCGCCGTACTAGGTGGCAGCCTTTAACAGCAGCTCCCGTGGGTTTTTAAAAAGTTTTGTTGTGTTTGTGTTCTTGTTTTTGATGAACTTTTGCCGGAGACTGGGCAAGGACGAACACCTTTCTTTTCTTTTTTTCCGTTTTTGAACTTTTATGGCACTTTTTGTGATGTTTTTGCTAACCCTAGCAACAGAGGGTCAGGAGCGCATCACTGAGCGCATTGTTTACACACGCGACCAGCTGATTGCGCTGTGTGAACCTGTGCTGCTGCCGGGAGCCAGACCTGAGGTACTGAAGGAGCTGTGGAGGAGACGCCGTGGCTGCAGAGCTGGAGTGAAACGTTGGGTGAAGAGGAGGTGACACAGACTGGCTGGACTGGTGATCGTCATGGGAAACAGGAGGTCTCTGGGGAACAAGACGGACAAGCTCGCCGTGCTGATAAAGGCTCAGAGGGAATATCGTGAGTGCAGTTGTGTTTCACGGAGACGTGGCTTCACTCACACATCCTGGACCACAGCGTGGCGATTCCCGGCTTCAGGACTATTCGGGCGGACAGGGACGTGACAAGCAGCGGAAAGAGCTGGCCTTTGACGTCATCCACTCCGCTGTTGCCCAGATAAAGACGCTGCATCCCATTTATTGTCATCACTGGGGATTTTAATCACGCCTCACTGGATAAAACCCTTCCAACATTTCACCAGTATGTTGACTGCCCCACCAGAGACTGTAACACACTGGATCTGTTGTATACAAATGCTAAGGATGCATACAGTCCAACAGCCCTCCCCCCTCTTGGAAGATCTGACCCCAACCTGGTTCTGCTGACCCGTAAGTATATTCCCCTTGTTCAGCGGCAGCCTGTCCACACTAGGAGCATAAGGGAGGGGGACTCAGGAGGCTGCTGATGCACTACAGGACTTGACTTGAGTCGACAGACATGCAGAGGATCTGGACAGCATGACCGCTGCATCACAGAATACATTAGGTTCTGTGAATACACCAGCATGCCAACCCAGACTGTACGCCGCTTCCCTAATAATAAGCTGTTGATCACCATGACCTGAAAGCCCTTCTTAACAAAAAGAAGAGGGCGTTAAGGTCTGGAGACAGGGAAGAACTGAGGACAGTGCAGCATGAACTCAGGGATATGCTGAGGACCTGTAAAGAAGTCTACAGGAGGAAGCTGGAGGCCAAACTCCAGCAGAACAATTTGAGGGATGTGTGGACTGGTATGAAGCAGATCACTGGGTGTAAGGTGAGCGGCAGACAGTCATCAGGCAACCTGGAGAGGGCATACTAGCTGGACAGATTCTTCAATAGGTTCAGCGCACAGCCTTCTGTCGTCTCCATGACCCCCACACACCCTCACTGCCCTAAATGCTTCCTCCCCCTCCCCCCTCAATCCCCCGCTGTGAGCTCTCCTGTGCAGCACCTCTCCTCCTCCTCCCTCTTCCTCCTCCACCTCTTCCTCCTCCTCTGTCTCCTCCTCCTCCACCTCCTCGTCCTCCACTGAAGACACCAGCAGCCTCCCCCACATGACTTTGACTGCAGGCCAGGTTAGGAGACAGCTGGAGAGACTCCACCAGCATAAGGTTGCAGGCCCTGACGGTATCAGCCCCAGGATCCTGAAGACATGTGCCAGTCAGCTGTCTCCTTGGTCAGGAGAGAGTAGCAGTGCTTTGGAAGACTTCCTGCCTGGTTCCTGTTCCAAAGAAGTCGACACCATCAGACCTCAATGGCTATCGACCAGTGGCCATCACATCTTACGTCATGAAGGTGCTGAAGAGACTGGTTTTGGTCAACCTGAGGCCGCAGGTGAGAGCCCTGCTAGACCCTCTGCAATTTGCTGACCAGCCCCACTTGGGAGTTGATGACGCGGTCATCTACCTGCTGCAACAAGCCCAATTGCACCTGGATGGTGGATGAGGTACTGTGAGAATCACATTCTTTGATTTCTCTAGTGCTTTTAACACCATTCAGCCACTGCTACAGGGGGAGAAGCTGCGGGTGATGGGAGTAGACGACACAATGATCTCCTGGATTACTGACTACCTGACAGACAGGCCACAGTTTGTCCGTATGGGCAGTGTTCTGTCTGATGTGGTGGTTAGTGATACAGGAGCTCCACAGGGGACTGTACTGTCTCCTTTCCTGTTCACCTTATACACCACTGACTTTCAGTACAACACTGGGTCGTGTCACCTGCAGAAGTTTTCTGACGACTCGGCTGTTGTTGGGTGTAGAAGTGAGGGACAGGAGGAGTACAGGGCACTGGTAGACAATTTTGTGAAGTGGGCTGGACAGAATCACCTGCGGCTGATCATCAGCAAGACCAGAGAGATGGTGATAGATTTCAGGAAGAAGAGGAAGACGGCTTTCCAACCTCTGTGCATTCTGGGAAGGGATGTGGAGGCGGTGAAGGATTACAAGTACCTGGGTGTTACCATCAACCACAGACTGGACTGGAGATCTAACACTGAAGCTGTTTACAAGAAGGGGATGAGCAGACTTTACTTCCTGAGGAAGCTGAGATCCTTCAACGTGTGCAGCAAGATGTTGGAGATCTTTTATCAGTCTGTGGTGGCCAGTGTACTTTTCTTTGCTGTGGTTTGTTGGGGAAACAGCATCACAGCGACACCAACAGACTCAACAAACTGATCAGGACAGCTGGCTCTGTGATTGGCTGCAAACAGGACACTCTGGAGGCTGTGGTGGAGAGGAGGACACTGAAAAAACTGTTATCCATCATGGATAATCCTCTCCACCCTGTCCAACTCACACTGGTCAGACAGCAGAGCACCTTCTCCAGAAGGCTGCTCCAGCTTCGCTGTCGTAGCAACAGATATAGGAAATCTTTCCTGCCACAATCCATATATAATATAATATTGTAGTTTTATTGATGACTTTCTCATGTGTTATCATAAACATCCACACCAACAGTTTGGTTTCAACAATTATTTTAACATTTGTTTACCTCAACAGAGTCATAACGGCAGGAGCCTCCCTCAACGTCGAACGACAGGAAGTTGAGGGTGACAACATAGCCCTCTGGCTGGTTAATGACCCACTCACAGACCTTGTTGTGGGGATAGGCATTGGGGTGGTAGGGAGAGCGGAACTGCCCAGTCCCAGACAAAGTACCCCCACAACCTGGGGAGAGAAGGGTTAATGGTTGGTCAAGGGTTTTGACTTCTGCAGGGATTCAAATCTTTGCCTGCTGTGATGATTACTTCTTAATGGTTTACTGGTGCTCATCCGTTTTTCTGTCAAACAGTACCTGTCCTAATTCTGAGAATGTCATTTGACTTGAATTTGTGAAATACCACAGTCTCCTTCTCAAGACAATTCTAAAACAGATTATCAAATCTCTGCCCTCATTTTTGATCAGGCAAGGTCAAATGATTTTCCACACCACAGACTAATTGTCTTTGGATTGAATGCATTCTTTCAATTCAGATTGTATGCATGATTAATTCCAAAGAATCTGATATTCAATGTCAAGTCAATTAAGATTAGGGGTCGACTGATATGGATTTTAAGGCCAATGCTGATACCAATTTTTTTTTAAGTAGTGCCGATTGTCTTGAGCCGATATTTGGAGCTGATTCTACTTTTGCTCCCTTAATTTACATCATAAAAATGACACAATGATGATAACAAATGTTACGAGTCTCAATTTTTAACATCAACATTTATTGGACTTACAAGAGCCTGTAGACGCCTGTTTGTAAATAATTGCAGTAAAGCTATCGTTGAACGCAGCACCCCGCATCTGCCAGCCGATGTACCGGTCTATCACTAATTAAGGGCACACTCACACTGTCAATCCGTACCGTGCCCAAGCACGTTTCATGGCTAAAGTCTAGTGCCTTAGAGCAGTGTGAGTGCAACCGTACCGCGCCTAGGCGCGGTACGCTTGCCGGCCAATGACCATGCGCAGTCATTTTAAAAAATGGCGGCAAAAGGTTCACGTTGGTGTGATGCACAAAGCCAAAAAAGGTTACCCTGTTTTCTGCGCTGCTTTCCATTATGTAGCCAAAAGACTGTGCGCTTTTGTAAACAAAGTGACGCATCGCGATGACGTCAATCAACGCGTGTGACGTGTTACACCGTGATGGCGTATAGGCAGGCAAGAAGCATTCGCACCGAGGCCCAGGTAGTGTAGTGAGTACAAACGGGCCTGGGGCGTGAGGGGAGAGGGAGGTGGGGACAAGTACCCTAAAGCACGGGGCAGTGTGGACAGTGTGAGTGCGCCCTAAGATTATCCATGACATACATATCTCACTACCAGCATGTGTGCACAAGCAGCCAAAGCGTGTGAGTGTGTATCTCACCAACGGTGTAGACAGCCCTGAAACCAGCCCGACTGACTGAGCTGTCTGACCTGAAACGAATCCACAGGGAGTTGGAGGACGAGAGGATGGGAGATGGCAGGGACATCCCACAGTACCTCCCTATCAGAGGGTCAGTCTCCATTCTGCCATCACGAACCTGAAGGAGAAGGTGGGTAAGACGCAGTGTAATTTTGTCAGTGAAAACACCTATTTTACACAATAAAAACAAGACTAAAACTAAAGAAAAAGCAACCTCTGAAAAGGAGAACTATGACGAAATGTATTACATTTGTCAGCAACAGTTAGAAACTAAAAAGAAGCAGTGTTTCCATTCAAATGTCAAGAGAATTATGTTGAGCAGATGATAACCAGAAACAAAACAAGTTGCCTCAGTCATCTAACCACATCCATGAAAAATGCAGAGGTCTTGAGAAAGTTGGTTATATTGAAATTGGGATAGTTTTAATAGTTCTGACTTGTCAGCTAGTATTGTCCACTTTTCAAACTGTCTGGAGACAAAGACACATTTTGGCAATATCTGGGAAGATATTTCCTAAGAGCGGAAACAGCTTTTCAGCCATGTGTGGTAAATGTTTGCTATAACAGAACCATAAGCGTGCACAGGGGGGAGGCAGGAGGGGCCGCCACACCGCCCTTGTGGCCAATTATTGAAAAACATGTGCTAAAGTTCCCTCTTGGGAGCCAAAACACATGCTAAAGTGCCCTCTAGAAGCTAAAACACGTGCTAAAGTGTCTAGGCCCAATTACTGCAGCAACCCCTTATCCTTTAGACTGCTTAACTTATCCTCAGATTGATATAAATATCGCTAGGGAACTCGGTAGACCCGTCTCTCTGTTGGAGGTGCATGAAGTGATCAAGTCTATGCAAAACAGTAAATCTCCTCTTCCTGATGGTTTTACAGTCGAGTTCTTTAAGGCATACTCAATATTACTAGCCCCCGTCCTTTTGTGAATGTTTAATGACTCCTTTACTGAAGGCAGACTACCAGCGACCTTGTATGAGGCGCCCATTTCATTGCTCCTGAAGAAAGACAGGGATATTACATCATGTGGCAACAAAAGACTGGTCTCACTTTTAAACATAGATTTTAAGATACTTGCTAAGGTCCTCACCCTCCGTCCTCCAAAGTGTGATGTCATCAATAATTTCACTAGACCAGACAGGCTTCACATTAGGGAGACACCCATTCTTCAACACCAGAAGGCTGCTCAACATCATAGTCTCACCTGGGTCAGACACTCCCGTGGTCGTAGTGGCGCTATACGCAGAGAAGGCCTTCGTACGGGTGGAGTGGGGCTTTCTATTTTTTATTTTGTAGAAATTTGGCGTTGATTCCAGTTTTATTTCTTGGGTTAAGCTTCTGTATGTAACCCCCTATGCATCTGTAAACACTAACGGTGTCCGCTCAGCATATTTCCCTCTCAAACGTGGGACCCGGCAGGACTGTCTGCTCTCAACCTTGTTGTTCAACATAGCCATCGAGCCATTAGCCATCTGGCTTAGAAACCAGAATGAGGCATCACTCGTTTTGGCCTGGTCCACAAACTCTCCTTATATGCAGACGACCTTCTCTTATTTATTTCAAACCCTACATCCTCCCTCCCTAGTTTTATCAATTCTGGATCAGTTTGGGTTCGGGGTATTAATTGAATATTGGGTTAAAGATGGTCATTCTACCAAAGTTTCTGTGTCTTTCTTAACACCTCCCAATTTTTCAAAATAAATCGTTTTCTACTAATCTAGACCAACAATTTGACACCTTTATTTGGCAGAATAAACCAGCCCGTATCAAAAAACATATTCTCCAACTACCTAAACCTGAAGGGGGAATAGCACTCCCTAATTTCTACCACTTCTTCTGGGCTTGCAATATTAATAAACTTTTACATTGGCTCCATGGTGGAGTTACAGATGTCTGCCCGCCCTGGGCTCATACTGAGAAAAGATCTCTCCTGCTCTTTGCACTCTACAATTTGCTCACAGCTCCCCATAATTGCCCATGAGGTCTCACCTAATCTGGTCATCACCAATACCATGGATTGAATTCAGGAAGCAGCACGGCTTGCACAGGGCTTTGATCCTTGCTCCAGTTTTGAATAACTGCGTGTCTCTCACTTGCAACATAGAGCTGATAACGTACCCACCAGCTCACAGGCCCAAGGGGAAGCACGCAAGCACCTGAGAGGCGCCCTCACAACTTGCGGGTACCCCAGCTGGACCTTTGTGAAAACGGCAGCTGATTCCAGAAAGAAAACCAAAGTGGTTTAGAAAAAAAAAGAAAACAAGAGAAACAACAGTCATTCCGTATGTGGCTGGGGTATCAGAGAAACTCAGGAGGATCTTCAACAAACACTGCATCCCTGTGTATTTCAAACCCAGTAACACACTCAGACAGAGACTAGTACATCCCAAGGACAGAACACCACACACCCACAATGCAACGAGGAATGCAAAGATCTCTACATTGGAGAAACAAAACAACCACTGCATAAATGCATGGCCCAACACAGGAGAGCTAACTCCTCAGGCCTGGACTCTGCTGTCCAACTACATCTCAAAGAGAAAGCCCACTCCTTGTCCAAATCCTGGACATTGTATGACCCTAAAATACATGGGAAAAGGATTTGGGGATAAACACTACTGAGATCCAGTGGAGGGACATTCTAAAACTAAAACACAAATTTGGAACCCGATCCTTTTTGAAATTTGACTGCTCTTTTTGTGCTCCCTCCGTCTAAAATTCTGCCCATTACTACAGGTGTCATGGCCTTTACCACCCTGCTCGCCTCTCCTTCATTGGAAACATGTTTCTTCGCAGACTCATAACAGTTGGATGCGTGAAATTTTAAAATGTCTACAGTTAGAGAAGTTAAGGTTTTCACAGAGGGGATCTTTGACAGCATTCCACAAAATTTCGGACTCACTGCTGGTCTTATTAGTAATAGTCTTACTGTTACTCCTGACGATGCTGAGGATGCTTCCTAATAATTGGAAGGAGAGACTTCCCCCTACTGCTTCTTTTTTTCCCTTTAATTACTTTATTCACTTTACTATAATCATTTTTTACTATATTTTGTCTCATATTACTATAATCATTTACTTATGTTATATATTAGGTAATTACCTAGTTATTTACTGTGACTACTACTGACATGGGTTGTTGGTAGGGATAGTGGGATTCATGTAGGGGTTTTTGTTTTTACTTTTTACTTTAAAGTAGACGTTTTGACTCAGTATGCAACTGGTGTACTTTTATTTACAAAAACTCAATAATGAAATTTGGAAAAAAAACAAAACAAAACACCTCAGGGGAACGTAAAAACTTTTATGCCCACTGGAGGAAGTTTTGTCACATTTGACATAATTAGATTGGCAGCTCTCACCTTCGAGATGCTTCGTGCTGCCTTCACATGCTCCATATGTCTGTCAATCCTCCATTGTCTTCAGCAGTAATAAAATTTTACTGCACCGGTCAAACACATTAGAGCGAGCCTGACTCAAAATTCAGACTTGAACATTCCGTTTCATTGCACTTTTACTTGTCAGAAGTTGGCAGTTCCCTATTTCCGAGTACAATGGAACACAGCATAATCTGCGGTGACCTTGTGGGCAAAAAGCATAACTAACCTTTCGGCGCATTTGAATATAGCGAGGGAATGTTTCCACAGACATACAAGATGGTATTCTTTGGCAAAAAGGCAACAAGTGCTTTCATTAGTGGGTCATATGATCAATCACCATTGTTTTCACTCACTTTTTGATGGATAGGAATTCATCAGACAATTAACTAGATGAAAATCTTACGGATTATAATTTTAAACTGAATTTAAAATAAAGAGAATTAAGAAGAGCCTCTTAATTGATTACTCTAAGACTGCAAGTGAAGCTCAGCTTTCCCTAAAATGTCACCCAAAAAAAGTGGTAAAATATGTACCGCTGTTTGTACATTTCATTGACTAAATACGCGCTAGAAAGCCTTCATCTTTTGTTCAGAATCAGCTACTTATCACAGGTAACCGGCGCAACTTCCTTCTCATTCATCCCCACAGCGCTTTACACAGTCGGACGCTCAGCTTCTACTGACTTCAATGGGAAGGTGTAGAACAGGTTGTTCCACTGCAGCGAAACTAAACGCTCATTGGATAAATGCTGGGATTTGTCCCGCCCATCGACGCTCAGCGTCTCTGGGGGTCTATGGGGCAGCGGGCTGGCCTGGACTTCTAGAATTTACATATAAATAGACAAACACATTTATGATGTAGGCCGGAAAAATTAGCTTCCCCTCCTTGAAAGACCAGCAGCCGCCACTGCTATGTGGTTTTTGGAAGATATGGGTTATTTGAGCATCATGATATAAGGTTGTGAGTCATAAACAATTCATACCTCCACATAGTCAAAAGTGCAGCTTCCGTGAGCCTCCAGGTTCATGTGAGTGAAGTTAAGGGCCACCTTTTCACCAACTGGCAACCTGATCAAATAGATACACTGGCGGTTGTGGGCATAGTCGTTCGGCCAGTTGGGAGAGATGATGATGCCCTCACTGTCAGTGAAGGTACCACCACAACCAGGGTCACCTAAGACACAACACATCCCAGGGTGAGTTCCATTATCTGTGCAGCTCATTTCATAAAGCATAGCATAGAGACAGAGTTCAAAGTAGAAAAGCCGAAGCTTGCATTATCCTACCACAGGTTCCCAATTCTCACTGTCTCATGTGCAATACATATCTGCCTACCAAGTACACTACACCACGTGAAGACAGTGACAAATAGGACTCATTAAGCTTTTTCTGTCATGACATTAATAATCACTTTATGCTTATAGCACCTTTTAAAAACAAACGTTTACAGACATTAGTACCTAAACATTAGATGGCAGCATGAGACAATGGATTTATAGCCGTATTAAATATTAACTATGTTGTATGGTTACAAGTAGGGAAGCACATCCTTATATTACAAGAGAAAATTTTGTTTTAATATATACAGTATGCATCCTGCATCTCATTCCTTCATCAGCCACTCCCCGTGTTCTGCCTAGTCCCGCCTTACTGTGCTGTAATTGGCTAGTATCATTGTCTCGACTTGTCGTTGTGATTGGATGCTATGCAGAACTATGGGAAGCAACTTTATGTGATATTGCTTCCACAAGCATTGTGTCGCGAAAACTTCACATTTCTGAGGAGATAAGTTTAAGGTTCAAAGTTTGAACTAAACTCTGCCTCTAGCAGCGTGGTGTCAGTGTTAGCTTCAAGGAAGCCAGTGGTGAGCTCCAGGTTCTATAGACACAGACAGACACAGCTGCCTTGGTTACCTTCATGAGCGGGGACCGGTGTTGTATCTAAGTGAGGTTAGATGACCTCTGTCTCCCACTGGAGGTTCTACTGCAGTGAGACGGAAAAGCTCTGCACCCGACTGCAGCGGCTTGCTGCTCCAGTCAGAAGCAGAGCTGCTCCGTTGGTCCTTGCTGATGAGTCGACAGCCCCTGGGGCAGCAGTAGCTTGGATGTGCCGCATTGAATTTTAGTGCAGGAAAGACGCCACAGACACTAAGATCGTAGTTCTTGGCAAAGCAGCAAATAGACAGATTTGGCGAGCCACTTGTGTGTTTCACCATCTAGCAGCACTGCCATTACTGCGTCTCCCTCCAGTATGCGCACTTGAATTGGAGCTGTCATTAGAAGTGTATCTTTTTCTACTTTTACCTGTACATTTATGCAGCATTACTTTTAACAATGATGTCTAGGGAGTTGGGAAGAACCTGTGCAATTCTCGGCTGCTCCAAAAGCGGTGGGAAACTTCAACTTTGGAAAAAAACTGAATGAACGACACAAACAATTACCTCATGAAGAGCGCCCCTGTCTGAGGCCGTACGGTCAACATTGATTCCCTGGGCGTGCACATCCAGAAGTGGATCAAGAAAATTACCAGAGGGGACTTAGTTCCAAACAGCACACTCAGTTTTGGGTGCTGTCATTAATCTCACAGTCAACAGCATGCAGCTGCCTAGCTTGACACAGTGAAAAAGAAATGTCAGCTAAGCTAACACTGTTTAGCTAGCTCAGCGTAAATTAACTCAAGAAGAAGAAGAATTCCTTTATTAATCCCGCAAGGGGAAATTCCATTTTTGTTATTATTGTTGTTATTCAGGTTACACACACACAGGCCCGAAATACACACCAACTGGACCTATATACATGCAAATAATAGAGAGATGTCAGAGCGAGGGGGCTGCCAATGGATCGGCGCCCCGAGCAGTTGGGGGTTCGGTGCCCAGGAGATGAACTGGCCACCAGTCCACACTCCATTCATGGTCCACACAGGGACTCGAACCGGCGACCCTACGGTTCCCAACTGAGTTAATCCGTAATGGAGGTAAATAATCACAAGTACTCTCAATGAGGTGAAGGTTGTAAAAAAGGTTCACTTTTAATGACAGCTCCCATTCAATCACGCCCATACTGGAGGGAGACACCACCGCAGCAATGACTGCTTGTTCACTTCCGGTGCTTTGCCTGATTCATCTATACAAGCGGTTTCATTAGTGGGTCATATGATCAATCACCATAGCTTTACTGTTGTTTTTCACTCTTGAGATGAAAATCTTACAGATAACTTTAATATAATTGAATAATTGAGTTGTATAAAATTTCACCAATGTCATAAAAAGTGAAATTAACTATCCAGACCAAAATAATTTTGCTGTAAACATGTTTATTTCTGCTATATAGTTGGGTTCTATGGGGATTCATTCCCTTTGGGAGCCAGCATCAAGTGGTCATTCGAGGAACTGCATGTTGGCTTCATTTTTCAGCATCCCTGCACGAAAGTATGGTGGATAATAGATTATAACGTTTATATATCCATAATTTGTGGGGGAATTAACCAACTAGCAGCCACTCTTGTCACAGCTCTCTGTGAGTAGTATCTGGAATCGATTTCTCTTCCTTGGTTCCCCAGATAAATTGTATACACTGAATTTTATACACTGAATTTGGCCTGTTTGAATTTATACATTGTATTTTGCTTATGATTTTGGCAAATTGAAATTTCCCACCTTTTTTCAAATGTGTTGCTGGCATCAAATTCTAAATGAGGAAATTTTCAAATACAATTTGTGTTCAATTTCATTTGATGTTTCAATGATTTGCAAATCATTGGGGTTTGTTTTAACTAGAGCAGTGATACTGATAAACTATACTGAGAGCGGCCTTAACTTATTTGGATCACTAAGGGCTGATGACAAGACCACTGATGTAGGTGTCCTCTCCTGTTAAACTGCTCCCAAGGTCAAGAATAATCTTACAATAAATTACATGAGAGACATTTGCAGCCTGTATGTATGTGTTAAATTATGACATGGTGTACAATTGGTATGCACAGTTTCTTACTTGGTGATGTTGTGTATGTAATGTGGAAGCCTCGGTCAGAGACACTAAAGTCGGAGTGGAAGTGGACCCATGCAGCTGGACCCGTGGTCCGCAGGGGAGCAGGTGATGCAGTACTGCAGTACTTCCCCAGAACTGGGTCTTCGGGTAGAAGACCATCTCGGATCTACAATATTTGGCCATGCAAGACAATCAATAGAAAGACTGCAAGAAGTTTAAAGGTTATTCTACATGGTAGGCTTGTTGCATAGAGTGGCTCACTAGTGGCATATGATGCAGAAACTTGACAACATAGCTAAAAATGAAACAACTGAACAGTTTTGATCAAAGTTCAATAGCTCTCTGTCTGTATACGTTTGAAATATGCACAGGACACTCATATATGCAAGACTGATCAACTTCACATTTGTTATTGCTGAGGACCCAAGGGTGTGTAGTGTTGAGTGTGAAATTTATCATGTGAGAAATTCTCAAGAATGCTGCAAGAAGCACTTCTGGGCACCAAGCAATCAGCCTGCTCTGAAGGCAAATGCTTAAGAAGTGCCGTTTATATTGGACACACAAAATCTGGCTATGACAGTTGAACTGTTATTGAACATGATTGTTTTATTAATTGATTTGACCTATCTAGCACTTCTCACCTCTAGGAAGTCATAGTTGCAATCAGTGTGCTGCTCCAGACTGAGAGTCCCAAATGCAAAGGTAATAAGCAAGCCAGGCTCCACTGTCACTGTCCAATAGCAGTCTCGGCTAGGTGGATAGTTTCCAGGGTAACCAGGTGAGTTGATGTTGCCATAGGGGGCAGTTAGTTGGCCTCCACACACTAACATGAACGGGAGATTTCAGGGAAGAATGAACATTTATTTAGCACTTCGGCCGTAACCACTAACAATTTGCAGCAGCACAGTCAAATTTTCAGTCAAACAGTTGGACATGTGCAAAAATGAAATCACCGTTTTTGTTGTATGTCTCATATCAGCCATCTCCTATTTATATTATTTACATGAAACCAGACATCTGTTAACCTCTCTAACACTCACTAACCTACTCATTAAGGATTACTCATTACCCAAACCAAAACAGATGGAACACCCCTACCTGGTTCCTGAGACTGCCAAGACACTGTGAAGCCACCAGCACTGATAGAGTGGTCGGAGCGAAACCAGAAATATAGGGAATTGTGGGAGCTGTAGAGCTCCTGCGGGTTATTTTGGCCACAGTATTTTCCGATCATGTAAGCCGAGGCACTGTCCCCATCATGAATCTGAAGGAAGTCATAGTTGCAGTTGGTGCTGCTCTCCAGATGAAAGAAAGGAAAGGTAATACGCAGAATCTAAAACACAGAGAACATATCATTCTGTCAGTCTGCTCTATAAAATATATCACATCCACTAATGCAGGGGTCAGCGATCCTTCTGATATGAATTGTACCATATGTACAACTTCTTTCAAGACAGTTTTCCAAAAAAGCAAAGCCTTTTTTGAAAATGGTTCCTGACACCATCCAAAGCTCAGCACTGTGAACTCTATCGGAAGAGAAAATTCTGTGCGCGTTCACCTGGGTAGCAATCTCTTCATACCTCTGTCACCTTGGTCAAAACTGCTTTCCCTTTGCTGCCTGCGGCATGAAAGGCAGCTTAATGGTATGTGTCCTCAGTGGTGTTTTACTGGTGAATGCTCGCACTACTTCCCAGCATTACACGCTTGATGGGCTTGTCACTTAGCCTTGTGAGAACATCCTGATCTCTGAGCTCCATTGTATTTTATTCACAGATCGATCTGGTAACATTCAGTGGAGAAAATTCGGAAAAGTTTGCCAAGCGACTGAACCAATCAACGTTGATTTTAAGGCGGATTTAAGTATCGAAACAAGAAGAGACTTTTCAGTATAAACAACATGGAGGCTTCCACAGATGAAATGAGCACAGCTATGGAGCAAGCTGCTCAATAACGTTTTTCTCTGGCATCCTTCTGTTGAATATGGACCGGGCACCTGAAATTGGGCCTTTTATCCGTAAATTCACGTTACACAAACGGAAAATATCCTTTACCCACATGTTGATTACCTTTACCACATGTGACGTAATAACAATGTTATTACGTCAAACGCTTTGAGGATCTGATTGGTTGATTTGGCCCGTATGTTGGTGATAGATAGATGGTTTATCCAATCAGCAACCATTATTTTCGCCCCTTCCTAAAATATATTCAAACCAGAGTTCCCAGATGAACATGCTGAGCAGATGAGAATCAATCCATCTGGGAAAGTCAGGTTACTTGTAGTGTTGCTTTCGTCAACTAAAATGATGATGAAATATTGTCGTCAATGAACCTTTATAAAGTGACGAAAACTAGACGAGACAAAACGAAAATGCTGGTTATGTGACGATAACTAAGACTAAATATATAATGCAATTTCGTTGACGAATAAAAACAAGACAAAATGTGGTTTACAAAATAAAAACTATGCTAAAATGTCTCTTCATTTTCGTTATAACGACGAAATAACGTTGTTTCATCTCATGTAGTCACGTTTTTATTATTATAATTTTGTAGTTTTTTCCCAGTCCCGCGTCTGGGCGTCACTTCCTCACTTCCTCAATCCCCACTAAAGAAAAATTACTGACACCAGCCGAGGGTCGTGTTTGGGAGAAAAAGAAGAAACACTTTCACGTGGAAAAGAAAACGGGATGTGCTGTGGAAAAAGAAAGGGAGAAATGCGACCACAAAATCACAGGAATAAACACCACGAATCTTCAGAGACATCTCAGGGCATCCCATAATGAAATTTAGGTAGGTTCAGACATTAACGTAACAATACTTTCTGTTTTATTAAGCTCATGTGACACGATGCTACGGTTAATGTGTCGGGTTTTAACGCTAGGATTAGCGTTAGCCACTAGAGCTGAGAAAAAGTGTGTGTGTGTGTGAGACTAGCGTGTGTGTGAGACTAGTGTGTGTGTGTTACTAGCGTGTGTGTCTGTGTGTGTGACTAGCCTTTGTGTGTGTGACTAGTGTGTGTATGTGTATTTGTTTGTGTGAGTGTAAAGTGTGTTTTTAGTTCCTACCTGACTGACTCACTCTGTAAGTGCAGTAAGCATCCCTTGTTGGCCAAAAACTTTCACTAGGTTTGTATTTCCCAGAGCATATAACACTGAACTGAATTTGGCATCAACATAAATTGGATTACTTATTCTAGACCTGTACATGCATGTAAACTAAAGATATCTTCATGGGTTTGGCTAAAAGAAAATGTTGGTTTCGTCAATACTTCTAGGTACTTTTATTATACTGATTAAATATAATTGCATTACTAAAAAGAGACTAATATACAATTTTCTTTGACTAAAACTAGACTAAAATGTCATAGGTTTTCGTTGACTAAAACTAGACTAAAATGCTCAGACTTTTAGTCGACTAAAACTTGACCAAAATGCTCAGACATTTAGTCCACTAAAACTAGACTAAAATGCTCAGACTTTTAGTCAACTAAAACTAGACTAAAATGCTCAGACTTTTCCTACTGTAAAACTGCGATGGCTGCACCTGATTGAACAAACGCTTGTGAGCTGCCTGTTCAATGAAATGCGTTTCTGAAAACATTTTATGTGAGAAATAAGCTATGCAGCTGATAAATCTGTCTTCATGTTAGACTGAGAAGGTTTAGTTGAAAATATTTTCTAGAGTTTCAAGAGGAGAGTGGCTGCATACCCATGATTTGCATCAAGTAGCCAGAACCTAAGCTTGAGCAGTGGGCAACTCGCTGCCCAATCGCTCGAAACTTGCGTCCATGCTACTACAATGCATTGCACAGCATGGATTTAGACAAGGAATAGGAAGTGGGTAAATGATGGACCCTGTGAACATGTACCATAAAGCTGCCGTGGTGTTATTTTTTCCCCACACGAGTACTAGCCAATCAGAGGTGGAGTAGGGCGGGTCTTCGCAGAATGCAGTTGGAGAAAAGTTAATCAGACAAAAAAACTAATAAGTGCACAATTCCAACAATGCTTCCCCATCATGATAAATGCAGAGGATGTCAAAAACAAACATGTATTAGATATCAATACTACAGTGAAATAGGATGATTCATTTATTCAATCAATCGAGATAACCTTTACATACATATGTATTTTGTTACATGAGAAGCTAAAACATGACAGCAATACTACCTGTCCAGAAACACAGTAAACATTTGACCCAAGTGCTCTCACTCAACTGACCTTGTTTGAGTCAGTGCGTATCACCCAGGCACAGCTGACCTGGTGATCGTATTCATCATGACCTGGGGTGTTGGGATAACTGAAGGAACCAGCAGGGCCAGTCAGGTAACCTCCACACACTGTGAATACAAATACATAGATTTCAAACAGTAGATTAAATTTTATATCAGGGCTTTCAATGCCTGAGACTGAGGCCTCACTTTAGACAAAGCTAGAAAAAAAGCTTCTCCCTTATCCTGCCTTAGTGCACTTGCTTAGATTTGCTCAATTCCTGGATGCACATGGGATCATGATTATGTTGTTTCATCCAATAGACTTTCAACAACTGAGCCAAGATATACATGTAACATTGCTGTTTGACTTAACTTCAGACTACACAAAAATTAGGCGTTGGCGGTATCAAGGTATTACTGTATACCATGGTATATGTCCCGACAGTTTGATTTTAAATACCATCAATTAAACCCTCCTCTTTTTATTTTAATGATGGTGATAAAGTGCGCACCAGAGGTCAGTGTCTACTCTCAACTGGTGGAACAGGCAGTTGAGCTGAGAAAGACTTGGAGTGATGGGAATGATGTCAGGACTGATTAGTACAGGCCAGAAACAGCAGAGTCAGCAGGGAATATTTTCCCATCTCACTCAGTGGATTAAGGGTTTATTTCAACCAAACCAGAGTCGGTGATTGTTGGAACACACTATCCTAGTTTTGGTGAGTTTTATTGTCTTTCTGTCCAATTTCAAAGAAGTGTTTTATGACAAGTTAACAAGGCAATTAAGTTTTTTTTTCAGAAGGTGTACAGTTGTGTTTCTGTTAAACAAGAAAATAGTTTTCAGAATATTTCCTTTAGTCCTTTCTTTACACTCTGCAAGCTTATTAGACTAAAAACAAGCTTGTGTTGGTATACCCAGTAAAATGTCATGAAGGTATGAAGTAATGAGACATAAAAAAGGAATATCTAAAGGCTACTACTGTATCTCTGGACTGTCTCTTTAACTAAATCACAAATGTAGGTATTTCTATGCAATCTTCTTTAGAAAATTAATGTAATATTTTTTTTCACTGTTTGGAGCCCCCTCCCCCATTGCTATATATCATTATGAGATGATTATATGATGATAAGATATTTAACAATATCATCCCTAATCACAGTCACCAACTCCCTACCAGCACATCCAGTCCTTGAACTTTTTTCTGTGACTGCACATCCACTCTCACTCTACACTCCTTCACCTCGTTTTGGCCCATCCCTCCCTATATCTGCCCTTCATCTTCCCAGTCCCTCCATATTGTCCCTCGATTACCTTGCTGGGCGGTCTGGCAGAGTGGGCCAGTCCACTGCGTAGTGCAGGTACATGTAAATCCATTATTGGCGTCGGTGCAGGTTCCTCCATTTTGACACGGGTTGCTTAAGCATTCATTGATAGTCTGGTCACAGTTAACTCCTTGCCAGCCAGAGTTGCAATTGCAGATGTAACCAGGAGCTGAGGTGGTGCCCTGTGTGAGCAGTAGTGCACTGGTCAGACATTTTGATATTGTTGTTACAAAGGGATTTGATCTTGGATTTTCTGTTTCTTGAGGATATCATTAATAAAAAAGCAAAGACTTATCAAGCATTCATAGACTGATTCAGAGTACAGCCACACTAATGAAAGTAAATCTGAAAATGCTATTTTCATTGGTCGGTCTGTTTTTCAGCCCACAGATTTGTAATACTCTGCCCTCAGAAATAAAAACTTTAACTGATTTTAAAGCTTTCAAAACTAAGACAAAATTCTGGCTGACATTGAGATGCATGGATTTCTATTGTAAGTTTATATAGAAGAGAGCAGCCCTACGTCACGTAAAAGGCTGGAGAAGGAGAAGACCTCAGTGTTCAATAGGCGCTAATACAAAAAACAGAAGTGAGTACTCAGTTTATAAAAATAAATTTGATCACAAATGAGGAAATACAAGTAATATTTCCATATTTATTAATAGAATAATGGCAGAAAGATGCGGTGAGTGTGTGTGTAAGAAAGAGAAAGTCAGTACATTTTTCACCTTCATTGGACAACCTCAGGTGGACAAAGCCTTGGCTGTTTGTTTTGTTTCACAGAGCTAAAGGCAAGGCAAGGCAAGGCAGCTTTATTTGTATAGCACTTTTCATACACAAGGCAGGGTCAAAGTGCTTCACAGCACAACATGTCATGAATTCAAATGCATTACAGAAAGACAAAGAGAATAAAAACATAGACAATAATCAAAACAGTGCGGACGTTAAAAGTGCGAAGATTTAGCAGAAAGCTAAGGTGAACATAAAAGTTTTCAGTCTAGTTTTAAAAGTGGTCAGAGTGGGTGAAAGTCTTACATCTTCAGGAAGTTTATTCCAGCTGTTTGTTGCATAATGACTGAAAGATGCTTTCCCTTGATTTGAGTTTACTCTGCGAACCACTAACAGATTGGTCTCAGAGGATCTTAGTGATCTAGAAGGCTTATGTAGTGGGAGCATATCAGTGATATACCTCGGCCCTAGACCATGTAGTGATTTATATGTGAGCAGGAGGATTTTGAAATCAATTCTCTGACGTACAGGAAGCCAGTGTAATGATTTAAGAATTGGTGTAATGTGCTCACATTTTTTGGTCTTTGTTAGAACTCGAGCAGCAGCGTTCTGAACAAGCTGTAGCTGCCTGACAGTTTTTTTGGGAAGACCTGCAAGGAGACCATTACAGTAGTCTAGCCTACTGGTTATAAAGGCATGGACAAGTTTTTCTAAGTCTTGAGCTGACATGAGCCCTCTAAGTCTTGTTACATTTTTAAGGTGATAATAGGCCGATTTTGTTACTGATTTGATGTGACTGTCGAAATGTAAATCAGAATCCATAATAACCCCAAGATTTCTGGCTTTATTTGAGGTTTTCAGGGACAGTGATTGAAGGTGTTGGATGACTTTAAACCTTTCTTTCTTAGCACCAAAAACAATTATCTCAGTTTTATCCTCATTTAGTTGAAGGAAATTTTGGCACATCCAGTGTTTGACTTGCTCAATGCACTGGCACAGAAGATCTATGGGGCGATAGTCATTTGGTGATAGTGCTACATAGCTTTGGGTGTCATCGGCATAGCAATGGTGGTCAATGTTATTATTTTGCATGATTTGTCCTAGTGGGAGCATATAGATGTTAAATAAAGTCGGCCCCAAGATTGAACTTTGGGGGACTCCACACGTTACGTTGGTTTGTTCTGATACAAAGTCGCCAATGGAAACAAATTAGTTCCTATCTTGTAGATATGACTTGAACCAGTTTAGGACTGTGCCTGAGAGCCCCACCCAGTTTTCCAACCTGTCCAAAAGTATTGAGTGGTCGACAGTGTCAAATGCAGCACTGAGGTCCAATAGCATTAGTACTGAAGTTTTGCCAGAGTCTGTGTTAAGACGGATGTCATTTATAACTTTAATAAGGGCCGTCTCGGTGCTATGAAAAGGTCTAAATCCTGACTGGAGGTTGTTGTGGCAGCCAGTAGAAGCCAAGAAGTGATTTAGTTGTTGGAGTACAACTTTCTCAATTATTTTACTTATGAATGGTAGATTTGAAATTGGTCTGTGGTTGTTGATAATAGAGGCATCTAGGCTCCGCTTTTTTAGAAGAGGTTTAATGACTGCAGTTTTGAAGGCCTTTGGGAAATTGCCCGATTGAATAGAGTTATTAACTATTTGCAATACGTCTGTTGATAGGCAGTCGAAAACATTCTTAAAGAAGTTGGTAGGTAAAGCATCGAGACAGCAGGTGGTTGGCTTTAGATCGGTCACTGTTTCCACTAGAGTTTTAGAGTCTATGGCATTAAAGCTTGCCATCATTGCTGTGTTATTTTGGCCTAAACGGGGTGGTGATCCAACTTTTTTGTTTGAGATATTGATGGCACGTCTGATACCTTCAATTTTATCAGTATAAAAGAATACAAACTCATTGCATTTCTGTGTGGAATGGAGTTCGGCTGGTATTTGTGTCGGGGGGTTGGTCAGTCTGTCGACAGTTGCAAATAGGGTTTTGGCCTTATTAGTGTTGCTGTTTATGATATTGGAGAAGAATGTTTCTCTAGCACTTTTTAAGACTAAATTGTAGGCCTGGAGCCTCTCTTTATAGATGTCATGGTGAATATGAAGTTTTGTATTTCGCCAGATTCGTTCAGCCTTCCTGCACTCTCTTCTCTGGGCTGTTGCAACAGCAGCTTTTCTCCAGGGTGCCTTTTGCTTACCAGAAATCGTTTTAACTGTAACCGGTGCAATGACATCTATGATATTCACAATTTTGGAATTAAAGTTGTTTACAAGATCATCAGCATGGCATGGGTTTAGAGGTGGTAGCGAGGAGATGGCATTTTTAAAGAGTACATTAGCATGTTCATTGATGTAGCGCTTTTTGACATTCTTTGATTCTGTTTGTGTCTCCGGAATTAAAGAAATATTAAAGAAAACACAGAAGTGATCAGACAATGAAAGATCAGTCACAAGAACATCGGAAACATTGAGACCTTTTGTGATAATCAGGTCCAGGGTGTGTCCTTTACAATGAGTAGCCTCTTTCACATGTTGAGACAGGTCAAATGTATCTAAAATAGTAAAAAGTTCCTTTGCACCCTTGTCATTCGAATCGTCAATACGAAAATTAAAGTCACCAGTTATAACTAGGCAGTCAAAGTCAGTGGAGATACTAGACAATAATTCGGTAAAATCCTCGAAAAAATTTGCTGAGTATTTAGGTGGCCTGTAAATAATTAACAGAAGAATTTTGGGAGAGCATTTCAACACAGCACACAGGTATTCGAATGATGTAAAATCACCAAGTGACATCTGTTTCCCCTGAAACATGTTTTTAAATATAGCAGCAACCCCTCCCCCCCTTTTCCCAGATCTACATACATCAATAAAGTTATAGTTGGGGGGTGCTGTCTCGATCAGAATGCTTGCACTGTTATATTGCTCCAGCCATGTTTCAGTTAAAAACATAAAATCAAGTTTGGAAGTAGTAATGAAATCGTTGACTAAAAATGATTTGTTATTCAGAGACCTAACATTGAGCAGACCCATCCTAATGGCGTTATTGACAGGCTTCGATGTTGACTTTGATTTGGAGAGGATAGGAATGAGATTGTTTAGGTTAGCAGGGTGTCTACGTTTCCCAATGTTCACTCTCTTGGTAGTCACAACAGGAATGTAGAAGGTGCCAAGCTTTGACGTAGGCAGCCTTGGGCCCAGCTGATAATGTGGTCTACTGCTGAACCCTTTTCTGTATCAGTAGTATTCAGGACTGCTGTCAGGGCGGGGCGGGGGTGGCCATGAGGGGGAGGAGGAGTGGGCAGTGTCAGAGCTGGGATGAACTACTGGAGGTGGACGTTGAGGGCGTAGAGGGGGTTTACGTAAGAGGGGCGGAGTAGGGCTGAGGGTTTGTGAAGCACGCCTTCGTGGAGGGGGGGGGGGGTGGGAGGGAGGTGCCACTGAGATGACGCTGAGGGGGGGATCGCTGAGGTCGGTCAAGGGGGGTAAAAATAGGAGTAGGGCGGGGAGTGGGTGGGGGTAGCTCCCGGAACTCCAAGGGGGATAAGGGGGGAGAAAGGCTTACTTGAGGAAGGGAGAAGGATGGAGACCTGGATTTAGTCTTGGGGGGTGTGGGGGAGGGATCTTCACGCCCATTTGAAATGAAACGGGAGGTAGAGGGGGATGGACATTTCTCCTCTTTGCTCCGGTGTCTCTCATGGTCAGCGCTCGCCTTTTGCAATGGCGGTCCTCCTTCGACGTTCATGATAAGCTGTGTTGTGTCTGTCTTTTCCGTTGGTTCCTCTTGTCTGTTGTCCTTGGCAGTGATGATAGATGGATGACGCAGGAAGTAAGACATGTTGGTCATGAAAAGCTTTACTCCCAGCTTATTTAGACAAAGTCCGTCTGCCTTAAAAAGATGCCTGCGGTCCCAGAAAAAGCTAAAATTGTCAATAAAATGCATCGAACGAGCAAGAAAAACGCTGGAGAGCCACTCATTCAGCGAGTAAAGTCGACTGAATCTCTCAGCTCCTCTCCTGATCGGAGGTAGAGGACCACTGATAAACACCTCAGCATTCACAGCGCTGACTGTTTCAAAGAGTTTATTGAAGTGCTCTCTCAGCTCCCTTGATTGTTGTTTTTCAATGTCATTAAAACCAATGTGCAGAATGATATTTTTCACATTTGGGTGTGCAGCCACAATATCCAGGATTCTTTTTTCCAAGTCAGACACCGTATCCTTCGGAAAGCAGAGTACTTTGGTGCTATTATTGCTTTTCATATCTTTTACAGAAAAGTCACCCACAATCAGATTTTCAGGCCCACTTGTTAGCTTTCTCTGTGGTTTTAAGTTAGCAGGTCTTACCCTTCTGCGTGGTGATGGTGGGTTATTCAGGCAATCAGAGGGGGATCCATTGTCGGGCAACAGCGGAGCAAACCTGTTCTTTAGTTGAACACTTGCTTGCTGGGGAAGTTTCTTGGTACTTTTCCTCTTCTCAGCTGTCCGCTGCTGTGTCCTACGTGGCAGGGGAGTTGATGAAGCGCTATGCCTGGATAGAGATGGTAGCGCAGGCCAACCGGTCAGATCAGAGATATCGGGGCGCTGGGTCCTCCCGGTTATCCGTTCTCCCTTGTCGCAGGGAGGTGGTCTTCTCTTTGGCTTTGCCCCAAGTGTGTTCCAGGGAGGATTATCGCTGGTAGATTTATTACCCTGTACAGGGACCTCCCGTTTCCTCGTAGCTTCATCATTGCTAGTTAGCTGGGCTCTGGCCTGCCCCTGTCCACTGTTTTCAGTCAGTGCTAGAGTGGTATTGTTGTCACAATATCCATTCACTTCTATAAATACTTCTAGCCGATTAATTTTTGTTTCCAACAGCAAAATCTTCTGTAGTAGTTTGTGGTAATCTTCCATAGAGAAGGGAGGCATCTTCTGGTGATTACCTTTAGCACTGTAGCACAGGCTCAGGCTTATCTTGAATGGTAGGCCTCCCTGCCTAGGGTTGAGGAAGTCGTAAAAATATTGAAAAATGCCTCTGTTATCTAAAAGAAATATAATCCCACCGGTTTTGCAAGTATCCAGGAGCTGTTGCTCTTTGTTTCTTATTGAGGAGAAGCAAATAGTAGCAGATAGTAGCAAAAAATGCAAGCAAAGGCGAGAGCAAGCAGAAAAGCGTCCGCACTGTAGCAAAGCAGGAAGTGAAACCAAAATTACAGTATATTAACCACAGAGAAAGGGATCATTATCATAGTTGTCATATTTCTGCATTACCTTGGGATTCAGTGAGGTATGAATAAATGTCTGGGGATGTCACCTCTGGACACTGAGTGGGCTCCTTTACCCACAACTCTTTGATTTTTTACATACAGTATAACCCCAATCATCGCTCTGCAACGATGTAATATATCTGTCTGCCTGAACCATCACCTTATCGCGGTGGAGAGGTTTGTGTGTCCCTGTGAACCTGAGGGCTGTGTTGTCTGGAGCCTAGTGCTCCTGGTAGGGTCTCCCATGGCAAAGCGGTCTCAGGCGAGGGGCCGGACTAAGAATGGTTCACAAAGACTCAATGGACAAACGAGGAAGAAGAAGAGAGACTGCCCGGAGGAAGCCCAGGGCCCTCGTCTGGAGCCAGGCCCAGACGGAGGGCTTGCCGGCGAGTGCCTGGTGGCCGGGTTTGCCACGGAGCCCAGCCGGGCACAGCCCGAAAAAGTGACATGGCACCTCCCTCCTCTCCATCCTGTGGGCCCACCACTTGCAGGGGGAACCACTTGGGTCTGGTGCGCTGCTGGACGGATGGCAGTGAAGGTGAGGGGCCTCGACAGACCAGACACGGGCAGCATAAGCTGGCTCTGGGGACGTGGAATGTCACCTCTCTGTTGGGGAAGGAGCCAGGGCTTGTGCGGGAGGTGGAGCGCTACCAGTTAGATCTGGTGGGACTTACCTCCACACACAGTCTCGGTTCTGGAACCGTATTCCTGGATAGGGGTTGGACCCTATTCTTCTCTGGAGTTGCCCAGGGTGTGAGGCGCTGGGCGGGTGTCGGGATACTCACGAACCCCCAGCTGAGCGCCGCGGTGTTGGAGTTCACCCCGGTGGACGAGAGGGTCGCCTCCTTACGCCTGCGGGTGGTAGGGGGGAAAACTCTGACTATTGTTTGTGCATATGCACCAAACAGCAGTTTCTGGGAGACCCTGAATGGAGTCCTGTATGGGGCTCCGGTAGGTGACTCCATAGTTCTGCTGGGAGACTTCAACGCCCACGTGGGCAATGATGGAGACACCTGGAGAGGCATGATTGGGAGGAACGGCCTCCCTGATCTAAATCCGAGTGGTCCTCAGTTATTAGACTTCTGTGCTAGTCACGGATTGTCTATAACTAACACCATGTTCGAACATAAGGATGCTCATAAGTGTACATGGTACCAGAGCACCCTAGGCCAAAGGTCGATGATCGATTTTGTGATCGTATCATCTAATCTGAGGCCGTATGTTTTGGACACTCGAGTGAAGAGAGGGGCAGAGCTGTCAACTGATCACCATCTGGTGATGACTTGGGTCAGAGGATGGGGGAAGATTCTGGACAGACCAGGTAAGCCCAAATAAGTAGTGCGGGTGAACTGGGAACGTCTGGAGGAGGCCCCTGTCCGAGAGATCTTCAACTTTTCTGGCATCCCTGTGGAGGTTGGGGGCATTGAACCGGAGTGGGCATGTTCAAAGCTTCCATTGCTAAAGCTGCAGCGGTGAGCTGTGGCCTCAAGGTCTTAGGTGCCTCAAGGGGCGGTAACCCTCGAACACCGCAGTAGACACCAGTGGTCAGGGAAGCTGTCCGACTGAAGAAGGAGGCCTTTCGGGATATGTTATCCCAGAAGACTCCGGAGGCAGTTGCAAGGTATCGACAGGCCAGAAGGGCTGCAGCCTCTGCTGTGTCAGAGGCAAAGCAGCGGGTGTGGGAGGAGTTTGGAGAAGTCATGGAGAAGGAGTTTCGGGCGGCACCAAGGTGCTTCTGGAAAACCATTCGGCATCTCAGGAGGGGGAAACGGGGAACCGTCCAAGCTGTTTACAGTAAAGACGGGACGCTGGTGACCTCAGCCGGTGAGGTAATCGAGCGGTGGAAGGAGCACTTTGAGGAACTCCTTAATCTGACTAACACGCCCTCTTTTGTAGAGGCAGAGCTGGAGGCTGATAGAGAATCATTGTCAATATCCCTGGCGGAAGTCACTGAGGTAGTCAAACAACTCCACAGAAGCAAAGCCCCAGGGTTTGATGAGATTTGTCCAGAATGCTGAAAGCTTTGGGTTTGGAGGGGCTGTCTTGTTTGACACGTCTCTTCAACATTGCGTGGAAGTCTGGGACAGTGCCAAGGGAGTGGCAGACTGGGGTGGTGGTTCCTCTGTTTAAAAAGGGGGACCAGAGGGTGTGTGCCAATTACAGGGGTATCACACTACTCAGCCTCCCTGGTAAAGTCTACTCCAAGGTGCTTGAAAGGAGGGTTCGTCCTATAGTCGAACCTCAGATTGAAGAGGAACAATGGACCTGCTCTTCACTCTCGCAAGGATCCTGGAGGGGGCCTGGGAGTATGCCCATCCAGTCTACATATGTTTTGTGGATCTGGAGAAGGCATATGACATGGTCCCTCGGGGATACTGTGGGAGGTGCTGCGGGGTAATTATGGGGTGAGGGGGTCACTTCTGTGGGCCATCCAATGTTTGTACACCCAAAGCGAGAGCTGTGTCCGGATCCTCGGCAGTAAGTCGGATTCGTTCCCCGTGTGGGTTGGCCTCCGCCAGGGGTGCGCTTTGTCATCAATCCTGTTCGTGATTTTCATGGACAGGATATCGAGGCGTAGTCCTGGTGGGGAGGGGTTCCAGTTCGGTGGGCTAAGGATCTCGTATCTGCTTTTTGCAGATGATGTGGTCCTGATGGCATCGTCGGTCAGTGACCTTCAGCACTCACTGGATCGGTTTGCAACCGAGTGTGAAGCGACTGGGATGAGGATCAGCACCTCTAAATCTGAGGCCATGGCTCTCAGCAGGAAACCAGTGGATTGCTTGCTCCAGGTAGGGAATGAGTCCTTTCCCCAAGTGAAGGAGTTCAAGTACCTCGGGATCATGTTCACGAGTGAGGGGATGATGGAGCGTGAGTTTGGCCAGAAAATCGGGGGGGATGTTGCAGTCGCTCTACCGCACCGTTGTGACGAAAAGAGAGATGAGCCGGAAGGCAAAGCTCTCGATCTACCGGTCAATCTTCGTTCCTACTCTCACCTATGGTCATGAAAGCTGGGTGATGACCGAAAGAACGAGGTCGCGGGTACAAGCGGCCGAAATGGGTTTTCTCAGGAGGGTGGCTGGAGTTTCCCTTAGAGATAGGGTGAGAAGTTCAGCCATCCGTGAGGAACTCGGAGTAGAGCCGCTGCTCCTTTGCGTTGAAAGGAGCCAGTTGAGATGGTTCGGGCATCTAGTAAGGATGCCCCCTGGGCGCCTCCCAGGCATGTCCAGCTGGGAGGATGCCTCGGGGAAGACCCAGGACTAGGTGGAGAGATTATATCTCCACACTGGCCTGGGAACGCCTCGGGATCCCCCAGTTAGAGCTGGTTAATGTGGCCCGGGAAAGGGAAGTTTGGGGTCACCTGCTAAAGCTGCTGCCCCCGCGACCCGATCCCGGATAAGCGGATGAAGATGAGATGAGATGAGATGCCTGACTAACGTCAGCCATTGGAGGAGGTTTCCAGGCGGGTTAACGTAAAATAGGGGAAACCAGGACAGATTATGGCAGAATTTGTATTTACCGGCAGTCAAAGCCGGCAGCTTGTTTTCACTGGAATTGGAATGCAGCTTCATGTGTTTCTCGATTCTACAGCAGTTTTAAATGTAACAGGTGAGGTAGTTTAAAATTAATCATAGATTAACAACCTAAAACTGAAGGCACCTGTAAATTTAAAAATATATGATCTGTACTACAGCGCTTTTCCGGATAAAAAATATGCAACATGTAAAAGCAACAACTGAAGGATTAGAAGGCATCTTTAGGTTGTTGTTGCTGTTGTTGTCAGAAGCTAAATGTAGTCATTTGAACATTAATGGTAGATTTTTCTTTACAGACAGAAGCATCTCTGTCACCTGACAGGCGGCTCTTTTTCTCATCTACCTGTTTCTGTTTATCGTTGTTGTGGAATCTGCTTGTCCCAGTTCAAAAGGTTCACCTGAATGCACCATGAAGTCCTGTCAGCGCACTACTGTTTGTTGTTTGTTTATGACTTACAGAGACGGTATTGATTGGTATAACATTTTTCCACACCGGTGACTTTAGAGAAGCAGGAGGATTTCAAAGCTCTGTTGTTTCTCCATCATCTCTGACTATTGCAGTGGCCATGGTGTCTGAAAAAGCACAGCTTCAGGCTAATGCTACGGTGCGCTCAAGATTCACGCTACTGCTGGTCAGTGTATTTTTGCTGTTGTTCCTCCGCAGCTTATTTCTGCCTTGCAAGTCTGTCAAATTATCTGTCTTTTTCTTTTATAGTGTAAAAACCCCACCCTGAAGACACACTGACTCACTGACTGCAGGTCTGCTTCAAAATAAAACTCAACTCACATTTGGCCAGTTAAAAGCTTTTAATGTGAAGCTGCAGCTGTATGGTGTTCTGTTTGCATTAGCAGTAACTTAACTGCACAATAAAGATAGTTTGTCTAATCGACCTGTTCAACGGAATTCTATTGCTAGGCAACATCCATGGTAACTTCCTGTCAGCTGATGTCATTCACATACACTGCCACAGGAAACAAACTAGGGGGCTGTTGCCATAGGCAGAATTAAGACATCCGGAATGAATGAAGAAGATTAAACTAAATGACTAAAGATTAGGGAGTTGGCTAACCTTAGTAAAGTAAAGTCAAATGTTCGGATTAAACTAAATGACTAAAGAGGAGGGAGTTGGCTAACGTTAGTGAAGTAAAGTCAAAAGTTAAGATTAAACTAAATGACAAAAGAGGAGGGAGTATGCTAACGTTAGTAAAGTAAATGACTCATTACGCAAGATGGCGGACCTAGCTAGATGAGTGAACGCTGGGGCGGCCGGCTGCCACTGCTCACCTGCACTTTTAAACTTATTTGAATGTTGACTGCTCACCTTGTCGCCTAAGCTACCAGAGTCCATGCCAACAATGTGGTCTGACAGGATATACACCTGGTCCATGCTTGCCTGGACTCTTCTGTCGCTTGCTCGCCAGCCCGTGATGGGACTGCTCCAGTACTCAGCGGTTGAGCTCCTGAGACTGTTATTCCACCTGCTCGAGCCTCCGCCGACTCCACTACACCTCCACCAGGACATCGCTTTCCTGCCCCGTCGAAGATACATCCACCGAGGGTCTCACTGGAGCTTCCGAGAGGACTCTTCGAAAACATAATTTACCTTCTTCCCCTCTGCAATATCTTGCGAAAGTACAACATCAGTTTTCACTGTTATGCAGATGACACCCAGCTCCACCCTCCCACCCTCATCCCTTGCTGACTGCCTAACAGACATAAAATCCTGGTTCTCCTCCAATTTTCTCGAATTAAAAAGTGACAAAACCGAGGTTCTCCTTGTTGGTTCCAAATCAACACTATCTAAAACCGACAGTTTCTCAATAGCCATCGACTACTCCACTGTCTCCCCCTCCCCACAGGTCAAGAGTCTTGGTGTCATCCTCGACAGTACTTTACCTTTTCACACTCATATCAATAACATTACTCGGTCTGCTTATTTTCACCTACGCAAAATCAACCGCCTCCGCCCCTCCCTCACCCCCCATACCACTTCTATACTTGTTCATAGCCTTGTCACCTCTCGCCTCGATTACTGCAATTCTCTCCTCTCCGGTGTCACTCACAAATCCCTCCATGAACTCCAGTTAGTCCAGAACTCAGCTGCCTGCATCATCACAAGGACCCCATCCATCCACCACATCACCTCCATCCTACAACAGCTCCACTGGCTCCCAATTAAGTTCCGCATTGAATTCAAAATCCTCCTCTTAGTATTTAAGTCCATCCACAGTCTCGTCCCCCCCACCTGTCTAACCTCCTCGACGTTGCCTCCCCCTCCTGCACTCTCAGATCCTCCTCCTCAATCCACCCGACTGTCCAATCTGCCCGTCTCACTACCACCGGGGAACTGCCTGCCTCCGGAACTTTTGTGCAGATACTCCACTTGGTCTCAGCAGGTGAAGCCTCAGTTCTGTCTGCTCTCTATGATCATTTCGATTGAGCCTCTGTACACCGAGCTTACTATTTGGTTTATAATGCTACTCCAAGGAAAAGTATGCAGATATTAAAATGGCTATTCTATGGTTGCAAAGTCATCTGACTCTACTGTAAAAAATAATTACAGGTGAATCAGCATCTGTGCTGCATGATTTGCTATACTGGCATTTAAAAGTTAAAGCTTGACTTATTATATATCTTTAAGCCCAACTTTCGTAACTTTCTAAAGTTACCAGCCACATTGGCTGGTGATCAAAAAAGTTAATTTAGAACCCTGCACATGAGGCAAAAAGACTATGGTTGTTGCTCAGGTACATCCCAAACACAGCAAAATAATGAGAAAAAAAGAGAATCCAAGCAAAGAGCAGGATCTCTGCAGATACAGACGCAGACAATACAGATACAGACGATACAGTAGATCAAGAGTGATGATTGAGAGGGATTAGTTTTGTATGAGTCTTTACACTGTTTGTTTTTAGCAAAGTCCTGCATAGTATACTTTTAGTTTTTTTTGTCAGTCATGTGTGTAGTTTTTCTATGTTTTATGCTTGTTTGTCTAACCAGGGACAAGGACTGCAATGTAGCTGCAGTTAGAAGTCATTTAGACATCGTGGCATTGTATTTAATTGTAATAATGCCTATATGTATTCTCCCTGTCACATGAATTAATAAAAAAAAAAAACAGGGTTGTGTAAAAATTAAGTGTTTGCTTCCCTGGTTGTTTGGTCCTTCCCTTTCAGTCGACACGACTATATGTGCATTGCAAGCATCCTTTGGTGAGGAGTGGGATCAACAGCTCATACTCCACTTGGGCTCTGCAGCCTCAGTTCTGTCTGCTCTCTATGATCATTTGGATTGTGCCTCTGTACACCGAGCTTACTATTTGGTTTATAATGCTACTCCAAAAAGTATACAGATATTAAAATAGCTATTCTATGGTTGCAAAGTCATCTGACTCTACTGTAAAAAATACTTACAGGTGAATGATAATGCAGAATCTGTGCTGCATAATTTGCTCTACTGGCATTTAAAAGTTAAAGCCTGACTTATCTTTAAGCCCAACCCACAGTATAAAGTTGCAACAGTGTGGCTCATTGATGTGCTTGATTACAGTTGAGCTCTACAGCACATCCATAAGGCTTTGGATACACATGCAATACTTCAGTATCAGTTAGCTATAATCAAAACATTATAATTAAAATATAGAATATTACCAGTATTATCATTTAAAATTATTGATTGCATACCCAGATGGATAGTGTCAATCATAATGGTCACAGCATCTCACCATGTCTGAACAGCCATACACACTCACCATACACTCTCCATTGACACACGGGTTGTTGGTCTGACAAATGTTGCCGATCAGGGTGCAACCGGTTGGTCCATAACCATTGCCTGTGTAGCCTGGAGGGCAGGTACACATAGGCAAACTTGTGCCTGGTGGATGTGGGTAGGGTGAGAGAGAAGGAGGAGATGAGCATGTGAACACTGTACAAATGTTATTGAACCAAGCACAGATCATAAAGTTTAACAGTCCTTCTTTTGAGAAGTAAGGTACTGTACCAATATCACTGGACTGGTGAGGGAGGTTGCATTTCATTTCATTTCATAGTGTTACATGCAGTTTTTCATTCATTCATTCATAGTTTTCCTGTGCATTTATAATATTTGCCATTTTAAGATGCTTAGATGTACACCCAAGAAAGACCATACCGGATTTGCACTTCTCACCACTAGAGCTACACTTCCTGGTAAATGGCAGAGTTACCCTTAAGAGTAGAACAGCAGGAACTTGTCCACAGTTTGGAAAGTGTAGATTATGTCAGCCGTTGCATCAGTACAAATTACATCAATCTTTCTTCTGTTATTTACAGGTAAACAAGATGGTAAATTTAAGTATAATGATATGTTTTTGCCATCTAATTTACTAAATAGTGTGTGAATAATGTGCATTTTTAACATATTTTAATGTGAGTAATAAGGAGGAACACACTGCAAGTTTCTTGAGGCCGTATTGACTGTCAATAGCACTGCATGCTAGCATAACAGTTAGCTGGCTAAACCAGTGCTTCGTCAGGTGTAGGCAAACAACTGTTGGAGCTATTGTTTTTTTTTGTTATTCACTGTTAGGCATAGGGCTTATACTTTCCCTTATGTTATACAAATCTGTGTTAAAGACCTATTTGTTGAGGTTTGAGTTATCAAGATATATAATTGTGTTTGGAATATAACTGAATATTATTTTTTGAAATGTATGTGTTAAATAGCCACTGTTGATCCTGTAACTGATGCAGTGTAGAAATATGGTGTCTAGAAGAAACCTGCCAGAAGCCTTTTTTGTTTTATTATTTTTGTCTCAGACTATAACTAGTTTCTATTTATGTCGGCAGTCGTTACGTCAGTACAAACGACATCCATCGGAGGGTCTTTTGTTATTTACAGACTGAAAAATTTCAGATTACCTCTGCTATAACCAAAATACACCTGCTACACACACACGGTTAATTAAAGTCTGATCTTTGCTGATGCGCTGAAGAGAGGAAAAAAATAGTGATGTTCAAATGAAGCTTCATGAAGCATTATTGTATTTGTTTAGCCCACTAGAGGGAGTTTTTGGTTTAAAGAGAAAGGCTCAATGTATGGTGATTCAATGTGTTTTCAACCCTTTGTTGAACAGAGAGCTCCATCTAGTGGAAAAGACAATGCTTCATGAAGCTTCATTTGGACAGCACTAGAAAAAACTGTGAGCAACATTCACTGTAGCTCTGGTACCTGAAACACTGTGCAACATGCAGTCTTCGTAATTCCAAAGTAGGCATTTATCAGTCACACATTCTGATTCATTATGTCAAGATAATAGCAGTTTAAGAACAGAACTCTTTTGGAATCAAATATCAGCTCAGAGCTGGCTGCTCCAGGGTCTAGTATAATCAATAGCTTGAGGCACACAATGGTCAGAAGATATAGATAAGTTAAAATCAGCTCAGTGATATGCATAAATTGCGTAAGTAGAAGCACCCCCCGTGTTTTGAGTCTCTTTTCACATGAAACAATAATGGACGTGTCATATCAACATTCTAAACTGTAAACAGCTTAAAGATAATCATTAGTAGATGAATTTGGCAAAATGTGGTGCTTTAATTTGAATAAGCATAATAGGCAGAATTCAGAAAAACACATTTATCTTCATTGTAAGTAAAAGTACAAGCTGTTATCCAAAAGTGGCTCTGTTGAAACACAATGTTCAATCATCAGTAACTGTAAAGATGTCATCTAAAAAGTGACATATTGCTTCTTGACTTGATTTTAATTTTTTTTTTTTTGTTGTCCTGGACAATATGACAACCTTTAATAGCTGTGTTTGATGTGACTATGCTGAAATAAAATGAATCTGGGAAAAGACAAAATGAAAAGGCCGTCCTCTGTTCTCCCAATGAAGTCACATTACAGACACATGACTCTACTTTTATGATTCTGCTGCTCCCCAAAATCATTTTCATAAAATCCAAAATGTCCCTTGAAGCACAGTGTTGTGATGCAATTATGTATGAATAAAAGTATGTATGTATATTTGTTTACTTGACAAAATCATAAAAGCTCAGAAAAAAACAAAATTAATAAAATCATGTATATGTGTTTTTACCTGGGGTGGAGGAGCAAGTAGCTAAAGGGTGACAGCCTCCATTGTTGCTAGCACAGATATTGGTCTGGGTGCAAGTTCTCCCATCCCCCTCATAACCTGCACAAATACAAGAGTTTTCTTTAAAATCAGGCATATCAGGTTGTTTGTTGCTTGTCAGTGGGGCTCAGAGCAAAGCATCCTACATTCACTCATATTCAAAATGTAGTTTGTCTCAGTCAGTGCGTTTACATGCAGTTTAAAAAACAGATTATATTCCGGTTAAGGGCATAACACCCGGTTTTTTAAACACCATGTAAACACCATACCCTGGGTAAATTCAGAGTTTTCTTACCTCGGTTAACAGACTAAGGGCGCACTCACACTGTCCATCCGTACCGTGCCCAAGCACGTTTCACGGGTAAAGTCTAGTTCGTTTGACCAGTGTGAGTGCAACCGTACTGCGCCTAGGAGCGGTACACTTGCCGGCCATGGCCCGTTTGGGAGAGGTGGGCTTTTGTAAAGCATGTTTGCACATGTACGAGCACGAGCACAAGGCCTACGGCAGTTCTGATGTTATTTTATGTGCGCCTGTTCGGACATAGAAAAAAGACAGACGCACCATGCACGGACATTTAAAACAATGCCGGCGAAAGGTTCACGTTGGTGTGATGCGGTGGTGGAGTGTTAACTGCAGATTTGGTCGAATGAAAATATTCCAAAACAGTTGGACAAGACACACAAAAACTCTGAGGTCTATGGAAAGATTTGTAAACAAAGCGACGCATACGTGATGACGTATAGGCAGCAAGGAGCATTCGTGCGAGGCCCAGGTGGTGTGAGTAAAAACGGGCCTGGGGCGTGGGGGGAGAGGGAGGGGGAGGGGGGGGGCATGTACCCTAAAGTACGGGGCACGGTACGGATGGACAGTGTGAGTGCACCCCTAGATAACTCCTTCAGTTCCCCGATTATTTGTGCATGTAAACGGCATTGTTGGATTTTTATCGGGTTTCTCAACAACAATAATCTGATCATTCTCTAAACCGGGTTTAAGGCCATTTTCGGGTTACTTATGCATGTAAATGCACTGACTGGTTACAGCCAGGGCTGGGTGATGATTGAATCACAATTGTATTACAATATTAATGGAATACTTTTTCTAATGTGGAAATTCTGGTTGTTGTGATGCTTCAGATCATAACGACACAAACAAATAATCCCTGGTTCTTACTAAGGAGTAGTTGATATGATTCTATTGCTCCCTGAAGGGGTAAAAGGAAAGGAAAAGGAGATGAAAACTTGGGGGTACATGGCTTAAGTGGAGGCGATCACTTCATCACATAATGTTAAATAAACATACAGCAATATTTCATCCTTCTTGACTGCCACAGGCATATCTAATACTAGTACTGCTCGACCTTGGGATTGAGGAGTTCAGCTAACAGAAGCTAATAAGCAACAAGATGCCTCCCTTTTCCAAGGATGATTACCACAAACTGCTCCAGAAGATAGCAGTACTGGATACAAAAATGCTTCGGCTCGAAGTGAACGTTGAGATAAATGGACAATATAGGAATGAAACTACTCTGCCAATAACCCAAAACACTAAAAAGGGAGCAGGCTAATAGAAAGCTAACTTGCACCACCAAGACACGGCAGGAGCCAGGTGTAAATGGCAGTAATTAATACAGTCATCCCTGGAACTCTCTTGTTGCAAAACAAAAGCACTACAAATTGCCTCCCTCAAATATGGGAAGACGGTTATCAGGCAGAACCCAGCACCCGGAGACTCATCATGACACAGAGTGGCCTGCACTGCTATCACACAGGAATGTCTCTTCAACCCTAATACCACAGAGGAAACAACCACGGACTGAGGTTGCTACAAAAACTAAGAGCAACTGCCCCAAGACACAGGGATTCTACTAGAGAACAGGCTTGCTCCACTTTCACAAAACTCCCCAAAAGAAAACTCATCTTCCAGAACCGGGGGGGGGGGGATTCTTCTTTGCTCCTGCTTGTAATAGTGTTTTTTGTTTAAAAAAAATGTTTTATCTTAATGTACATTGAGTTGTCTTGGTATGAATTGCACTATATAAATAAAGATGCCTTGCCTTGCCTTGCCTTGCCTTGCCTTCATCATCAATTGCACCCTTTGACCAGGTTGATATGAGGTGGCTGTCTGGAAAGACTGCTTTTCTTCTCTTCTTCTCATTCTTTCCCAAAAGTAGTGATGTCCAAATTAAACTTCATGAAGAGAAAGGCTCAATGATTGGTGATTCAGTGTTTTTCAACCCTTTTTGAACAGAGAGCTTTGTCTAGTGGACTCAGAAAATAAAGAAAATGCTTCATGAAGCTTCATTTGGACAGTACTACCGAAAAGGCTTTCCTCTTTACACATGAATCTAGCCTTTGTGACATATGTAGGTCTTTATCCTGCATCTTTACATACTTTAACAGGGTTAATGCGGTCACCCCTAATCCTGTTGCAACACTGCATCTCCACTCTGCATCTGAGACAACATGAGTGCAGATTTCTTGTGACCATGTTGGTATGAGTCATCCAAGAATTCCATGCTGTTCCTGGCAGTAAAAAAAAACAAAAAAAAACAGAACAAAAGAAACTATGGATCTATGAATTCTGAATGAATTTCAGGGTTCATTGTCATTCTGAATCTTGATGAGAAGATACTGTAGGAGAACACCGATGGGTGTCAGACTTAATGGACTGCTGAGGAAATTTAGCTAACTCTGGGATAATCAATGATTATCCATTGTCCCTGTTAAATAAACAAATAAATAATAGTTACATGTGTCACAATGGTTATATGTGTGTCTTTGTCAGTATAATGTCTAAAACTCCTGCACATGTGCATCATTTAACTCTCTTTTTCTCCTCTCATACCTGGGGGGCAGGGACCACAGTGGAAGGAGCCCATGGTGTTCAAACATCGCACCACTGGAGTGGTGGAGCAGCCACCATTATTGATCAAACATTCGTCCACATCTTGACAGCTGTAGCCATTTCCTTGCCAACCTGAGACATAGTAGAGCAAAACATTATTAGAGCAAATCTCAGTGCAAACCCTTACTGCAAGCATGGCGTCACCTGCCAGGCTGCTCTCATGCAGTTTTCATACATATACCGAGAAGTAACATGCATTCATTTGTGTGTGTTTAATGCATGTATTTTGTGTGTATTCCCCATAGTGAAAGCATGTGATGTAGTATAAGAAAGCAAGCCTCAATACACAGGACCTTAAGCCAGGGGAGTGCGGTTCAATTCCTGTCTGTACTAAACTGATCCAATTCAACCAAGGGTTTTTCATGTCTAACCCTAACCGTCACCTTTTGTCGGCTAAAATCGGTCACGTCACATTGTTTTTTGTGTTGGTTTGGCGTTTTTTGACTTCCGGCCCAGTCCTGCAGTCCGTCAGTGTGTTTTTTCGTGCTAATTTCTGTGCATAGCCTTTCATAGAATTTGGTACGGAGCTGTTCATGAAAACACGTTGCACCTGTTCTATTTGACCTAAAAGACAATAATCATCCTATTTGACCCTTCCTTCAACTTTCAAAAGAATAGTTGGGATAATGGCGTTGTTTTAACCATTAAATAGCAGAGTCATTTTGAGAAATAAATACATTTAAAAGCCGTTACTAGCTATTTGTCATAGTGGCCATGTTACAATCACGTTAACTTTTACTTAACTGAACTTCTACTTCTAGTGTGGTTTTCTGGACCAGGTGTAGGGGTTTCTTATTTCAGTTTTTCCCGTTTTTATTACTTTTAGCAAATTAAATTATTAGAGCCATTGCAAGAATAAAAAAATATGAATGAGACTCATTGTCGTTTCTGATCACTACAAAAGGAGGCGAAGAAACACATCCCTGTCTATATCAGTGAAGCTGAGGTGGTGCAACAGTTTTAGGATCCTAAGAAAAGAAACCCGACATGGTTATCTCAAATCTCCACCCTGGAGAGAAAATTCAGAGGGAAATGTCTTTTGAAAATATCTCATAGCTTGTCAACTGAGGAGCAGTAGAAAGCATCCTGACCGAAAACATTACTAATGGAATGGTGTGCACACAGCACAGGAGAGGAGGGCTCTTCACCAGGGCCCAGTATTTCAAAATTTGTAATCTGGATCAGAATAATCCGGATAATGAAATCCTCCTTTTCTCAGTCATGGATCACGGTGATCCTGCTGACTTTATCTGAGTATTTCAAAACACAGGCAGGGTGGATCACCGTCATCCCTACCTGGCCGGATACGGATTTCCCAATCTCAAGTCTCCGCCTCCGGGATCTGAAACATGGTGGACTACTTCATGAAAGGAGTAGCAGAGAGCCGACTTTCACGTCAAAAGTGTAAGTTAACCGTCGTCTATTGTGTAGCGGTTTTAATACCATACGAACGGCAACCAACACATCATGCAAGCCAACTATTTGAATTGTCACCTTATTAAAAGCAGGCCGTGGCGATCTCTAATTGAGACGCGGCCGTGCTAACGGGAGCTAACGCGGCTCCATTGACTTGTGTGTTAAGCAGCTAGCGGGCTATCATTAGCGGCTATCATTAGCGTCACGTCATTTGCAACACGGCAGATTTACAGTATAAGCAGGCTGCATTGTGTACAGACCTGCTCAGTGCTTAGAAAACACAACGCAACACAGTTTGAGTATTAACAACAAGGTTTGTTCAGAAGGTTCAGAATGCTACAGTAGCCTAATGCTGGTGATGATATCATGTTTTTGTGTAGGCTACATAAACACAATTTGGGATTGTGGATTAAGATACTCATACACCTTCTACCTTCAGAGTCCACTCACAGCCATGGACCACTCAGCTACAACAGGGTGAGTGCTGGAAATCCTTGAAAATGCTTTAATTGTATTGATACATTTAAGACTTTCAAGTAATTGGAGTTTGAATAAAGTGCTTGAAACTGCTTAAATTTGTAATGGCATTACTTTCATGGTATTGGTCAGTGACACAATTAGAAACATTTCTTCATCCTAATTCCTCTCCAACATTGGTGAGAGCTTGTTTTTTTTTGCATTTCACTACACTGTTTTTAAACCTTGGTTTTAGCTTTGCATGTGACCAATAAACTTATCTATCTACCACATCAGGCACGGGGGCGAGAGCCAAAGCCAGCGCCAGCGCCAGAGCGACGGCGACGGAAGAGGCATGCCGGGGATGAGGAAGCCTATGAGAGGCTCCTCAAAATGGAGACCGAAAGGGCAGTCAAACAGACTGAACTGGCCAAACGGCAAATTAAGCTGACGCTGCTTCAGCAAAAAGAGACAGAATTATTTTGTTGGAATAAAACTTTGTTCGGACCCTGCATTCCTTTGTCTTTCTCTGTTTTGGTACATGCAAGTTACAATGTTTGGTGAACTAGAATTTGAGAAATAATTGTAATTTTATTTACAGCAGTTTTACAGTGTGGTCAAAAATTTTACTATGCTTTACATTTTTTGATATTACTTAAATTACTTGTTAGAAGTACAACACTAACACTTAAGTGTAACAAACATCTTGAGTAACAATATCTAGGAGAAGTATGCGCTGAGAGTTTGTCAATCCAAGTCAAATCCACCTCTGAGGTGGGATTCAAATGATCCTGAAATTTTGGTATCAAGTTGATCCAGATATCTGACTTAACTTTTGAAATACCCAAATCAGCCTTTTATCTGGATTCAGGGGAGGATTGGATTACCAGAGCTGAAACCCTGATCTTCAGGATCAGGATTCTCCTGATCTGTGTTGAAATACCCAGTTTTCAGATCAGATCTAGATTTAATCCAATCCGACCAGGATAATCCTGTCAGATCACGTTTGAAATACTGGGCCCAGGTGATTAAAACAGCCTGAACATCATTGGTATCCACCTACAGAGCATCAGTGATATCGGTGTAGTGCCTGGACAGAGCCCAAAGGATATTAAAAGGCAAAACCTGCCAAGCCACAGCCTGGTAACCATGCGGCCACCTGATAGGAGTTACAGAAGTGACCAGTGGTGGCATGGTTAACCCCTGAAATCTGACTGGCCACCCCAGTAAGAGGTCCATAGGAGTGTCTGTAAGAGGCTGTTAAGGGCTCTACTTTAAAGCTATCCATCCATCCACTTTCATTCGTTATCCAAAGCTGGGTTGTGCGGCAGTACGCTAAACACAGTATTCTAGATGTCCCTCTCCCCAGCAACACCCTCCAGCTCCATCTGACGGACCAAAGGTGTTCCCAGGCCAGACGAGATATAGATTCTCTCTAGCACGTTCTGGATCTACCCAGGCGCCTTCCCCCAGTTGGATGCTTAAAGCTAGCTTTATGATATTTGTTTCATGAAACTAGATGGTCTGAAACTAGGAATTCATTGGTACCATCCATGTCATGCTAGTTTATCAGGACGAAGGATAAATATCACCCTAAAGCTAGGCAAAAATTGGGTGAGGGAAAAACTGCCATGGCCATTTACAAAGGGGCCCCTTGATTTCTCTATGAAAGTCCCATGCATTTTTTCTCATTCTTATTTTAAAGTTAGTCTAAATAAATACCAACTTGATAGTGCAGGTCCCAAATTTTAAACTTGAAACTTTACGGTTTGATAAAGCTTATAGCTAGGGCCTACTAGACCTTAGCTTTGCTGTTATTGGCATTCAAATTCTCTTCGCGTCTGCATCAACGGGGCCTAAACTGATTTTGTCATGCTTAATGATGCTACTCTAGGCCTACTTTGCTGGAGGATAATACTGTTCTTGATACTCTGAGCTTCTTTCTGTCTGTATCATTCATGTCTCATCAATGCATGTTACTAATTCAACTTCTTCCCTGGAGTTGTTTGTGCTTTGTTGTCTCACAGGTCTCTACCAATTGTGGTGGTGCCTGCTGCCTTGGTCCTGCATGACGCTTCCTGCTGTTATTATTACTATTATACTATACTATTTCTATCACCTTAGCTGTACTTGTTTCTCACTATTATACTACATTATATTAAATACCATAACATTTAAGTCATATTCACATAACTAAAGATGTTACTATATTTGCTGTTACTTTTGTTGTTGCTTGGATCTCTGGAACTGTTTCTCTCTCCCTCTTTATGTCTGTCTTTGTCTCTATCTGTCCATCTTTCTGTCTGTCTTTTCTCTCTTTCTCTCTCCTTTTCTTTCTCCCTAACCGGTTAAGACAAATGTCCGTCCTCAAATAAATAAATTGTAAATAAGTTGTAGAGTGTGATCTTGACCTACTCCATATGTAATGTGTCCTGAGATTAGAGACTTCTCTATCAAAGTTAGCCTACTCATAAATCTAATTGTTCCTGCTCCAACCCAGTCTCCTAGGTTTCTCTATACTGTGCTAAGACTCCACATGTGCTTCTGGTTTAAAGGAATCTGTTTGATTTCAAATAGAGCCCAGTATGAGTTGTGTTGTTGAGTGTTACCAGCAGGGCATTGTCCACAGTAGAAGGAACCCTCAGTGTTGTAGCAGGGGACAGCAGGGTTGGTGGAGCAAGGTTTGTTGGGTAGGTTACACTCGTTAACATCAGCCACACAGGACGGATTCCCAGCTGGAGCTTCCCAGCCACTCTCACAAATACATTGATATTTAGGCTGTTTATTGGGAAATAACAGTCACAGTGTGAAAACTCTGTCATTCAAATCATATCTATAATGAAACAGAATCATAAAAAAACTCAATTCAGAGAATATTGAATTGTAATACACAGTAAGAGCAGGTATTCACAACAACTGTATATGCCATCTAGACCCAATGACATGTCAAAATGGAACGTCTTATTTTAAGTTCATATATGCAGGACTGTTGAAGACTCCAGGTTGTAACAGTGATTCCACTAGTATCAGCAGTCCATGCAAGGTTTAAAAAGGTTTCACATTGAAAGGGATGCTCTGACATGATAGTGTGGATTAAAAATATCTGAACTACTGGGCCTCCATGGACCATGGCAGGAAATTACAAGATATCACTTGTTGCTAGTAAAACTGCAAAAGCGAATAGTGACCCATTCCATATACAATAGGTATACCAAAACACCATTACTATTTTGAAAGAAAATAAAAATAAAAAATTGTTTTCTTGCAGTTGAAAGGATTTGTCCCCCGAGACATGCTCTGAACAGATAGTATTGTAAAAGCTACTTTAGAGGTTGAATATGGAGAATGAGTAGAACACCCTCATCTAGTGTCTCAAGATCGTAGTTGAGATCGTAAAAAATAATTCCAGCAGTGGGGTTGCCAGGTTTGCCAGGAGTGTGTCAAGCGATCAGCCTGCACCATGTCAAGTGATGACTCATTCAGGGTAACCACTAATTCACTTAATTTAACAACAGTATTTAATGTTAGCCAGTATTCCACTAGAAGTCTTTCTTTGAGTGGTGTGTAATCCATTAGCTGGTTATTAACTCAAAATGATTCCTTGTTTCTGTAGCAACAACAGAAAACACTGTGGCAACCAGCAATGCCCAATTCTATTGGCTGCTACAATGGAAACAGAACGGGATAGAAAGTCATTGTCAAACCCGTCAAAATTGTTTTAAATATTTATTCAGACTAAATGTATTTTTTTATGGAAAAGCAATACTTTCACTTTGTACCCCTCAAAACACCCCGTGGGTGTAATAGTTGTTTAAAATATATAGCTTTTAATAAAGATTCTACATATTCCACCTTTAAGTATAAATTCAATGTAATGGAGTGGATTTTAACTTTTTCTGTCCAGTGGATACTGTGATACATAAAATCAATACACACTCTCTATATTAAATATCAAATGTGTTACGTGGACTGGTTAAAGAGGAACTTCATACTTAAACATGTTTTTTCTGCTGTAAACTAAATTTTATGACTGTGCTTTGAAACACATCGATGCTGGTGTTAATATTGACATTCTTTACCAAATTTATAAAAAGTAACATTTCATGGGTTAAAAATGTCCTAACATGCCAACTACTGTTTTAAATCAGTCCTAACCTTGCAAGTCCAATGGTGAGCTAGAGTCGACCAGTTAGGATGGTTCTATATCCTCAAATATAAAAAAGTTAAGGAGCTCTAATCTGTGGTGGACAGCCCTTCCCTTGCCCCATCTCTGCCCCCCTCTGAGCTATCTGCACACTTTGCTGCATTTTTCCAATGGACTGTGGGTGATATTACATTTTAAGTGACTTGTTACCTGTCCAGGTATAATCCGGTCTGCATCAATACACATGCCATGTACACACAGGTCCTGTCCTGCAGTTCTGCAGTCATCATAACGCACCGTACAGAGACTTCCAGACCATTCTGGAGGACAGTTGCAGCTGCAAGGACAAATATCATTACAATACCATAATGATAATAGTGCTATCCCAGACCTGTAAATTAGGTGTTTACAGAATAAAGGTACCTTCTTTGAATGTGTTTGGGAATGTGATAATGGGAAAGAGTTCTGGAAGGAGATTAAACCAGCTCTGGAGAATATTCTGGGCTCATTTAACACTCAACCCAAAGGGTTTCATTCTACGTCAACACCCTGATAAACATCATACACCCAAGAAAGATATTGTTGCCTTAAATCTTTGTTTGCTGCTTGCAGGAAGAGTTCTCTCACAATCTTGGAAGAAGCTCGGTTAACCAAAGTTCATTAACTAGATCAAATAATTGTCCATAACTCAACCTTTGGAAAATATAACTTGCATTATTAAAGGTAACAAATTGCTTAACCTAAAATGCTTTTATACAATATCTAGATAATTTTGATCTAAGAAATGTAATGGATGTGGCAGGCAAGGTGTAACTGTAAGTGGTCTTCTGCAAAGAGAGATCAAAAAGAAGATATTGATGTAAAAATACATTAATGATGGCTGAAGCAAGCAGTAAGTTATTTAAACAAAAAACAGGACAGTACTACAGAGGCCCTACATCACCACTGTATGGTGTTCAGTGTGTCTTAAAGAACTAGGACATTGCTGATAATGTTTTTATTAATGTTGTGAGCACCACAGACTAGTGCTCTCCAAATGAAGCTATCTGTTCAACAAAGGGTTGAAAACACACTGAATCACCATTCATTGAGCCTTCATCTTTAAACCAAGAGCTCTATCTAGTGGACTCAACAAATACAACTAATGCTTCATGAAGCTTCATTCATCACTCATCACTATCACAAAAGGGATAGTGATGTTGTGGCAGAAATCATACAGTACATATTGTACATGTCAGATACTGTATGTACATGTATGTAAGATGTGTTTTTTATGGAGTCTATCATTTCAACAGCAGAGACATTCATGTACTGTGCTGAGGACAGTCTGTCACAAAAGACAACTGCTCTGTGAGTGTCTCTACTGCCCTCTGGTTGGCTGATCTGGTAGAACAAGACAAATCTGTAAGACCTTTCCACCTGTGGTGGGGCTGCTTTAGTCTGTGTGGAGGTGTATACTGATGTGACTCAATACGATGACATCACAATAGCGTATCAATAGAGTATTACAACATACCTGAATGACCCGGGGGTGTTGACACAGGTTGCTCCATTCTGACAACCCTGAAATGTTCCTGAATACACCTGACATTCATTCACATCTGTTGCACAGTTAGGACCCTGACTCACACACACACACACACACACACACACACAGACACACAGAGAGAGAGAGAGAAAGAGAGAGTGAAATGTAAGAAACAGACAGCTGGTTCAGAATCAGCCTAAAAAACTACACGCACTCCAAATTTACTGATCTACGGAATATATATAAATGCTGCATGGATAGACATTTGTCACCTTCAATACTGGATTTCAACATGGCAAAGGGAGAGAGGGACTCCCTCTGTCTCATTTGTTTTTTGGATATGTGATTTAATGAAAACCTATTTGGAAATGTGCCACTAAATCTTAATACCAAGTGAAATGATTAAAATTATTCTGAGTAAGATTGCTCTGATGTTTTAGATGTTTTTATGTATTTGTATGCACGTTTTTTGACTGACTATAAAAATCACTGTAGCTCTGAATTAACTCTCAACATGGACAAACCCATACTCCCATATTAAGGTTCTGTTTGTGCTGTTTTTGGTTTTAAAACTCTGATAAAAAAAACTGCCATATTATAAACAATGTTGTAACTTCACTGTCACTTTATCGCCATCTACTGACCTCATCACTATTTATTTCTTTTTTAGATTATTTTAGGGGCTTTATTTCCTTTATGATTGATACAGGTAGGTGGGAGGGGGGGTATGTTATGCAGCAAAGGGCCTCAGGTCAGACTCCAACCTCGGGATGCTGCGGCTATCAGGTGAGCTACTATTTGCACAATTTAAATTGAATAGTGTTTGATTAAAACACTGTTGGGCGGCATGGTGATATGGTGGTTAGCACTGTCACCTCCTGGTTCGAATTCGGGCTGGGGCCTTTCTCGAGTTTGCATGTGTCTGTGTGGGTTTTCTCCGGCTTCTCCGGTTTCCTCCCACAGTCCAAAGACATGCAGGTGAAAGGTTCATTGATGACTCTAAATTGCCCGTAGGTGTGAATGTGAGTGTGAATGGTTGTCTGTCTCTCTGTTTGTCTTTATGTGCCCTGTGATGGACTGGCGTCCTATCCAGGGTGCGACTTACACTGTTGGTTCCGTTTAGCAGAATACTGCTAAGTACAATTTACTCTGTTAACTTTACTGTCACTTTATTACTATTCTAAATTTTTTATACTTTCACCTTATTTTGCATTTTTTAACCTTATTTATTGATTTCAGATTTCTTTGATACAGAGTTGCAATTTTAATCTCATTGTATTTGTAAATTGACAAAAGAGGTATTCTAATATATAGTATATACCTGTGGCCAGTGATATGTGTATGAAGTACCAAGTACGTTTCAGCTGAATCTAGTAAATTGTATTTCAGGAGTAATAGTAGGTTTCTGGGGCTCTGGACAGAAACTTAGGTAGGCTGCTCTGTGGACTGTTTGCACCAGTATTGCTGCAATTTCCCAGCTTGGGATCAATTAAGTATTTCTATTCTATTCCTATTCTATCACACATATCAATTGGTAATGCATAACAACGCTGTAATGTAATAACCAGCATGGAACTCACATCCCAGTTCTTGGGACACACACAGTGGTATGAGTTGAGTAAATTCAGACAAGTTCCTCCATTCTGACAAGGATTACTGCTGCAGGAAACCTTCTGGACTGTCTGGAAGAGAGAAGAGGAGAGGAATATGACAGCACGGTCATGAGTTTCAGCCATTATAACAAACAGCTCTTAAATGTCTTACCGATTCAAGTGCAGTCACTTTATTCTCAAGTGTTGATATCTGGAGAGAATAGAAAGAAGTATGTGAAATATGAATTATGGAATTAACAATGGGCAGTGCATTCAGAATGAGAAAAAGTTTTTTCAATTCTATTTCTATTTACAGTGCCAAATCACAACAAAAGTCATCTCAGGACCCTTTACAGAGCATGTATAACCCAACAATTCCCCCACAGAGTACGGCGGCAACAAAAATCTTCCAAAACAGGCAGGAACGCCGGACAGACAGTCATCTGTCCCGACACAAGCATCTTAAAAATAACAACATAGCTAGGGGCTCGTAAGCCCTACCTGTAAACTTTATCAAAGAGGAAAGTTTTGAGCGTACTCTTAAATATGGGGACAGTGTCTGCCTCCAGAAAACCACTTGGGAGTTGGTTCCACAGGAGAGGAGCTTGGTAGGAGTCCCAGACGGCAACAGTAATGATAATGATATAACAATAAAGAACCGTTATCCTCTCCCCCTCATGTCCTCTGTCTTTGATCAGCTTCAACAAGCCAAAGTGTTCACAAAGCTGGATCTCCGCAATGCTTATCACCTGGTCTGGATAAAGGAGGGAGATGAGTGGAAGACCGGTTTTAACACACCTAGTGGGCACTACGAATACAGATTCATGCCCTTTGGACTCACTAATGCTCCTGCTGTATTTCAAGCAATGATAAATGATGTACTTAGGGAATTCCTCGACCGTTTTGTGTATGTTTACCTTGATGATATTTTGATCTACTATCCCGATCTAGACACACACTATGATCATGTGATAATCACCTGTATGTTAAGGCAGAGAAAAGTGTGTGACAACACCGTATCTTTCCTGGGCTTCATTGTAGCCCCTGAAAAAGTACAGATGGACTCGGCTAATGTTAGAGCTCTCAGATCAGTCTGGTAACGTGCGGTGGAGAAAATTTGGAGAAGTTTGCCAAGCGACCAAACCAATCAGCATTGGTTTTGAGGTGGATTTAAGTGAGGAAACGAGAAGAGACTGTTCAGTGTAAACAACATGGAGGCTTTCACGGATGAGATGAGCAGCTATGGAGCAAGCCGCTCACTAACTCTTTTTTCTCTGGATCCTTCTGTTGAATATGGACCAGGTTCCTGAAATTGGGCCTTTTATCCGAAAATTCACATTACACAAACGGAAAATATCCTTTACCCACATGATGTTTCTGAGCTTTGCCGCTGTTAGTACGTCATATGCTTTGTTGATCTGAGTGGTTGATTTGGCGTCATATGCTTCGTTGTATGATTGGTTGATTTGGCCCGTGTGTTGGTGATAGACAGATGGTTTATCCAATCAGTAACCAGTATTTTTGCCGCTTCCCCAAAGATTTCCAAACAAGAATGAATACATCTGGTGGAGTCAGGTTAGAGGTTTGGTGTTATTTTAAGCAATGTTAGTGAATAAAAAAAGCCGTTTTGGATGGTTCAATGCTCCACCCTGAGCTATTCAGTGTTAGCCATGTCTGGCTACTAGCCCATGTCCAGGATTTCTCTGTTAATAGGTGATCAATGAAAAAAAACTGTCTTTGATGGCTTATTTAATGTATATTCATGCCGAAAAAGACCACAGGGTGCAAATACATAGAATTACACTTTAATGCATATGGAATTGTTGAAAATGTAATTTCCATATGGATTTAATTAATTTCATTTTTTCAAAATAAAACAATTACTTATTGCATATAAGATTTTCATAGAAAAGTAAGTCATTTTGAATGCCCTACAGTACCTTGGTATCGAGTTGGTTTAGTTTGTTGGTGATATCAGGGGGAACTCCACCTCCATTAGTCTTTATGTCAGTAATGTCTTCTTTGTTGGTTTGGATCTGAAATCAGACTCAGACACTTCAGATACAATAAACATCCAGAGCAAAGAAGGAAATCAAGTGACATAATATTAGCCTGATACATGTAACACATTGATAGACAAAAACATCAGCTGTATACTGTTCATACATATGAGCTGTGCATATTCTTTTTCTGTGTACTACTGTGTTGTACAGTATTGATTTTTCCTCATAAACTTGTACCTGCAGTGGGGGTACCAAAGAAGATCTGTTGGGACGACGTGAACACATTTTGTAAAAAAAAAATACACAACTTTTTTTTTAAACGTTATATATTCAAGATTATTTTATATATATTTAATCCAGGCTTATTTCAGTTAGTTTAACTAATTTTCAGTTAAAGGTTGAATATGTTGACTCTTTATTAAATGCTATATTAAAATAATAATAATAATAATACACCCAAGGGGCATTTTGAGGGGTAAAGAATAAAAGTGTTGCTTTTCCATAAAAAATATATATTTAGTCTGAATTAATATTTTTAAAATCATTGACGGGTTTGACAATGACTTTCTGTCCCGTTCCGTTTCCATGGTAGCAGCCAATAGCGTTGCTAGTTGCCAGGGTTGTCGGTTTTTGGATGCAGCTTCTTTAGGCTGGCACTGGGTGAAATGGAGCTATTTCGAAGCCTCAGTGAAGGGGGCATTATTTGTCCCAGCAGCTGAGTGACCGGAGACGGGCAAAAAGCAGAGGCACGATTATGATCTTGAGACACTAGATGGCGGTGTTCTGCTCATTCTGCATATTCCACCTTTAATTTTGTTCCATAAAGTAAGCTCGGCACAGTTCAAACTCAGTTACTATGGCAACCTATGCTGGAAGACTAACCTGAAACCTGAGGCCTGTATAACAAATCAGGAGTTGTGATGATACACACTGCGCAGTGGACCTGTGACTGAGTGTAGGCTTTAATTGATTGTGCTTTTGATTGTGTATGTATCACCCTACAACAGACACTGGTTGAATATCTAATAAGCCTACTTTATTAACCTGTTATCTCCTTGATAGCAGCTGAAAGATCAAGATGAAAATTGTCATACATGTATAATAAACACATTCATTTAGTTTAATTTAATTTAATGGAATACACAAATGTAATAATAGACGGGCAGTGATATTATAACACAAACAAAATGCAGAAACTCCCAGATAAATAGTTTTATTTACTGTGAAGACCAAGTTTCCATCTAAAACACATTTGTTTTTGCCTGCAACAAAAATAACTGCACTGTTAATTTCTCTTGTTTGACGTGCACTATAAAGATTAAGCATAGTACTTGCAGACCATGAAAGTGGTGAGACAGCACATATCTATAGGATGTTGGGTTTTTTCTCACTTCAATAATACACGGCCCCATTTACCCCTCTTTTCTTAGCGTCCTTTAAGGAACAGGCCCAAGGGTTGACTGCTAATGAAAAAAACTGCTGATGAATTAAAGGTTTGGGGTGTGGTACTACCTTTTGCAGGCATATTATAGTGTTGTAAAGTCCCACAACAGTTGTGATGATTACACTTAAATTTAAGAGAATGTTTAGAGAATTGGATTGATTGTTCAAAAGAACTGCCAAAGCCACAAAGAAAAAATGTAATCATTCACTGACTCTAATGCACCTGGCCCCTGATCTTTGGTCCTGTCCAAACTGCTGTGTCTGCTTCCTAATTGGTTAATCTTTCACAGCCTCATATGAGGAGTAGCAGGCTTTCAGCTCTGCCAGGGTGTGATAAGAAGGTTATAATGAGCAGTTACGGAGTAAAGTAGTGGATATTCTCTAGCTTGTTTGGATAGGCTAATTAGTTAGTGCTGTTGTGATGTTGGTGAGGTGCTGCAGTACAACCAGATCCCTTGTTTCAATAAATAAAGACCTACATATATTGTAAACCCTTCTATTTAGTTTTACTTATGTGAGTAGAGCTGCATTAATCAATTATTTGTCTAACTATTAAATGAATGGCCAACTATTTTAATATTCATAAAATTCATATTTTTTTAAAGGTCCCAATTCTCTGATAGCAGTTTTCTAAAAGTGAATATTGTCTGGTTTCTTTCCTCCTCTGTGACCGTAAACTAAATCTCTTTGATTTGTGGACAAAATAAGACATTTGAGGATGTCATCTTGGGCTTTGGGAAACACTTACATTTTCACCATTTTTTGACATTTTATGTACCAAATCACCACCAACCAAGAAAATGATGGACAGATTGATCAAAATCATCATTAACTGCTGTTCTAATTGTGAGGTAACTCATGGGATGTTGGGATGGGAACACATTAAACTTGTACAGTATGCTCTCTGGTTGTTGTAACCAAGAAGTTAGTGGATATCTGTCATACAGTATAAAATGTCACTTTTGTTGTCCTGAACTGTTTAATCGTATGAACCACAGAACTATTGTATTCAGTTACATCCAGTGAGCACGTTTAGAAGTCGTACCTGAGTCAAAAGTTGGCTGAGGTCTTCATTATTCACTTTAACCCTGCCTGATCCTGACGTCTGGAAGCGGATCTCTTTATTGTCCCCTGTTATGAAGACAAGGTGACCCTCATCTGACAGCATACGAGGCCTAAGGGGTCAAATCAACCACAATCAATCAACAGACAGGCTGATATAATTTGCACAGGGCAGCTGTGTCAATCAAAATAGGATATACAATTATACACATTCTATCAGGAAGCCCACTGTGAACTTCATGAAGGATTCAGAGAATGTATTTCCCTAAAGGTCTATAATCAGTTAGATCCCTGCTTGAATCAAATGACAGTCCAATAATAACATATTTTCTTTCTACTGGAAGTCAGCTCCTCTTGGTGCACAACGGCAGTATTACAATATAAAGTTTGGGAGTTGCAGTTACAAAAAAAAAAGACCAACCAGCATGACATTTGACGTCTCAGATACTAATTTATATCAAAAGACTAATTGTTAAATTATTCTTGGCTTTTCAAAGACCTTATTATCTACATAATTTGAAAACCAACAAAAAACAGTAAGACTCATTTAATACAGTATAGCAACCTGCTGAATATAAACTGTAGTTGGTGCTGTTTCAACAAAGCAACACATAAGATGAGTACTACTGGAGGAAACCATCATTTTTGATCAATCATCATCATCATCATCATCACTATAAAGCCCAACTCACTGGTCATTGCTAATGCTCCTCTTGTTTCGTCTTTGTTCTGTATCCCTTGGCTGTCCTTGCAGTCCCACCAGAAAAAAAATGAGCATGAAGAAAAGCCATGAGAGCGGCAGTGTCACAGCCATAGAAAAGAGATGTGTGCTGCCTGGGCACTCAAAACAACTTTACTGGGGTTTGACGTGCTGCCACACTCTAATGCTCATTGCCAAGACTTTGACCTGACAGTGCCACCATAAAGTACTTCTTAATTTACCAAAGCTGGTTCACATTGTTATTGAGTGAGAATGTCCCTCACATGATTTTAGGAGATGAGTAACCTGCTTCGTGTGACTAAACATGCGTGTGCTTTATAGATGTCAGGTGGGGTTATCACTGTGCAGATGAATATAAGCTGATGAAATATTTTATTCCTGACCTAGAAAGGGATTATAGGAACATTATATATTATATTTATTAGTCATTAACTTTTTAACACTAACAGTAAGTGTAACTTTTTGAAACGGTTTCTTCAGTTCAAATTTTTTCATTTCTTTGATTTAAAGAAAAAAATAAAGTCCCAACAGAAACACACACTGTAAATGGTGCAGTATCATCCAAATGATTCCGAGTGAACTGTGGGAAATGTTTCCCTTATGATGGTATTGTAACCATTTGAGTTTCAAAACTTTATTAAATTGAAATATTTAATTTAATTCCAGTCAATTTAGCAGAATAGTGCCGTGTCATCAACATATTAGAGCAGAACAAATTTTGATGATAGTGGTCTTATAGGAAACATCAAAAAGGAATTTTGAAAAAGAAAATACAATAATACACTGGAGATAAAAATTAGAGAACAAATTATAAATACTTGATTTATTCTGAAATATTGTTATTTTTTACTGTTTAGAATTTAATAGAATATCCACTGTGGCTATACCACTGCTGTAGATGTCAGATGGGGTAATCACTGTGCAGATGAAGCAGGTTACTCATCTCACTGTACTAGCATGTTTTTTTTAAATAACCAAGGTACTTGGCAACAGAAACCTTTATTTTGTGAAAAAAACAGTGAACAAAATTAGAGAACAGTAACTACTGTGTCAGAAAAGAAGATTTCAACATTATTTTCTTCCGGCTATAGGATTAAAAAATGAATAGGAAGTGTAGAGGCCACAGCTTTGAATGACTTCAGCACATCTGAACCCACAGATCTGGTTTGATCTTGGTCCTTTCTTCTTCAGTCTCTTTCACAGTTCAGTAACTGTAGTGGGTTTCTTAGACATTACTTTGTTGCTGAGGATTTTCCAGAGATTATCTATGGGGTTTAGATCTGGACTCTGGGCTGGCCATTTTATTATCCAAATAAAAAAATTCTTAAACGCTAAGACACTGGGCCTCATTTATCAAACTTGCGTGGAAACGGGCGCAGATCTGAGCGCAGAATTAGTCGTAGGAAAGGACCCACGTGTGATTTATGAAACATTCGTATCGGACCAATCTCAGCTGAATTCGATCGTCTTTAACATGTTACGCCCTTAAATATTCCTGGTTGGGAGGCCTCGCCCACTGAGGTCAAACATGGAGAGAAGGAACGCAGGTTTGAAAAGAAACTTTTCCGACACACAGATCGGCATCTTGACATCTGAGATGGAGCAAAATAAGGAGGTGCTTTTTGGCAGTCTTAAGAGTGGAATAAAAGGGGCCCATAAAAACGCTGTATGGAAGAGAATAACGGAGGCAGTCAAACTGAGGCAGCGCCCCACTGTGATCCGAGTGCGCCTGTGCGCACTGTTGGACAGGTGTGCCGTATTCAGCACCCCTTCCGTGAAATGCACCCCCTCGCATTATAGGTGATATTCAAAAGATCTATTGAACTCATTTTGTAATTATGGCTGCAGTTTATTTCCACAGAACATACAAAAAGGTGTTGTTTGTGTTCGCTATTATCCAAGATTGTGATTTTAAACTCTTTAAAATAGTTTAAAGACTGTAAGTAACCAGTGTTCTGACCGTTGTGGGTTACCTGTATATAAGCTACTCCTTTAGGTCGAAACAACAGACTTCTGATCCAGAATATAACCTATAATGCGAGGGGTGCATTTCACGGCAGGGGGCTGAATACGGCACAACACCGGCGCTACAGGTTGGTCATTAGGTATTCCGTAAGAAGATTCCTTTGTCATCTAGAAGAATCATACCAAGATGTTAATCATCTGATACCTTGTTTGATTTAATGCAATTTATCGAGGGTAGCCACGAACCGAGGAGATGACTTTGGCTCTGCAGTGCGTCTTGCTGCAGCCGCGCGCCAACACATTCATTCATTCATTCATTCAATGTCGGGGTCACGGGGGGCTGGAGCCGAGCTGTTTTGATATTTAAAAGAATCATGTGTGTGTGTGTCCCCGGCCACCTGGCCACCACGTTTAAAAGCGACAGCTTGGCATCACACATCACCTGTACATTTATCTAGTGGTAGTTTTTGCGATTGATGAATGCGTAATCATTCATGGATGGTGCCTTCAGACGCACATGAGTACAATAAATCGCTCCAACCACAATTTTTATTTTTTTTATTTGTTTTAAGAATCCGTTTTGATCTGTTCTTAATATGTGACTGCTTATGCTTGATGACAGCTGAGGTTTGTTCATTATTTTCAGCCAGATTTCGCCGTGCTGCACCGCAAATACACAGGCTGAAATGTGCGTACACAACCTCAGACCAGACGTGACATTTGATCGAAGCTCCCGCTCACATCCAAATTGATAAATGCCGACGTTTGCCAGGAAATGGTCGTACGCACGTTTTTCTGCCGTACGTTCGTTTGATAAATGAGGCCCACTGTGTGCAGAGAACGATCGTTGTCCTGTTCAGCACTGAACTGGAGACCAACTCCAGCTGCAGTGTTGAAGTGATTCCCCATTGAGAGTCTTCTCATAATCCTTTCCTCTCGTGCACTTGTTTTATGTGGATGGCCGGCCTTTTTGAGGGACTTAAATTAATCTGTGTCCTTGTAAAGTTTCAATATTCTTGAAATCACAGACTGTCAACGCCCAACGTCTCTCTGATGGCTGAGAGGGTCATCCCTTTGGCCTTCCTCGGGACAACCTGCTGTCTCAGGGTTTCAGTCACCTTAGAGCAGCTCGCCATCTTGCAAAGTTACGTAACATCTTCCAACATACACACACACACACACACACACACACACAGACAAACAAACAGGACATACTCTGCAATCTCCTGAGATCATGTGAGACAGCCAATAAAGTTAACAACTTTGCTAAGATTAGATGTGTTTATGGTGAAATACCATTGGCACTGTTACAGGGCCCTCCAGTAGAGGAGTTCCCAGCAGCCCTCACATTAAAGGTGTCAGACTAGCCTGCCTAGGATTACATTACATTACATTATATTTCACATAGCCGATGCATTTATCCCAAGCGACTTTGAAAAAGCGCTTTCAATCATTGGGGTACAAATCAGAAGAGCAAGAATTAACTTGTGCATTAGCTTCAAATAAGCCAAGCTACAGAGTGCTACATATAAGTGCAGGATGTAAGTGCAATAATATATATTTTCAATTAGTTCAAAAAAATCATCATCTTCTTAGCCAATGTGCAGTTGAAAGAGATGCGTTGTGGCAGAAGATGTGTAGGATTTCTGCTGTCCAGATGTCGATGGGGAGCCATTTGGTAAATGATGTGGGCTTCATAGTTCATGTATGCAAAAGACTGGGACTGGTCTAACCATTTGGTCTAACTATCTGGTGTGGTACAGGTATTTAACCTTTCAAAAGGCTGATAATGTCACTGAAACCCAGCCCTGTGAAAGGTTAAATACCTGGATCTCTACACCAGATAATTAGATCAGTCCCAGCCTGGTCAGTTGCGTACATGAGCTAATGAAGCCTCTTGGATGAGAGGTAAAACGTCTTGCTAGACAAATAACTAAGTCCAGTTGCTTTTGACTGGAATTGCTTTGGGGATAAGGATGATCTGGACAAATGAGAACATTCACAGGCTTATTGCACACCAATTTGGGTCAGCAACCCTTAAAATGGTGTGGGAACATGAAAAGTTGGCTTGGAAAATTGCAGATTACAAAAACCACCTATGGTTTAGTCTGAGATGCAAACAACAAAGGCTTACACAAACTACCCCGTGCTTGAATTCCACTATGAGAGGTCATAGAGTGGAGAAAATCATAGAAAAGGCTCAAAACCAACTCATCAGTGAGTGAATAAGACAGGCCAATTTCACTAAACAAGGGCTAAAAGAGAAAGCGGACTTCTCACTACAGAAACTGACATCAATCTTACCTGTTTCTATCACGGAGAAGGTTGTGGATTTCACGCGGCCCAACTATCTCTACACAACAAGAGCAAAAAATGACAAACAAAGACTTTTCACAATTTACAATCCCAGAATATTGGCAAAAACACAGAAATATTCACTTGGAAGCAAAAAACTCTACACTCCAGCACAGAAAGAAACACATAACAGATGGGTTAAGAATCTGTCATACAGAGATCTTACCCACCCAGAGAAGGAGGTCTTAGTCAAGGGCTTGAACTTTGCCATGACACCAAAAGAGTTACCCATAGGGGAGTTGATTAAAGCTACAGAATCTGCTATGAAGAAAAACAACCTTACTGGAACTAAGGCTGAACAGCTAAGGTTAAAAGTGTCAGTAACGTTGTCCCAAGCTAAAGTCCCCCGATCCAACCTCACCATGGAGGAGAGAAAAGCAGTAACAGCACTAAGCAAAGACTACAACATCACAATCCTTACAGCAGACAAGAGTAGATGCACAGTAGTTCTCAATACAAATGATTACCAGGCAAAGATCTCTGCACTACTCAGTAACACTTACTAAACTCTGAAATGAGACCCTACCAGCGGTTACAAAAAAAGGTTATAGAGTGTCTACAGCAACTACAAAAAGAAGGGGTCATTTATAAATCATAATATTACAGGCTCTACCCCTAGGACTCAACCCCCTGCTTATATGGACTCCCAAAAATCCATAAGGAGGGGCCCCGCTCTGGCCCATTGTCAGCAGCATAAACTCGGTCACTTACAACATTGCCAAGCACATTGCCATTATCCTGGCACCACTGATGGGTAACACCCCACACTATATCTAAAACTCCATAGACTTTGTGATCAAAGCCCGGAATCTAAAAATTGATCCAGATGAAACCATGGTATTGTGGAAGATAGAGAAATGAGCTTCTCGGTCATGTGGCTTTTGAAATGGCTAAACTGAAGTTGGTGCACAGTGGGGTCATGGTACATAAACCCCTGGAATGAGACTAGTCCTGGCTGGTTGAGCAGATAATAACTTGCATCACAGAGCCTCACAGAAAAGAGAGTTCAGATCTGTAGAGTGTGCAAGATAGAGATCTCGTGCTCTCTCACACATCACCTCGTTATGATTCTAAAGAACAGAGGAATGCTCATTTCCTCATTTTAGGCACACACACACATACTCATTAACTAACAATTTCGTGTGGTGCAAACACAGACACATCTGTCTCTCTAGATAGCCATATACAGGGACATGCACTAATTTCCTTCACTCAGCTGTTAGTGTTATAATCTGTTGCCAGGCAGATTAATGCCCATTGCCGCCTTTTTTACCTTTAAGGCGTTACCATCAGCCCACCAGGGTATTTAAAGCCGCTACCCTTAGACCACAACAGACTCTTCTGATGTATGACCTGGTTTGAGTTGTATCAGAACTTGTCGCCGCTTTGCAAAGTGCTCCAATAAAGATATTGGTGTGATCTCAAGCCATCGTCTCAAGATCTCTCCTTCTATCCTCCGATCAACGGACCCGGGGAGGTAACTGCAGGTTGATCTCAACAGTATCCTACAACGTGACTTCCTTGTTCACCTGTATTCCAACCATGGAGGCTCTGGCCACAGTAAGAGAGCGGCTCACACAGGATAACTTACACAACCGAACAAATCTCAAACCAGACAACATTTGCCAACTTCTGGATTTGTGCCTGAACACCACATATTTCCAGTTTCATGACACTTTTTACGGACAAAAACACGTTCTGTGCCATGGGTTCACCAGTATTGCCCCTATTGTGGCAATTCTATACATGGAGGAGGTAGAGGACAAGGCTTTAAACTCCTTCAAAGGAGTAACCCTGAGCCATTGGTTCAGATATGTGGACGACACATGGGTTAATATCAAATCCAAAGAGGTGCAAACTTTTACTGAATATATTAACTCAGTGGAAAGAAACATCAAGTTCACCAGAGAAGAAGTCAAGGACAACAATTTGCCTTTCTTAGACTGAGACGTCCATATGTGATGACATATGTGTGATGACAGGAGCCTCCCCATTGGGGTATACAGAAAACCCACTCACAAAGATCAATATCTACAGTTTGACTCCCACCACCCCCTGGAACTCAAGCTTGGAGTTATCAGAACCCTGCAACACAGAGCTGATAACGTACCCACCAGCTCACAGGCCCAAGGGGAAGAACGCAAGCACTTGAGAGGCGCCCTCACAATTTGTAGTTACCCTTCTGCACCTGAGACACCACTTATCTCAAATTTACAATGCTGCCCTTCCATCCCTTCCCAGGAGATTCAACAATCTAACCTCAAAGAAAAACTGTTCACAAATGACCTCCTGTGACTCCAACGTCGGTATGACCCAATAGAGCACTAACTAAGCCGAAACCTACTTCCCACCAATGACTGTCACTCTAACGACGGTCATTGGCACTTGGAGCACAAAGTGTTCCAGTGACATCATCGGCCTTGTGAAAGGATAAATACCTGGATCTCCACACCAGTTAGTTGGACCAGTCCCAGCCTGGTCAGATGCGTACATGAACTGATAAAGCCTCTTGGATGAGAAGTGAAACGTCTTCCTGGACAAATAACCAAGTCCAGTTGCTTTTGACTGAAATTGCTTTGGGGATAACAATGACCTGGACAAATGAGAACATTCACACCCCTCTGCGCTCCCTGTGGAGCATTTCTAACTCAGTATCCTTTACAAACGCTGTCTGCCTCACATTCATCTAAATTAATTAAATAAAAAAATTCTAAAGTTCTAAAATGAAATGTGGACTTTTAAACATCAGATCTCTGTCATCTAAAGCTGTATTAGTAAATTATCTGATATCAGATAACCATATTGATTTACTCTGTCTGACTGAAACGTTGCTGTGTCATGAAGAATATGTTAGCCTAAATGAATCTATTCCTCCCAGTCATATTAATACTCATAGTCCTTGAGGCAGTGGTCGAGGAGGAGGTGCTATTTATGACGCAGGCCTGTTAATCTAAATTATAATGCATTTGACAGTCTTGTCCTTAGTCTTTCACATTCAACCTGGAAAACCGTGCAGCCAATTATACTTGTTATAGTGTACCGTGCTCCTGGTCCGTACTCTCTATTTTTCTATCTGAATTCTCAGAGTTTCTGTCAAATGTAGTCCTTAAGTTTGATAAAGTAATCATTGTAGGATATTTTAATATTCACGTTGACATCCATAATGATAGCCTTAGCATTGTGTTTATCTCTCTATTTGATTCAAGTTGTTTTGTTGGACTGTTTTAATCACACCCTCGACGATAGAGTAAGACAACTTCCAAAAAGATGTGTCCATGATTAAAAGATTGCGTCCATGATTCTCCATCCATCCATCCGTCTTCAACCACTTGTCCCTATCGGGTGGCAGGGGGCAGGTGCCAATCCCAGCTGTAATCGGGCTTGAGGTGGGGTACACAGGACGTCGTCCACGATTCTGCGATTCGTATTCGTAAATAAAAACAGTTGTACACAAAAGTCTGCTGTCATACACATGAGTTTGAGAAATTGTTTGTGTTAGGATTCTTTGTATGCGAGTATGAATCTAAAAGCTGTAAGAACAACTCTAATTTCTACGATTACAAGGTCTTCCCTGTGAATACGAATTCACTTTGTGGGTACAATTGGACTGTTGAAATAGCATCACAGGCAGGTCACAGGGGAAAGTAATCGAACCCCGAATGATGCACCAAATCCGAGGATGGCTGCCAACAACAGTGCACCCATGGACACTGTCGGTAACTTAGGGGAAGCATAATCACAGGTAAAGTCAATAACACATCAATCATTTATTTTATTTTATTTATTTATTTATTTCATGAAATTGTGCTGTTTTAAATAATTTAATTTATGGACGTAAAGGCAAGGCAAGGCAAGGCAAAGCAAGGCAAGGCAAGGCAAGGCAACTTTATTTGTATAGCACTTTTCATACACAAGGCGGACTCAAAGTGCTTCACAGCACAACATGTCATGAATTAAAATGCATTACAGAAAGACAAAGAGAAAAAAAACATAGACAATAATAAAAACAGTGCGGACGTTAAAAGTGCAAAGATTTAGCAGAAAGCTAAGGTGAACATAAACGTTTTCAGTCTAGTTTTAAAAGCTGTCAGAGTTGGTGAAAGTCTTACATCTTCAGTCAGGTCGAGTTTATTCCAGCTGTTTGTTGCATAATGATTGAAAGATGCTTTCCCTTGATTTGAGTTTACTCTGCGAACTACTAACAGATTAGCCTCAGAGGATCTTAGTGATCTAGAAGGCTTATGTAGTGGGAGCATATCAGTGATATACATCAGCCCTAGACCATGTAGTGATTTATATGTGAGCAGGAGGATTTTGAAATCGATTCTCTACCAGTCTACTGGTAATGAAGGCATGGACAAGTTTTTCTAAGTCTTGAGCTGACATGAGCCCTCTAAGTCTTGTTACATATTTAAGGTGAAAGTAGGCTGATTTTGTTACTGATTTGATGTGACTGTCAAAATCTAAATCAGAATTCATAATAACCCCGAGATTTCTGGCTTTATTTGAGGTTTTCAGGGACAGTGATTGAAGGTGTTGGATAACTTTAACCTTTCTTTCTTAGCACCAAAAACAATTATCTCAGTTTTATCCTCATTGAGTTGAAGGAAATTTTCGCATATCCAGTGTTTAACTTGCTCAATGCACTGGCACAGAAGATCTATCGGGCGATCTGTTTGTGTCTCCGGAATCAAAGAAATATTAAAGAAAACCCAGAAGTGATCAGACAATGAAAGATCAGTCACAAGAACATCAGAAAAATTGAGACCTTTTGTGATAATCAGGTCCAGGGTGTGTACTTTACAATGAGTAGCCTCTTTCACATGTTGAGACAGTTCTAAAATAGTAAAAAAGTTCTATCATTTATCATTAAAAAAGTTCCTTTGCACCCTTGTCATTCAAATGGTCAATATGAAAATTCAAGTCACCAGTTATAACTAGGCCGTCAAAGTCAGTGGAGATGCTAGACAATAATTCGGTAAAATCATCGAAAAAATTATTAATTATTAATATTTAGGTGGCCTGTAAATAATTAACAGGAGAATTTTGGGAGAGCATTTCAACACAGCACACAGGTATTCGAATGATGTAAAATCACCAAGTGACATCTGTTTCCCCTAAAATATGTTTTTATATATAGCAGCAACCCCTCCCCCCCTTTTCCCAGATCTACATACATCAATAAAGTTATAGTTGGGGGGTGCTGTCTTGATCAGAATGCTTGCACTGTTATTTTGCTCCAGCCATGTTTTAGTTCTAAACATAAAATCAAGTTTGAAAGTGGTAATAAAATCGTTGACTAAAAATGAGAGACCTAACATGTTATTGACAGGCTTCGTTATTGACAGGCTTCAATGTTGACTTTGATTTGGAGAGAATAGGAATAAGATTGTTTAGGTTAGCAGGGTGTCTAAGTTCCCCAATGTTCACTCTCTCGGTAGTCACAACAGGAATGTAGAAGGTGCCAAGCTTTGACATAGGCAGCCTTGGGCCCAGCTGATAATGTGGTCTGCTGCTGAACCCTTTTCTGTATCAGTAATAGTCAGGACTGCTGTCAGGGCGGGGCGGGGGTGGCCATGAGGGGGAGGAGGAGTGAGCAGCGTCAGAGCTGGAACAAACTACTGAAGGTGGACGTTGAGGGTGTAGAGGGGTTTGACGTGAGAGGGGCGAAGTAGGGCTGAGGGTTTGTGAACCACGCCCTCATGGAGGGGGGGGGGGGTGAGAAGGGGGTGCCACTGAGATGACGATGCCATCGAGGGGGGGATCGCTCAGGTCGGTCAAGGGGGGTATAAGTAGAAGTAGGGCGGGGAGTGGATGGGGGTAGCTCCCGGAACTCCAAGGGGGAGAAAGGCTTACTTGAGGAAGGGAGAAGGATGGAGACCTAGATGGAGGCTTGGGGGGTGTGGGGGAGGGATCTTCACGCGCATTCGAAATGAAGGGGGCGGTAGAGGGGGGTGGACACCTCTCCTCTTTGCTCTGGTGTCTCTCATGGTCAGCACTCTCCTTTTGCAATGGCGGTCCTCCTTCGACGTTCATGATAAACTGTGTTGTGTCTTCCTTTTTCATTGGTTCCTCTTGTCTCTTGTCCTTGGCAGTGATGATAGATGGATGACGCAGGAAGTAAGACATGTTGGTCATGAAAAGCTTTACTCCCAGCTTATTTAGACAAAGTCCGTCTGCCTTAAAAAGATGCCTGCGGTCCCAGAAAAAGCTAAAATTTTCAATAAAATGCATTGAACGAGCAAGAAAAGTGCTGGAGAGCCACTCATTCAGCGAGTAAAGTCGACTGAATCTCTCAGCTCCTCTCCGGATCGGGGGTAGAGGACCACTAATAAACACCTCAGCATTCACAGCGCTGACTGTTTCAAAGAGTTTATTGAAGTGCTCTCTCAGCTCCCTTGATTGTTGTTTTTCAAACCAAGAATGATATTTTTCACATTTGGGTGTGCAGCCACAATTTGCAGGATTCCTTTATCCAAGTCAGACACCGTATCCTTCGGAAAGCAGAGTACTTTGGTGCTATTATTGCTTTTCATATCTTTTACAGAAAAGTCACCCACAATCAAATTTTCAGGCCCACTTGTTAGCTTTCTCTGTGGTTTTAGAGAGAAGCAGGTGGGTTATTCAGGAAATCAGAGGGGGATCCATTGTCCGGCAACAGTGGAGCAAACCTGTTCTTTAGTTGAACACTTGCTTGCTGGGGAGGTTTCTTGGTACTTTTCCTCTTCTCAACTGTCTTCTGCTGTGTCCTATGTGGCAGTGGAGTTGATGAAGCGCTATGCCTGGATAGAGATAGTAGCGAAGGCCAACCGATCAGAGATATCGGCGCGCTGGGTCCTCCCAGTAATCCCTTCTCCCTTGTCGCAGGGAGGTGGTCTTCTCTTTGGCTTTGCACCAAGTGTGTTCCAGGGAGGATTATCGCTGGTAGATTTATTACCCTGTACAGGGACCTCCCGTTTCCTCGTAGCTTCATCATTGCTAGTTAGCTGGGTTCTGGCATGCCCCTGTCCTGTGTTTTCAGTCAGTGCTAGAGTGGTATTGTTTCAACACAGTCTCACTCCCAACGCGTCAAAAACTGACGATCGGTCAGGGGCCTTTGGCGTTAGTTACGGACTAAAAAGGTCTCCTTAAACGTACAAACCCGACGCAGAGGGCTTTCAACTCATTCCAATGTAAGCCCATCCGCGGCGATATTTGAAGCTTAGGGCTATCCTTAAACGTCCATATTTGAAGTTTTGGGCTCTCCTTAAACGTCCATATTTGAAGCTCAGGGCAGTCCTTAAACATATAAACCCGACGCAGGGGCTTTTAACTCATTCCAATGTAAGCCTGTCCGCGCCGATATTTGAAGCTTGAGGGCGCTCTTCGGGGCGCTCATCGGAGCGCTCCTTAAACGTACAAACCCGACGCAGGGGGCTTTCAACTCATTCCAATGTAAGCAGCCTGTCCTCCACCCAAAAACGACCACATAGGTTGTTTGATCAAGGAGCTTATTACGACCCATAGGCACGTTGCTTAGTTTAGCGGTCGTGTACATAACTACAATAAACGGTGTGTTGGGTATGTCGTCATCGCCTACCCTTTAACCTTTGGCACCAATCAAAATGTGATGCGCCAGAAGGAGGCGTGGCATTCACGTTTCACTGGACGTCGTAGCATTGGTAAGTGCGTTTGTGTACTCAATTTATGTGGTCATGTTGTGTTCTGTGCGTGAGCTATCACGGTGATTGTCTGCAAATCATGTGTAAGTAAGTTAGTTCAGTTTGACTTTTAAGTTACAACTCAGTTGGGAATGCCACGGAGGTCATATGTTAACTATCAATAAGGTGCTAAGGTTAGCGTACATGCTAACACGCTTTTTATTTATGCTACCTTGACAAAAAATGCTACCTTATGTGATTTTGTGTATTTCCGTCAGTATTAGGACATCTGTTAACTATTTATTTCGGTAATAAACAGGTGAAAATGCACTGTAAGAACTTAGAGAGCGCATTTTGATACTTAATCATTTCTTAAATACAGAGCCCTGATAGTTTTAATTAGTGTTAGTGTACTAACTTTTGTAGGCACACGTTTTATTTCTCTTTTCATTCTTTTGATTATTTACTCTACATTTTGCTAAATTTTAATTTTTAGTGGCAATAAGTAACATTTATGGAAGTGCAACTAATCCTGCTTCATTTTTTTAGTATCAAAAAAACTCTCTTCATATATCACAAATACAACGGTTCTTTTAAGAGCCATTTTCTTAATCCTTCTTCCTGTTACACTAATTTAATTTTCTGAGCTTTTGCTTTGTCATTTTGTCTCTTTGTCTTTACTTTGACTGTAGCCTTTGTTTGGTCTTCTGTTTGTTAGTTACTTCTCTCTCTCTCTCTCTCTCTCTCTCTCTCTCTCTCTCTCTCTCTCTCTCTAAAATGGCATCTGGAAAAGAAAAGAAAACAGAAAGGGACTAAAGTTTCCAGAGTTACCTTGAGGAAGAGGGACAAGAATGGGAACATTATAGCTCAACACTTTAGGAAGAATCGGTCTGGTCAGTAAAATATAATACAGTTCTACTGTTAATCACAAGTTGGTCAGCAGTAATGTTTCTTGCATTATGTTTTGTGTTTATAGTTAAACCGTGTGGCGCTAGGAAGCCCCCAGAAGTGGAGGAGTTGCTGACAGATGACATTCCTCAAGATGTCCCAAGTCTTGGTACGCATATTTACATCTGATAGCTTAAATAGCTTAAAGACGACCTTTATGTTTCCATTTAAAAACGTGAAATTTAGGCAACTGACTTAAGTAGTGGCCGTGATTTTTTTATGCACATGCAGTAACAAAGCCATTATGGAAATGACTTTTCTGTCTTTAAATACACTGTCCTTTACATCGATATTTGTGTTTTATTATTTTAGATCAACATCTTCAGAGACTAAAGTGGAGGAGACACCCACAATGTCAGCATGGACAAGAAAACAGTTAATGTCTGAAAAAGAATTCAGAGCTGCAATTCCAGAGCTCTCGAATTCGAAATTGGGCGCAGAGACTGTAACTCCACATTGCTGTCAGCAATGTAAAACAGCTGATGCTGGTTGGTGTGTAGTCAGAAAAGGGTAGGCCTTGACTGAGGGTAGGCTTTTCTGAATTTTGATATTTTCTGGGGGGTTTTGTGTGTGTGGATATTTTTTTTACAGGCAGAGCAGAGATGATAACTGTGCTTGCCATGGGATGGAACAACAGGAAGACAGAGAGTCTGCACAAGACCCTGGCAAAAAGATTTTTCAAAGTAAGAAGTCTTTACTGCAAGTTAACATTTGTCATTTCATGGTTACTTTCTGTGGGCTTGAATACTACACAGGTTAAAGGAGTGACAACTTTGTTCAGCTCATGTCCTGTGACTGGTGTGGTGTGGAGGCATGGCAGAGCCATATGCTGGTTGGCTGCTGGCTTGCTGGATCGCTGTGTTTTTGTGCTGCATTGGCTACAAAAAATGAGCAGAACAATGGGCTTATGGTCCACTGACTCACTGCTACTGAGTTTAACAGTCCCTTCTCCTCACACCTTCCTCTGAAGAACATTCTCCCAACTAGCTGTGGCACACTTGACGGCCCCACTGGCGTGTGTTGTCATCATGACAACTCACAAAAATCACCATTAAGCGTTTTTGACATCAAATGACTGCAGCAAACCACTCAATGTCCTTTCTATCCAATTAGCATTCTCATATACGTATTGCATTCTTTCACCATAAAATAGCCTTTGTTATAACAAGGAAATAATTGTTTCATGAGGCACATAGTCTCTTTTGAGGACATACCTTTAAGAATATCCTCATAAATTTGTGCTTGAATGTTTTGCATGTTGTCATTTAGGTTTTTCAATCATGATTAGAGATACACTCACTGATATTGTCCCCTTTTTTTAAAATAACATATTTTGTCTGATACTATGAAATACTTTTGGTGTATTAAATTCCAAAAGATATTTGTCCTACATTTTAAGCCCCTGTCACACATGCACTGCAAACCTGAAACTATCTGAATATTTCCTGGTACAGCTGTGTGTGTACACAAATATCGGATTCAGTCGGACCGGGCATCAAATGGAGTTTACCCTCCCAGCTTAATAGTGCAAAGACTGGGTAATTCCAGAGTGTGCACATGTGTGAATACAGCTGCACGCTCCCCTTGCCTAAACCAAACTAAGTAGTTACATTAAGTGTGAACACATCTAAGTGTGTGCTGCATGTGTGAAAGAGAAACTCGGGACTATCTCCGGACCTGATTCTCTGACATTATTCTGGGTTCAAATGTGAAAACATCTTTATTCTCTTATCTCTAATGCCTTATGTTAACATACCTTTTTACGGATCACACCATGACTTATCTATGTTTTTTTTTTTTTAAACATTCTAAATGGACTAAACAGAGAGCAGAAATCGAAGGAGCTAATCTTGAGAGTCTCAAGCAGGAGCTCAACATCTCTCTGGAGGACACGGAGGAATGGGTGTGTGACGTCCAGCAGTGGGAAGCCACTGGTATGTGTTATTGTCACGGGTGTATAGATTTGGTAGTCTTGACATACATTTCGCTATATGTTTTACAATACTATTTTGTTTTTCTGTTTTTCAAAAGAGACATGTAGCTCATAGTAGTAGTACTTGGGAGCTGGCCAGGTAAATTCCACTTGATGTACAGTCTGACTGGATCAAATATTTGTGTTTTCACATACTGATTGTCTAGATCATTTTATGTTTGCAGTGTGTATGTGAAAGGGGCTTAAGTGTTTTACTTTTGTCCCATCTGTTCTCTTTTCCAAAACAGTGGTGAGTCTTCGCCTGAAGAGGCGACTTTTTGACCAGGTTATGCTGGTCAGGCCTATGGAAGAGGAAAAAGTTATAATTGTGAAGGAGATGACCCAGCATTGCCAGTACCTGAGAAAGGCCTTGGACAAAGTATACAGCCTCCTTCGTCACACTCAAGAGAATATCACGAAACATAGTATGGTATGTAGTGGTACAGTCTCAGAGCTGGGCAGACAATCTGCATTTTAATGTTCATAAAGAGTTGCCTTATTTTCTATCTGATTATTATTATTTCTTTTTTTTACATTTTATTTTAGCACCTCCCAGAGAGCTGAGAAAAGAGGGATACAGGGGGCTGCTCTGTTGTCTGCTGCACAAGCTGCACATTCTGCAGCAGAAACTGAGCGCAGTCACCAGCACTTACACCCATTTTGACACTGAACCCTCCTTTTTCATGTTGGAGGAAGACAATGAGGACGTTGAAGAGGACAGTGACCAGGAGGACAACAGCACTCCAGATATTTCAGAGGAAGAAATGTAAAGCCTTTGAGGCTGGGATTCAGTTGTGGACATAAGGCCGCAGGCCTTGTGCCTTTTACATATTCACAGCTGTGATGATGTTCAGCACAACATCACTCCCTCTCGTGTGATATTGCTTTTATACATCCTTTCTACAATGCACCAGACTGGAACTGGACTGTGGCTAAGCAACACATAACCATTTGTCTGTGCAATAGCTTGATACTTTGTGTAAGCTGGAAACTAACTGTTGTATAAAGTTAACATAACAGGTGACGAAAGTTGTGCTCAGTTTCGGGCAGAGTGCTGTACTTGTTACTCGTGGAAGTTCAGTAAATGGCTGCATTTATATAGTGCCTAGTGCTGGACAGTGTGACCAATTATTTGTTTAAATATTTTAAAGATTCTGTAAGCTTTACAGTATATCACAGTGGGATGTGTTTTATTTTGCATGAGAGTGGCATATTCTAATGTGAGTAAATACAATATAAAAACAGCGTTCTGAAATGTAACATTATTCGTGTCACAAATTGTTGTGCCATGGTGTTCTGGTTCATCCAGTATACCGGTGGCTCATTCAAACATTACTGTTATTACAAACGAGGTATTTTCATACATCTAACATGTCTGGAGATAATCTTTAAAAATATTGTATTTTGTATGTAATAACAACGTAGACATGAAGAATTAAGCCTCACAAATAAATGTCTAATCTACAGCTTTGTCCAGTGAATGTTTATGATATATTATTTATGAGTTATTACAAAGCGAACAAATAGTTGGAATGCACAGATGCATCGTTTTCTATACTGCTATGGTGGTTGCCACGCACGCTGCGGAAGCCGGAAGTGGCTATAGAGACGGAGCCAGTCCGCTGCATGCAAACCCTAATTTACTTAAAACTAATAAATATTCTTCAAACACCTAGCATCTGAACTGTTTCTTAACATAAAGACCATATATATGATGAGAAAACGGGAGTTAGGCTATATTCAATATTTAAAGTATACGACACATTATTTACTACCCTTTTTGCAAACCAGAAGACTGCATACCTATTTCAAGAATACATCTTTACTTTTTGTTGACATAGATCATCTTTATGTAATCTAAATACTAATCCAGCTGTTCTAGATATATGATATATGTACAAACCGGATTCCAAAAAAGTTGGGACACTACACAAATTGTGAATAAAAACTGAATGCAATGATGTGGAGATGGCAAATGTCAATATTTTATTCAGAATAGAACGTAGATGACAGATCAAAAGTTTAATCCGAGTAAATGTATCATTTTAAAGGAAAAATATGTTGATTCAAAATTTCACGGTGTCAACAAATCCCAAAAAAGTTGGGACAAGTAGCAATAAGAGGCTGGAAAAAGTCAATTTGAGCATAACGAAGAGCTGGAAGACCAATTAACACCAATTAGGTCAATTGGCAACATGATTGGGTATAAAAAGAGCTTCTCAGAGTGGCAGTGTCTCTCAGAAGCCAAGATGGGTAGAGGATCACCAATTCCCACAATGTTGCGCAGATAGATAGTGGAGCAATATCAGAAAGGTGTTACCCAGCGAAAAATTGCAAAGACTTTGCAGTTATCATCATCAACTGTGCATAATATCATCCGAAGATTCAGAGAATCTGGAACAATCTCTGTGCGTAAGGGTCAAGGCCGTAAACCAATACTGGATGCCCGTGATCTCCGGGCCCTTAAACGACACTGCACCACAAACAGGAATGCTACTGTAAAGGAAATCACAGAATGGGCTCAGGAATACTTCCAGAAACCATTGTCAGTGAACACAATCCACCGTGCCATCCGCCGTTGCCAGCTGAAACTCTACAGTGCAAAGAAGAAGCCATTTCTAAGCAAGATCCACAAGCTCAGGCGTTTTAAATGGGCCAGGGATCATTTAAAATGGAGTGTGGCAAAATGGAAGACTGTTCTGTGGTCAGACGAGTCACGATTTGAAGTTCTTTTTGGAAATGTGGGACGCCATGTCATCCGGACCAAAGAGGACAAGGACAACCCAAGTTGTTATCAACGCTCAGTTCAGAAGCCTGCATCTCTGATGGTATGGGGTTGCATGAGTGCGTGTGGCATGGGCAGCTTGCATGTCTGGAAAGGCACCATCAATGCAGAAAAATATATTCAGGTTCTAGAACAACATATGCTCCCATCCAGACGTAATCTCTTTCAGGGAAGACCCTGCATTTTTCAACAAGATAATGCCAGACCACATTCTGCATCAATCACAACATCATGGCTGCGCAGGAGAAGGATCCGGGTACTGAAATGGCCAGTCTGCAGTCCAGATCTTTCACCTATAGAGAACATTTGGCGCATCATAAAGAGGAAGGTGCGACAAAGGAGGCCCAAGACGATTGATCAGTTAGAGGCCTGTATTAGACAAGAATGGGAGAGCATTCCTATTTCTAAACTTGAGAAACTGGTCTCCTCAGTCCCCAGACGTCTGTTGAGTGTTGTAAGAAGAAGGGGAGATGCCACACAGTGGTGAAAATGGCCTTGTCCCAACTTTTTTGGGATTTGTTGACACCATGAAATTTTGAATCAACATATTTTTCCCTTAAAATGATACATTTTCTCAGTTTAAACTTTTGTTCAGTGATTTATGTTCTATTCTGAATAAAATATTAGAAGTTGGCACCTCCACATCATTGCATTCAGTTTTTATTCACGATTTGTATAGTGTCCCAACTTTTTTGGAATCCGGTTTGTAATATATATATATATATATATATTTTTTTTTTTTTGTGAACCTATTTATTTACAAACCGGAAGATAGCAGTACTTAGCGTTATTGCGCGGCTCATTGGAGTTGTAGTCCTTTAATTAAGGTTGTATTTTTCATAGAATTGGAAGTTGTAAATGTTGAAATGAGAATACATTGAGGAGTTTAAGGGCATAGTTAACACATTGATGTAATCAGATTTTTAAAATCAAATTATTTCATAGGTGAAAATTAATTTGACCCATAATTGACAAAACCCAAAATTGTTGATTGTACTCATGTTATAGCTGGGGTCAAGAGCTCTCCATAACAGTTGGTCCCATTTCTGTATTTCTTTTTATTGCAGAATTATAAGCCCTCAAACAGGCCCTGAGGTCAAGGTTCAAAGTTCGTTATTTCAAAACAGGAGCCATGTAGAATATTAATACTAACATATTATTACTCCCCAGGTCGAGACCTTTCCGATGATGTCATCCAAACCCTACATCTAGACAGCACTTTGAAGGCTCTACACATAAAAGTTTGTTTGTTTCTTTCTTTCTTTCATTCTATGTTTGTTTCTTTGTTGACTGACATGAGTTACCTTCATATATCACAATATTCACTGTGTATATGTTATTATTAGCCAATGCAAGCATTAAGAATGATGTTTTATGTATGACGCACAAATGCCGCACGCACACACACACACACACACACACACACACTCACTCACTCACTCACTCACTCACTCACAAACACACACACACACACACACACACACACACACACACACACAAACACACACAGTGCTTTATTTGATGATGTAGATCAAATATCCTCAGCAACATATTATTACATATATAGATTATATGATATTCAAACTGTGACATGCTTCAGCTGCTTGATAACGAGCACATCATTAGAATCAGGTGTGTTGGACCAGGGAGAAACTTAAACATGCAGGACAGTGGCCCTCCAGGACTGAAATTTGGGGAAGTTAACAAGGACCAAGGCTGTTGCCTAGCACGGGAATTACATTCAAATGTCTATAGCCTGTTATCTATTATTTAGTATTTACCTTTTATTTATTTTTTGGTCTTTTTCCTTTTAATATGACAATATGATAATAAAAACCCATTCTGATTCGTATGTGGTTCAATATTAATTGAGGAAGTCACATACGAAATACGATTTTATTTTAAATATAATCAGCCATATATTCTTAAAAATATAATATTAAATTATATTAATGAGCCACTTCATATTTTACAATCACTGGCTATAAAATGTCTCATCAACAGAGCTACTGACGCTGACCGGTGGCAATTTGAGTTGGAATGCAGCCCATCCACGGCGGACAGCTCAAAATAGTATTCGAACACACCACTTCCGCCTGCAACACAAGCCAAACAAGCGCAACGGTGGCTGGGGGTAAAAACGGATGTACTCTTCCTTTTGTCTGGGTATTGTCTTCAGCGTACAAATACATAATACATAGAAAGAAACCCAGGGGATGGAAAAATATTTCTGCTTTAAGAAAAGGTGAGGGAATAAGCCAAAAAATAATTGTTTTACATCCACCTTTTTTCAGTAAATCATTCTATTTCTCATGTTTTTAAGATGGTGACTGAACACTAAATTTGCCAACAGTAAAAATAACACAAAATGTTCTTTTTTTTTGGGAAACTGCAACTACTACAATTCTCTCTTGAAAGGTTCTGAACGATCATAGAAATCAAGTGTATATGAAGGAACACAGCCAGTAACTGGTATATGTGATTTAAAAACATTTATTTTTGCAAAACATTTTCTTTCGGCTCCCAGGAGTTTTTCCATTTGTCCCCACTGTAAGACAGAAACACAGCAGAAGTATTACTGTCAAATTGTTCATAATTTTTGAGAATATAACTGACACTGTACTATTTACAATGAGATATGGATTATACAGGTATGCATGCATTCTTTTTTGAAAATGAGCTTTTCAATATCATATTTAGACAGTGTATAACAAAACTCCCCAACGTCTGTGTGAAAGGTATGGAGAAGGAATGGGGGCAACAGAACTGTTACACCTCTGAGCTGGCATTGGAGGTAGTCACAGAGACGCAACAGCACAGAGTCGACGTCTGTGTAAATGGGAAATTTGTATGGGGGAAAAAAATTTGTAAATTTAGGTTTAATTTGACTAAAGAATGTATTGCCAGTATGAATCTTTTTTTCTTCATGTTTTTGGCCAAGTTAAATCTTGCAGTTTTGTGCCGTTTTATGAGGAATGTTTTTTTCTTAGATTGCATTAGACACCAGGCCAAAACTGAGAAAATTGTGGCGTTCACTTTTATAAGGTGATACAATTTTGAATCATTTCACATTATAGTGATATTGCACAGGGGGTTTCTTGATTATGTTATATACTGTGAATTTATTTCAAGTCCAATGCACAATACTGCCCAAAACATTTGACTGCTATGTGACTTGCCTGACCCTCAGACTTTGCTGTCCCTTATTAAACTGCAGTTAAAGTTGAAGACATTTTACTTTTTTTATTAGTGGATTTTCCTCATCAGTAAAATAAACTTAAGAACATACACACCATCCAGAGCAAGGCAGCCACTGCACCAACACCTCGGCACGGTCCTTAAAAAAGAAAGAAAGATATAAGGAACAATAAGTGTGTGACACTTGATTAGAGCACAAAACAGTTTGCTGTACAAACTGAACATGTCAGTACCAAATGAAAGAGACATAATAGCACTATGGAATCAATCAAGATTCATTATTCCGCATCAAATTGTGGAAGGACATAGTTAAAGACTGATGGGTAACCAGGTCTGCATTTTCATCCTAAGCCATGTTGTTCACATGTTAATAAAGAAAAAAAGACTTTGCTTTGCTATATGCAGAAATATGTTGCAAAGGCAGTATTTCAAAGGAGTCTTGAAGATATAGCATGCACTGTGTACATTACCGCTAAGAAGACTTTCATAAATCCTCTTAATTGTAATAAGGGCATTCCTGGCATCTTCTGTGTCCATTTCCCATGGACAGACACACTCGGCTGTAAACCCATCTGGAGTTCTGCTGGCAAGGAGGATGGGATGTCGATTGTGGAGCTGAAACAAAATTGGCACAAAATCACAAGACAGAAAATTGGATACATAAATGGAAGGTCATAATACATAAAAAAATATATTTTATGCTTTGATACCTTTACATATAAGCTATACATTGAGACTCAGAGTGATGTCACTATAAACTGTTTTAGTAGCAATGTAAAAAACAAAAAACCTTGGTAACAAACACAGCTATTCCAATTCAGTGTGAGACAAGGGAAGGATCAATGCTTCAATATCTAAAAACACAGCTAACGCTACAAACTATCCAATTAAATTTTATTCATGGTATCTAATCATAACAGAAGTAGTCTCAGGACACTTTTCATAAAGAGCAGGTCAAAAAAACACTAGAAGATATCAAATACCGTCAGATATGCGTTAAGGAACAACTTCCGAATTCTAATCCTGCAATGTAAATGTTCTCCCCCCGCGCCCCAGGCCCGTTTGTACACACACTGCCTGGGCCTCGCGCAAATGCTTCACATGTCACATGCATTGATTGACGTCATCGCCATGCGTCTCTTTGTTTACAAATCTTTCCATAGACCTCAGAGTTTTTGTGTGTCTTGTCCAACTGTTTTTGAATATTTTCATCGACCAAATCTGCAGTAAACACTCCACCTCCGCATCACACCAACGTGAACCTTTTGCCGCCATTGTTGTTGTTGTTAAATGTCCGCGCATGGTCCGTCCTTCTATTTACTATGTCCGAACAGGCGCACATAAATGACGTCAGAATCGCTGTAGGCATCGTGTTTGGCTCGTACATGTGCAAACGGGCTCTACAAAAGCCCACCTCTCTCAGGCGGGCTGTGGACGGCCCACTGGCCGCAGTTATACCCGGAGCGGATGCACTCACACTTGTCAAACGCACAAGGCTTTAGCCGAAAAACCAGTTTTGGCCCAGTGCGGAAGGACAGTGTGAGTGCGCCCTTAGGTAGAGTGAAAACAAGACAACAAGACAAGACAATTGGGAGTGGTACAGTAAATCGAGAATTCAGGATTGTCTTGCACAATAAAACAAAGATGAGTGTTAAATTGCTGCAAAAGCAAATAATGTAAGAGAAATATAGCAATGTAAATGTAAAGATCAGCAATTAATTACTTATTATTTATGACAACTGTCTGAAAGAAAAAAAATAACAGAAACAGAGACAGAAAGATAAATAAGAAATGAGAACACTGCATGCTGTGTTACCAGTGAACAATAAATTAACACAATAAATACAGTGCTCTTACATGTTGGCCTTCAAAGAAAACTGCTACAGCATAATACTACTCAGGACCTGTGTCCCCAAATTAGTTTTTTTTCCAAGTCAATTTATAAAAACTGTATATGTGATAGTTTCTTGAGGGCTCTAGAAGGTAACAATAACTGCTTGTTCTGAATTAAGAAATACCTAGAGAACTTTTCAAAGATGTAAACTTAAACATTCCAAATTGTCTGTCCTCTACCGTGTCTTATGTATTCCTGGCTTTGCACCTGTACGTGTCTTTACGTAATCTAGGGTGTCTAAAAATATATTTTAATCTCAACTAGACAGCCTGATTAAAAGAAAAGATTAAATCTAAAATACATATCATTTTAGCTTACCATTTCATGTAACGTCAGACTAATTGGGAGCGTGTAAACGCATATAACGTTAAACACCTAAAACAATAACGATGAGCGATCTCTTTCAATTAATATTAGCTATTGTGAAAACAGATATTTATACAAAGCATCATCAAAGTTAAATATTACGTTAGCGGTTGTCCGCGCTAGCTGACTAGCTTTATTGCCTTGTTAAATGAATGTTAACTGAGCTCTTAAAACATTATACAGCCGATAATAATCTAGTTTCTATTACATTAATAGACGGCGAAAGGACATAGAATGCAATGATTTACACATTTGATCGTTCTCAAATCGTTTTTAGCACTATTTATTACTAGCTACTTACGTTTAATAGTCCGTGTGTCAAGCGATGAAAAAATATTTAATCAAATAGACCCACAATGCACCATGGACACATGCGAAAAGAGGCATACGTCCTGCCTACGTTCAAACCCGACGCAGGGGGCTTTCAACTCATTTAAAGACTGCCCTGAGCTTCAAATATGGACATTTAAGGAGAGCCCAAAACTTCAAATATGGACGTTTAAGGATAGCCCTAAGCTTCAAATATCGCCGCGGATGGGCTTACATTGGAATGAGTTGAAAGCCCTCTGCGTCGAGTTTGTACGTTTAAGGAGACCTTTTTAGTCCGTAACTAACGCCAAAGGCCCCTGACCGATCGTCAGTTTTTGACGCGTTGGGAGTGAGACTGTGTTGATTGTTTCCATAATATCCATTCACTTCTATATATACTTCTAACGAATTAATTTTTGTTTCCAACAGTAAAATCTTCTGTAGTAGTTTGTGGTAATCTTCCGTAGAGAAGGGAGGCATCTTCTGCTGATTACCTTTAGCACTGTAGCACAGGCTCAGGCTTATCTTGAATGGTAGGCCTCCCTGCCTAGCGTTGAGGAAGTCGTAAAAATATTGAAAAATGCCTGTTATCTAAAAGAAATATAATCCCACTGGTTTTGTAAGTATCCAGGAGCTGTTGCTCTTTGTTTCTTATTGAGGAGAAGCAAATAGTAGCAGATAGTAGCAAAAAATGCAAGCAAAGGCGAGAGCAAGCAGAAAAGCGTTCGCACTGTAGCAAAGCAGGAAGCAAGTAAAGACATACTGCTTTGGCTTACAAGCTAACAACATGCCGGCAGGTGATACTCAGTTAGTGCTTGCATTAGCTACTAGCAATTAACTAATTAGCACTGATGAACACAAAAATAAAACTAATATAAATCTGTCCATTGTATTAGTCAGGCTTTAATTCCTCTTTGCTGACTCTGTTCTCGGTCACGTGCAATTGTTTACAACGAAGCATAACCATTACCACGTTTACTTTTGTGTAGTCTTATCTGTCATAAACAAGAGATTATGCGTTACAGTGCCCATTTGTGTCGCAGTGCTGCAGAGACGAGAGCTCGGACATCAGGTCTGAGGCTCCATTCTCCATGTAATAAGTCGTTTATTTAACCAGCACTATTTCTCTGAAGCGGTTTAATCAAGGTAAAAAAAAAGAACCATAAGGCAAATATCCTGCATAGTTCCTTTGTAGCCTCTTTGATCAGAGTGGCATCCCCAGCAGTGATCTAATAAACACAAATAACAGACGTACATTGATAACCCTCAATAAAGCCCTATAAGAGTTCTTATTATTTGCCTGCAGTCATTTGCTTGAGATCAGGCGCTCAAGTGTGGTTTGCATGAGTCCAGAGACAGACCAGGGATCTATTATAATACATCCATGGTCCAGACTGGCTTGTTGTTTGGTGTGCACGTTGACCCAAGCTCAGACTTTAAGAAGAAGTTAGTGAACTTTGAGGTCATTCTGTAAAATCTTGAAAAGTACCCATGTCTGTAACATTTACTTTTTAATTTTGTCTATTTTTTTCAATCAAGGCCAATTACGGTACATGATCAACACCGCACAAAATCTGGTGTTGATGTTAAGTAACAGTGTACCAGCAAATGTCAGGCCAGTCAGTCAGGGAACTCCAGGAGAAGATGCTGTTGACAGGGAGTGCTGTCAGTTCCGACAGCAAGGCAGCCTCAGCAGGCAGCGCAACAACTTACAAGATCTCAGAATAATGGACTGTCAGTGAAACAAGAAATGGCGCATGCCCTGATTCTGATTCAATCAGAAGGCAGTGAAACATCTGGATTTTTTAATTTATAATTTATTTTCTGGAGCTTCAGACCATCATCATATTAACTATTGCATAAAACAAATTAAATAATTTTACATACTGAAAGCTAACATAATTACTTAGTCTTCGAAGTTACTTGTTGTTGAAGGAATATAAAAGATGTGAATAATAGTATGCCATCTTTTTAGGTATTTTCCAGGATTTTTTCAAAAGGAGGCAAGAGGCAATTTGCACCATATAGGACGAAGGAATCTGAGAAGAGCTTTTTGGTGAACTTCGTTTTGAAAAACAATATGAAAAAAACAACAAAAGGAGAAGAGGAACTGCCACTCATGCTGGCTGTCCTTGGAAAATGTTCACTATCCATATCTGAAAAAGTCAGAGGGTAACCTTCAGGGCCTTAAAATTCTGATCCAAAAAATATATCGTATAGTATTAAATAATATATATGTATATATTTTTTAAAAATCTAATTAAATTTAATACCATACATTTAATACAATTCAGTTAAATGATTAAGAGCAACATTGTGGCTAGCTTGATAGCGACACCTTTTTCAAGGCGGCCTTTCACAGAAAAACTTAAAATAATAAAAAACGGAAGACCAACTCCAGAACTGGAATTAAAAGAAATTAAGGTTAAGTGGTAAGGCATTTCAAGACTGAAAATCATCAGTGATATCCATGGATGACAGGCTTCAAGAAAACGAACAGGCTGTACTGCAGGAGTTGTTTACTCTTTACAACTGACAAGTCATCCACCTGGGTCAGCAGCGAATTTGTCAGCCTTACAAATCTGACAAAGTTAGCCCACCGACATCAAGATTCTGCGGCACACCTGCAAGCAACGATCAGTTTGAAAACTTTTGGGGACACAAGAGTTGATCTTCACCTAATTGGGCAGCGCTGCAACCATACTATGGCAAACAACAACAAGGTCAGGCAGAACAGAGAGATCCTGAAACATCTTATCAATGTTGTCACATTTCTTGGAAAGCAAGAGCTGGCATTTAGAGGACATGATGAAAGAAAAGATTCCGAAAACAAGGGGAACTACCTGGAGTTACTGGAGTTTTCGGCGGAGTATGACAGCCCTCAGTGGTGTTGTAGTGGAAATTATTCTAGACTGGTCAGGATTACTGTTTCCACTGGTTCTTTTGCTACACAATGAGAAATCTTCTTCTTTGTAACAGAACTTCTTGAGACCTTGATGCAAGTACAAGCCTTTATTTACTGGGTATACCGCAGGGTGTCATCTGCTAACATGTGCACAGGCAAATGTCAGGTTATGGTGCACAGAATACAAGAACAGGGCGTTTTTATAGGATTCTAATATATTGGTGTCTATGTGGAGTACACTTAAGATCATCATACATTGGTGTCTATGTGGAGTACACTTCAGATGATCACGCGCCCAATATAACACCTTAAAGAGGAACTAAGCTAGCAGATGTCTAGCTGAACAGGCTGCCTCTGCATGTGCTTTCTCAGAAGATGTGCCTGGTATTGGAGAAGTGCAAAAAGAGTTCATAAAGTCACAGTTTCATAAGTAAAAGTCAAAATGTCATGCTACATGCACATTTGTTCCACGGGATGTTGCACAAACATAATCTTAAGCAAATATGGTTATTAGTTATTTTACCTTGCAACAAGCATCACATCTAGTAATACGTTTACCATTACATTCCCCCCTTTTGATCCTTTAGAATCAACTAAATATAAAACAAGTATTCCAGTTAATCAAGCATCAAGACTAAAACAGTTGTTTTTCAACACTTCACCAGGTATCAGCCAGTCAGTTCGTATGGAGTTCACCCGAGCAACTGACCCGTATGATGGAGTGATTTGTTTATGTTATCACCGCTAGGTTTCCACAAATCACTTACCACATCAGAGACACTGACATAGATAAACACTAGACAAACAATCAGACTTCAATCATAGGTTAACTGGTTAACAACAAATACACTGACTGGTGTAATTACGAGCCCTGCAACATGATCATAACAATATGACTTAATACATAACAGGTATAGTCTTTTTTTTTTTTTTACTTCAGCAATAAATTGTCTTCCTTGTGGTGTCCGTGAGATAGGTGTGTGTAATAGAAGAGATGGTATGTGTTCTCTTGTGACATCACATCCAACGTCGCCTGCACTCGATGTCTTCTCCCTATAGCAGAGATGTGTTGAGAGCAGTGTAACTGCGTACGCCAACTGGTGCTTGTGATGTCACAGGTGTGCTAGTCACAGATGTTAGTCACGACACTTTCGGTGATTCTCTGATTCAATTGGAGCTGGGACTTTCTTGCAGTGACTCACATGGATCCAGGTTGCTCTCTCAGCGACCTTCACTGCTGTGTGTGTTGTGAGAAGGATCTGGAACGGGCCTTTCCACCTCTTGTGTTTCCAGCTTTTCCTTCTGAAGTCTTTCACCACCATGTAGTTGCCTGGTTGGAGGGTGTGCAGTGGACTATCAGCCTGGTCCGAGAGAGCAGCACCAACCTGTTGCCTTATATCAGAGAGATCATGAGACAGTTTAGCGCAATAGGTTAGTATGTTGTTTTCACAGAGAGTGGTTGTCGGAAGAGGTGCTTGAGGTTTGTCTAACCCTACAAAGGGTGGAATAGCAAACAGAATTTCAAATGGGCTGAGATTACTCCTGCCTCGTTTTCTCATTCTCATATACATCAGGACAAGTGGCAGAGCATTTTTCCATGTGAGACCTGTGTCAGCACAACATTTTGCCAGTTTGGTTTTCAGCGTCATCAGATTTATGCCCATATAAAGACCAAGCTCTGTGATGGCACTGTTCACAAAATGTGGGCCATTGTCACTGGAAATTCCAGATGGGATTCCCCAACGTGGAATTATTTCAGTGAGCAGTGCTTTGGCCACCACAGAGGCTGTCCTTTGGGATGATGGGAATGCTTCAACACATTTGGACCACATGTCCACCATGACCAGACAATGTGATTTACCTTCAGAAGGAGAAAGTTCAACAAAATCCATCCATGGGAGGTGGGTGTGCTGCTTGGTGTGATGAATGGCTGGGTCTGCCCACGTTGTGTGTGGCACAAATAACACATGCTTGGCAATGTTTTTGTGCATAGGCAGCAAACCCTTTTGTAAACCAAACGGTGTTCAGTTGTGTACACATCCCCCCTTTTGACACATGGTCTTACCCGTGTGAAAATTTGGCATAGTGTGGGAAAAAGAGTTTGGGAAAACACGGTTTACCATCAGGGCCAACCCAAATGCCCGTCAAGAATGAGGCACCACTGGCAGACCACAAGCGCTTCTCATCAGGAGTCGAAAATGACTGCAAAGGAGCAGGTGTGTTCAACTGTGCCTGGGCCTGAGAGAGGGGGGAGAAAAGCTGCAGCCTTTGCAGCAGCATCCGCCCTGGCGTTTCCTCTCGAGAAAGAGTCAGTGTTTCCTGTGTGAGCAACACATTTACAGCCAGCAACAGCAGATGGTATTAAAATAGCCTCCAAAAGATCTGCAACAAGTGTGTGGTTAAGAATGGGCTTACCATCTGACTTGAGGAAACCCCTATGTTTCCAAAGCTGACCAAAGTCATGTACAACCCCAAAGGCATACCTAGAGTCTGTATAGATGGTGACAGATTTACCCCGAGCAAGATCACAGGCAGCAGCCAAAGCCACCAACTCAGCCGCCTGTGCAGAGTAATGAGAAGGGAGGGGTACAGAAATTAGCACATTAGTTTCAGAACAGACCGCAAACCCTACCTTGTTGAGGCCTGTGTGTAAATCTTTAGTAGCAGATCCATCATCAAAGAGAATGAGGTCTGGATTAGGCAGGGGAGTGTCCGAAAGATCAGGTCTGGGGGAACAGGAGACACGACATCATTTGTTTAGTAGTTAATGGTTTTGGAATCTCAGCAATGGCTTCAATGCGTTTGGGAGATAAAGTCTTCCCTTTCGCTGACACAATGTGACCCAAAAATGTCACTTCCTGTTTGACAAACTGCAGTTTACTGAGACTGGCTTTGTGACCTTCTGCAGCCAGATGTTTCAAGAGAGTGAGAGTATCAGCTTTATATTGAGCTTGAGATAGATCAGCCACCATGAGGTCATCTACATACTGCAAGAGTGCAGTACCTGGAGTCAACTCAAGGCGTGCCAAAGAGTCATGAAGAGCCATGTTGCAAATGGTTGGACTCTCACAATAGCCCTGACACAAACGAGTGAAAGTGTACCCTCTACCTTTGAACTGAAATGCAAACCAGTACTGGGAGTCTGGATGGACCGGGACACTAAACAAAGTGTTCGACAGGTCCACCACAGAAAAGTTAATTACTCCAGCCTGTAATAGTGAATCAAATACTGGTTGAATGCCGGTTACGGCTTCAGTTTTTAGAGGATACTGTACTCTTCTTGGCCTAAATGTGGATTTAGGTATGATCGCAACTGGTTCTGCTCCTTTAATGAGGCCAACATCATATTTTCCCCTTGCCCAAAATGTGTTAGGAACAATACTGAGATCTGGGTCTACGTCCGTTGCATAGAGAAGAGTCATGTCTGGTATTTCAGGTTCAGTCATAGTATCAAAAAGTTAAACAGACCTTTACACATGTAAACGTGCCAGGCTTGGAGTCTTATAAACACCCCCCTTTGATGAATACATCACATGTGGGTCAGGTGTTGGAGCCCAGTCATCAAGGGCTTTACATTTCTTAACCTAGGGACCCAAATCTCTCCACTGATCACTTTGTGCTTTAGTCAGTGAGATGTATGGGTGGGAGTTGTCAACCTGGAATAAAGCATGCTGTTTTGAAGACAAACAAACAGTGATAGTGCTGCGCCAAGTACCCTCAAACAAGGTACTGGTTAGAATGACGTCATTCAGGTCTGAATAAAACACTCTTCATATCTGTTGTCAGGTCCACGTGTGACATGCACAGTGCAGTGGAGCACCTCCGGCCGCATTGCATCTGCAGTCTGGCTTACCACTGCACTCGCTTGTGCCACATGGGGAGGAGCCACTGTCAGTGAAACCTTCCATTGGTACACATAGAGTGGTGTGGTTGGAGAATACTTCACCAGTGTGCAGGCTTCTTCCTCGTTGGGGGACGATCCTCGCACAGCTTTACCGCCATCTGGTGTAGAAATCAAATCAATGCCCAAACGGAGCATCAAGTCTTGACCCAAAAGGTTGATAGGACAACATGGGGAGAGAAGAAAAGAGTGTTTAAACATAGTCAACGGTTCATCATGCAAGCATGATGATGGGGCAGAAAATCTCTCCTTCACAGAAGTTCCACATGCACCAAGAGAATATATGAACTGTCCACTGAGTTTAACATTTGGCATGTCAGTTAGTTTAATAACAGAGCATGTTGCTCCGGAATCCACTAGAAACTCTACAGGTTTCCCTGCCACTTTAACCATCATTTTAGGAGTTTTTTCAAAGTTTTCTTGAGAGTATTTAGCATATGTCCCTACAGAAATAACAGGAGTAGTAGCTTTCTTTAAAACAGAGATAGCATGGTGTATGGTGAGTTGTTGCTGCGGTGTAAGCGGTGTGTGTGTGTGTGTTCTCACTTCCCTGTCCCTCAGCAGGTGTTGAAACGGATGTCTGTACGAAGTCAGCCTCCACTCCGTCACCTGTCCAGCCTGTAGATCAGTCAGATTTGAGGTGAGGACCCTGGGCATCAGCTGGGGTCATGACCTCTACCTCTGTTTCTTTGATGGTCACAAGGATGTGGACATTAGTTTGCCCAGTGTCCATGTTCGCCACAGTTAAAGCACACATTAGGGTCCCCTTGTTGTTGTCTTAGGGGTTCTCTGCTGTGGCTTTGCCAGGGGCGCCGGCCTCTCTGCATGTCACGGCCACGGTGTCTGCCTGGATTGGGATTAGGAGGGAGTCTGCTTCTCTCTCCAGCGTTGGCGTTGGCAGATTAATGCATCAGTGTAAGGTGTGCTTGGTGCGCCGCTTCCTCTTTACTCTGCTTGTCTCTGGACTGCTCAAACTGGTGTTGTTTCTGTGCGTGCATGGCATGTTTCTTTACGTCAGTTAGGCGTGCATCATCAATGTCAATACAGGAGTTTTCTCTACCCTCTTCTTTAATGGTGGAAGGAGATTCTGGAGGAAGATGGCTTTCAAGTGGCTCTCCCATGTCTTGGCTCTCCTCCTGTGGAGGGTAGGCTGGGGGAGGTACCGGAGATGGAGTCTCGTCAACAAACAGAGGTCAGCTGCAGCCTGTAAGATGAGGATACAGAGAACCCTTTTTACTCTTAGGTTTAACATCTATTTCCTCTTTTTCTTTCTTCACGTCCTTTCCCTCACTCCCTATCTGCATGCGTGACATTTGGCCGCAGACTTGTTTTCTCTCCCTTGCTTCACATTCAGTTTCCCACAGTTTCCGACAATATTCGTTTTTGTCCAGTTCTCTTACCCTCTCTGACTTAATCTTTCCCTTTTTTAATACCATGTCCCTTTCATTCTCTAGACTTTCCCTCAGTTTCATCAACTGAAACTTGCTCAAAGAGCCTCCCTCAGGAAACCTGTGACATTCAACCCAATATGATTCATTGGTCCTTTAGGTGGTTCAGGACCAGCCTCTCTACCAATAGTATTACCCATTATTGTTGTTGTTGTTTTTTTCTTTTTTTCTTTCTTTCTCTGTTTTAAAATTAGCTTTTCCTTTTTTTATTTTATTTAATTTATTTATTTTTTTACATTTTTTTTTTATTATTTTTATTTCTTATTGGGGTTTTTTGGGTTTTTTTTTCCTTCTTGCAACTTCTTAAATTTCTTTTAACCTCTTAAATTATTTTAGCGTCACTTGACCCCACAAATAGTCAACTAATTGGGGAAGTAGTATCCCTCCCTTAATTTTGATTTTGTTTGAAAATGGAGTAAACTCAAATCTAGCCTCACTTGACCCCACAAACAGTTGATTCTAATTGGGAAAGGAGAATCCCTCACTTAATTTCGATTTAAAAAAAAAAAAGGAGTAAACAGAAATCCAGCCTCACTTGACCCCACAAATAGTCAATTCTAATCGGGGAAGGAGATTCCCTCACTTAATTTTGTTCGAAAAAGCAGTAAACACAAATCCTCAACTTAACTTGTATCACACAAGAAGGAGTCAAATCTCTCAACGTCCAGACACTATAAAAATACAAGACTCAATTTCAATCTGTACTTTGATCAGACAAGGAGTTATTCTGTGTTATGAGTCGACTTATTTAGTACCAACCAAATCACTGACATAATCAGTGATACAAAGGCAATACATCACAGGCTCAAGAATATATTACTACACTTTTGTTCAGAAGAAGTCGTTGTTTCGAGTTCAATGTTAATAATGAAAGGAAATTCAACTTCTCACCAAATGGGTGGTTCTCTCGTTGTGTAGATCGTTGCAGAGTCAGCCAGTCGGCCTCGGGACGTCGGTCCTCTCTTCTCTCAAGTTTGAATGGAGGTAGAGGATAAAGTTGTCACTTCAGGCTGTTACCCCCCCACATCGGTCGGTCCAGACGGACTCTTGAACGTTCCCACTTCTGACACCAAGTTGTAGTGGAAACTTTTCTAGACTGGTCAGGATTACTGTTTCCACTGGTTCTTTTGCTATACAACGAAAAAAATCTTCTTCTTTGTAACAGAACTTCAAGTGGAAAGCGGAGTCCGAAGAAGTCGAAACCAACTTCTCACCAACGACTGCCTCAAAGGGTTCCAGTGACATTATCGGCCTTGTGAAAGGTTAAATACCTGGATCTCCACACCATTTAGTTGGACCAGTCCCAGCCTGATCAGATGCGTACATGAACTGATGCAGCCTCTTGGATGAGAGGTGAAACATCTTCCTAGACAAATAACCAAGTCCAGTTGCTTTTCACTGAAATTGCTTTGAGGATAACGATGACCAGTACAAATGAGAACATTCACAGGCCGTTTGCCTCATACAGAGAAAACTTCCCCAGCTCTGAGTTTCAGAGCCTCGCTGAAAACTACGGGCTGCACTTTGACCTCCCCAGGCTCAAGACTGAAGTGACAGTAATGTACAACATGGCAAACTTTGAGGCAAGGAGCCCATCAGACCTGTTGCACTTTCTGACACTTAAAGAGCTGACTGAGAGCATGCCGCTGTATCACCTCACCTGCCTGGTGCTGACCATGCCCCTGTCCACTTCTTCCTTGGAGCAATCTTTCTCGACTCTAAAGCACATCAAGACGAATGCAAAGGACTTCTTTTGGAGTTCAAGTCAAAGGACACACTTTATGACGCTACCATCGCCCACTTTACAAAGAAAGACAGACAAATGGTTTCCTTATCATGTAAGGTAGGCCTACGGTACAAATCACCTTGATTATTTCAAGTGATTGATTCAGGCCAAGTGGACATTCAATAATTTGTAGGTTGTCTGTAACACTTACAGCGCAATTTTCCTTTAATTCAACATGTGAACTTAATAGAAGTGTGTGTTTGTATTTTTGTTTTTCGAGGATTTTGTATTATCTGTAGAGTATTAAGGAGGTGTAGTGGAACCTATGAATATTGTGACTTTTATTTGACATCGGTACTCATTGCGCAATGCTTAATTGCGCATGGAGAGGTATTTGCACTTCATTGCAACTTTAAAAAAATGTCTTTACATTACCAAATTTGTGTAACTTTTGGCTAATTTTTGTGCATTTGAAATTGTATTGTAGTTTGAGGATGCTCATAAATTTATTTGTCAATGTCTGTACGGTTTGTTTCATAGCGCTGTCCATGGTGACGAAATGAGCCTTGGTGTCAGCAGTGTCACGGGTAACATTCTGGGTGACCTCATTCTATACTTCCAGATTTGGCATGTTTATTTAATGTAGCCTAAATTGTCTCCAGTTTTATAAAGTTAATGTTGAGAATTGTTGTTGTTGCGGAGAATGTTATTGATATGTTATGGTCTATGTTTATACTTGATTAAACCTTTAACCATTGATTAAAGGATTACTTGTTAAACGCTTTCATTTCATCGTACTGTGGCTTTTTTTCCGTGATGATTTCTTTTCTGAGAAATGAGGGCAGAGGTGAAGGCCCAGTTCACGGTTCGCCACTGGAAAACGTGACTCATTTAGGTACACTACCATTAATTTACCGCCTTGTGTCAAGTCAAGAGAAAAACACCCATCTTAGAATTCATTTTGACACATGATTTAATTAATATCCCCCAGGAAAGCTGCAACGAAGCACATGATGATGAAATCCCAGATTCCATTTTCAACCAGACAGACAAGGTGAAATTGTGTGTGCCTTCCTGGTAAATTAAGATATTAATCTCTGGGATAATGTCGGGCTTTATTCACAGGTCTTGTGAATTCTTTTTTTAAGACAGCAGTGTCATATAAGATTCAAACATGACTGTGACACAAAACACACACTTTTCCGACTGTAAGTATGTGAAGTCGCACTGTCACATTCCATTCAGCTTACTTGAAAACATACAGAGGATTCAAAAACATAATGACACAAGCCATTCCCCATGGACAAGCCTTTGATAAGGAAAACAACCGTAACTGCAACAGCTCATATGTATTATTATTTTATTTTATCATTTGATGTGACAGCTTACTGTTTCAGTTGTCTTTTTACTTGTTACTGTTACAGAACCATTGCTTTTCTTTTGGTAGAAGGTTGACTCCAAAGTTGGTTTTTACCACCATGTACTCTTCAGAATATCCAGTCATTTTTTTGTTTTTGGGTCAAGTTGGAAAAGTCACAAATTAAATTCTTATGACTCTTGTGGAGATTTCATGGGAAAGTTTTCAATAAAAATGTTTGGGACTACTGTCTCATGTTAAATTGAACAGATGTCAGGCATGCCAATTTTGAAACAAGTACACTCACTGTTCACCTCTATGCAATCATATCAGTAGTAAATAAGGTATACCGATTGGGCGTGCACGCGCACGGCGCGCGTGCGCGGCGTCGTGCGTTTTTTTTTTTTTTTTTTTCGCGCATTTAAAATATGTGTGCGGTGTGTGTTATAGGATGTTGTGTAGATATAAATAGTTTATGTTTTAACTATACTGGTTTTCTTGTGTGGAATCCTTTTGTTAATGTATTTCCTGAGCGTCTGTGTGGGTGTGTGTGTGTGTGTGTGTGTGTGTGTGTGTGTGTGTGCCTGTGTTGTCACTGCGCATGCTCTGTTTTAGCTGTCGTTGTTAGGTGACGTGTTATTTCAGCGTCTGTGTGTGTGTGCCTGTGTTATCACTGCGCATGCTCTGTTTTAGCTGTCGCTGTTAGGTGACGTATTATTGCAGCGTCTGTGTGATTGTAGTTTAAATATGTTTTGTGTGACAGCGCATGCGTGGTAAGCTCCTCCGTTTTGTTTTTAAAAGTATAAGTCTTTTTACATAAGTTGACGTGTCCTACCTTGTTTTAATGTGAGGGTTTTACTGAAGCCTTATGCTGTTAATAATGTGAAAGGGGTAGAGTGGGGTTTAAATGAGAGTTGTCTTGTTTTTTTAAAATAGTAAGACCATGTTTTCATGTCTTTGCGGCTGTAATGTTTTGTTTTTTTTTAAATAGAGGTTTTAAGTTAAAATAGGTATGAGCAGAGTTATAAAAAATCGTATTGTCTTAAGGTGAGGTGTCTGGACATGTAGAGACGGTAGAGACGCCTCACATGTGTAAATAGTAAGACCATGTTTTCATGTCTTTGCGGCTGTAATGCTTTTTTTTTTTTAAATAGAGGTTTTAAGTTAAAATAAGTATGAGCAGAGTTATAAAAAATCGTATTGTCTTAAGGTGAGGTGTCTGGCCATGTAGAGACGGTAGAGACGCCTCACATGTCCAGACACCTCACCTCTGCAGACGCGACGTGGGGGGTGTGTGTGATTGTAAACGCCTTGAGGGAGTGGCGTTTCCACGACTATATAGCGGGGGCATGTTGGAGCGATCATTTCACGAAAGATCAACGCCGAGACAAAGGCTGCACTACATTCAAGCGAATTTTCTTCTATTCTACGATCCCTTGTGAAAATACTACCAAGGACATGGGTGGCACAGGTAATTATAGCGGTGTCTTGACGCCAAAACGCCGTATAAACCTTGTTGATGCTGAGCTACTTATGGCTCCTAAAAAGAAAAGGGGAGTTCCTAAAAACCTGGCAGAATTTTTGGATCAAAAAGCATGGTCTCCAATGTATGAATGGGATGTTGCAGACTTTAGGGTGGCTGGTTTTTTTTTTGAACAGGGGACAGTATACCTGTATTCAAGAGAGGCCGATGAAATGTTTGTGCATGGTACAACCCCGCACATTCGTTTTTTTGCCGAAGACTGGTATCATTTTAGAAACAAAATATGCCGTGAGCTATGTAGCTCAAATGGTGTGTACGCTGAACAATGGGATGGATCAGTGGCCGGAGAGACATACCGTGTGGAGACTGATCTCGAAGTATACGACCCCGAAGCATACATTTTTTTCAGACAATGCATGGACAACAGCGTCATTCAAAAGACAAGGAGGGGTTCGCCTGATGAAGACAATCGTTTCCCGCGCACATCCAAAGAATGGGAGACATGGTTTACTACTGGATTTCTAATCCAGTGGGGCGATTGGAGGAAGGCCCTTGATGTTTTCGCACGTATAGACACCTTATTCGGTTGGAACAAGATCTACAAGAGCTATGAAAAGCTTAGCAAAAGACTTTTTGACACTACTGGTACACCAGAGAATGTCAAGAACAGCTGTTTGTAGTATTGTTTTACGAAGTGTAAAACAACAAGGACAGAATGGTAGTTTTCTTTCTTTTTTTTTTTATTCTTTTTTTATTTGATCTAATTTTTAGCGTATGTTTGTACAGGTGTGACCAATTATGCAGGGGGTGATACACCTCTGACAAATGGCCAGGAGTCCTGCAGTGACAACACCTGGTTGAAAGACTTTGCTGAAGATCTGGGGAAAAGGAATTTGACATTTCTTACTGTTGGAGAAAAACCAACAGACGACCCCTTCAGGGGTCCACAGGACGACCAGGATGATGAGCCGATGGACATTTCCCCTCCTATAACGCCAAACATCCCCACAGCCCATGATGTTATAGAGGTAACAGTAGCCCATTATCTACACAGAGTTCTTCAACAAAGGGCTGAAAAAGACTGTGTGTATTGTATTTATACATATGATATGTATAGAACACCGCATTCATGTCTCGACATTCTTCCTTTACACTACATTAGAGGAAATCTGAGAGAGATTAAGCAAGAGGTTTTAAATGATAATTATACAAGGGCACAGACATATGTGCTGGACTGTCTAGGCATCGCTTCATCTTCTCTGACCAGCATACGAGACGTGGCTGCAACTGCCTTGTTGAAGTGGCTGACAGAACCATATCTCATCTCCAGGCTCAAGCAGCTAACTAGGGAATACAGTAGACTGAACACTGTAGCTCAGGACTCTCTGAAGATTTGGTGTGTGTAAAACACTACAGCGTAATGGCGAGTGTATCTAACATGCTAAATGGGGGAAGAAAAAAATGTATCATGTACAATTTGAGACCTTTGTGGAGTAATACCGTTGATAATACATTATCTATTATTGACAGAAATATGTATTTGACTAGTATCAAAAAACAGATGGATTGTTTGAGGCAAGGGATCATGGTACGGAGGATTGTCGGTAAATGCAGTGAGATAAAGGCTGCATTGGTCAATGTTGTAAATTGTTTTCTTCAAATGATGACAAAGACCATAAGGGCCATGTTTTTTGTTTTTATGTCTTGAGTTTTGAAAAACCTTGTGCCGTTTTTATTTTTTATGTTAAACAGAAGACAATGTGTAGATTATATTTGTCTGTTTTTTAAAAGACAAGATTCTGAGGTGTGTGAAGTATTGTGGTTTTGGTAATAAAAACCCTTGATCACAAACAATGAGTATTCATTTACCAACATCAGTCATGGAGGACGTTATGAGAAAAATATATTATGATCCGGAAAGTACAGGAGGATACGGGGGTAAACAGAAACTTAAAAATGCTTTACACGAACATCTAGGAGCTCGCTGTGCAGACTCTGATGTAGAAAATTGGCTGTTAAAACAGGATGCGTATAATCTTCATAAAACAGCCCCCATACATTTTAGGAGAAATAGAGTTTTGGTAAATAAAATTGACGGACAGTTTCAGGCAGATCTAGTGGACATGTCGGAATATTCTTCAGAAAACGATGGGGTGAGATATTTATTAACATGTATAGACCTGTTTTCAAAATATGCCTGGGTTAGATGTTTGAAAAGCAAAAGGGGTAGATGTGTTTCGGTAGCTTTTAAAGATATTCTAAAAGAAGGTAGAATACCTCATAAATTACAGACAGACAAAGGAAAGGAGTTCTTAAACAAAGAGTTTGAGTCACTAATCAAAAATAATGAAATTATACACTTTACCACTTCAAATGAAACTAAGGCCTCTGTAGTAGAACGTTTCAATAGAACTCTGAAATCTAAAATGTGGCGTTATTTGTCAGCCAATAACTCAAAACGCTATGTGGACATTCTACAAGGCCTAGTGAGCTCCTACAACATGAGTTATCACCGTAGTATTAAAATGAGACCATCTGAAGTGACAAAAGACAACGAATACATTGTTTTTAATAACTTGTATAAAACAAAAGATGAAGGAGTGCCTCATTTTAAGTATTTAGTGGGTGATACAGTAAGAATTTAAAAATTAAGAGGACCTTTTAAAACAAAATTTCACTGATGAATATTTTACTATTGTGGAGAGTGTACCGCGGAGACCTCCTGTCTACAGGTTAAAGGACTATGACGGCGAGATACTGCATGGAACCTTTTACGAACAAGAGCTACAAAAAGTTATTGTGGATAAAAACAAGACGTATAAAATAGAAAAAATACTATCTAAAGAGAGACGACAGGGGCAATCCATGGTGCTAGTCAAGTTGGTGGGGTGGCCGGATAAGTTTAATACCTGGATTTCAGAAAAACAGGTCATTCAGTTACCATAGGGGTCCAACATGGACGGTGAGGGATTTTATCTCACACTGCCTAGTAACTCTTCTGCTGCATTCTACCCTGACAATACAATAGCAAATTTTAGAACAAAACTGCCAAAACCTTTACAGATTAAAGGGAGTTATGAAGTGGGTTTAATAGAAATTCAATACCCCAAAACATGGACAAACTTTTCAGCAAGTGATGCAGAATTTGTTGCATTTGATAGAAAAACAGACAAGAGGGCCTGTATTACAGTAACGAGCGGATTCTACAATACTATGTCACAGCTAATAACTGAGATAAACAACTGCCTGTCCAATAATAATATGCCCTATATCAAGCTGAGATACAATACGATTACAAACAGAGTGTCTGTAATACCGCTAAGAGACCTGGAATTGACGTTTCGAGGAAAACTTGCACAAATGTTGGGGTTTATACCCGGGGAGGTCTTTGAAACCCCAGAAGACAGCGCAATAGACGATGAACATATTTCACCCCTGGTGTATATTGCACCATATCCAGCTGATGTAAATGTAGGCCTGTACAATATCTTTGTATACTCTGACATTGTTGAATATCAGACAGTCGGCGACAGTTATGTACCACTTTTACGAATCGTACATATTGAAGGATCCAACAACCAAATGATCACAAGGACATATGACAGACCACACTATCATAGGCTCTGTAAAACACACATTGATACCATTGAAATCTCCCTGAAGACGGATCAGAACCAACCTATTCTGTTTACATACGGAAAAGTTATATTAAAACTACACTTCAGACCTGTGAAATATCACTTCTAGACAAGGTGTGACAATGTATCAGCCGCATATACAGAACCCAGACAAGTACGTCGCCTATTACACAGCCCAAGCGGGCGGTGACCTTAGTGGTTTTTCGGGGCTGCAGTCTCAGTACGGTCTAGGACTGGGTGGAATATTTCGCGGTCTGTTTAGACTTGCACTTCCCTTGCTTAGGAAAGGATTCACTGTAGCCGCACCACATTTAAAGACGGCTGCTAAAAACATTGTTTCTGATGTTGTCACCAACGTCATGAACCATAGCAGTAGAAAGCAAGAGGGGTCCGGAATGATGGCCATATCTCGTCGTCCAATAAAACGTCCACCTGGGCGCAGGGGGAGTTCCCAGCCAAAGAGGCGCCGCCTAGTTGCAAATAAGAAGAGGGCTGCTTTAAAAAGAAAAAGTACACCCCTGAGAAGACGTAAGGGAACAAAACGCAAGGCAAGAGCTGGAGATATATTCTAAAATGGCTTTAGTACACGAAATGTCAAAAGAATGTGTGAAATCGGAATTGGACCTGTTTCTCGTTCCGTTAACACAAACGAGTATTGAGAAATGTGTATATGTGGAAGTACCTCCTCTAGCAGCCATTACAGACACAGCTCCATTAGAATTTTACATCCCAGCAAGCTCAGAAGAATATCTGGACCTGAACAATACTTTTATGTACATCCGTGCTAAGATCACCAAGGCTAACGGGGGAAATCTGGCACACGGAGATGAAGTTGGCTTTATCAATTACCCTGGATGTACTCTGTTTTCCCAAGTGGATATATCGCTGGGGGACAGACTCATTACACAGTCGTCAAACACATATCCTTATCGAGGGATTATAGAATGTCTTTTAAATTATGGAAAAGATGCATTAGAATCACAATTTGGATCTGGATTGTTTTGCATGGACACTGCGGGTCATATGGAGGATGTGACAGCTGGCGGTGATAATGAAGGACTTATCAAGAGAATGGGGTATACAGAAGGAGGTCGTGTGGTGGAATTAATTTCCCCTATACACTCTGATCTGTTTTTTCAGGACAAGTTGTTGATAAATGGTGTTGATCTTAAACTTAAATTTATAAGAGCAAAAAACGAATTTTGTCTAATGAGAAATACGGTGGATGACTTTAAGGTCAGTATTATGTCCGCGAGCCTGTTTATAAAGAAAGTCACTGTGTCACCCTCTTTTAAGATCGCCCACGCCAAAGCTCTAATGCACAGTAACGTGAAATACCCTATTGATAGGGTCTGCATCAAGAATTTTAGCATTCCGGCAGGTACCCGGGTCTGTAATCAGGAAAATATATTTTTGGGGCAGATACCGAAAAGTATTGTTATAGCATTTGTAGATAATGAATCTTTTAGTGGCTCTTATGCACGTAACCCTTTTACATTTAACCAATATGATATAGAATTTTTATGTTTATACGTTGATGGGCAGCAATATCCCTCAAAACCCTTTCAGCCCAATTTTGCCAGGGGTAATGCCGTAAGAGAGTACCACCAGCTATATACAGCCACTGGCAAGTATTTAAAAAACACTGCTGTAGCGATATCCAGGGATGAATTTTGTAAAGGCTATTCCATGTTTTGCTTTAACTTGACCCCTGACGAGGGCTGTGGAGGGCATATGTCCCTTGTAAAAAATGGCAGTGTTCGTCTAGAGGCGCGTTTTAGAAACCCTCTACAGAGAACAATAAATGCTATCATTTATTCCACACATGATTCTATAATCGAGATATCTTCACGGCGGCAGGTTCTCATTGATTTTTACTGAGATCGCCACAATATGAACACAATAGAGTTGACTGAGATACTTGGCAAGTTGGTAAAACAAAGTGTCTTTGTAGGAGTATTTGCCAGCGATCAGTTGCCTAAAAAAAAAATGATAATGAATAGACCCTATGGGCTGGTGATAAATACCTACCCCTCTTACATGAGTGGACAACATTGGTTGGCTCTCTACATCAATGAACATGGAGTGGGTTCATTCTTTGACAGCTTTGGGAATGCGCCTACTTACGCACACTTCCCTGAATCAATTTTTTCCTTTCTTAATAGAAATAGTGTGTCTATACAGCATTCTGTAAAACAAGTGCAAGATGTGTGCTCCACAGTGTGTGGTCAGCATTGTATTTTTTTTCTCTATCAGATGGATAAAGGGGTTTCTTATGATGCTCTAATGAAGAAATATAGTAATAACCTACAGAAAAATGATGTTATGGTGTGCAAATTTGTGAAAAAGATACAACCCTCTGTTTCATGTGTAAAGAGTGACTTTGGGTGTGTACAATGTGTACAATCTGGAGATTTATTTTTAAGATGAATTTTTTTTGTTGTTTTTGTTTTTGTTTTGTTTTTTGTTTTTGCTATTTGTATTTTATACCAACTGTATTATGCATGAAAATATAAATAAAAGGGTTCTGAACACTCTATTACGTAATCTTTTGGTTTTTTCTTTTTTATTTAACACCACATGAGACAGTACAAAAATCAAAAATGCACCCAGTTTGAAGACACAAGTCTCGGAGATGGAAAAAGACTTTCTTCCTCGTCTACTACTCGCTTTCTTTTAGCAGGGTTGGGGTTCAAAGATTGAGTGACAGATGAATGTTTCTTAAGCTCTTCAATTCTTCTTTTAACCTGATGATTGGGTACGACTGAGAGAGGGACGTTCAGCATAGATAATGATAGCAGGTATTTGTCCCATCCTGTAGGCCTTTGACTGTCAGATATATTGTTAGGGGCTGTTACACTTCTTAGCAAATCGTAAACGTGGGATCCTTTTATCACGTTGCCATTAAAAACAAATTCCCCCTGTTTAGTCCATGAAGTAATATGTTTTGCAGATATCATCTTATCCATGATATGCTGCACTCTATTCTTGTTGTTTTTTGGAATGTTTTTTAAAATTTCTTCAACCACAGAATCTTTATCTTCACGGCCCTCCTCATGCACTGTCCCGTTCAAATTTTCATTCAGGGGTAGAGACAATGTAAGTGTATTCTGATCACGCTCACCTTGCCTAACCATTGTGAGAAATCTCTGCAAGACGATGGAATATTTTTTTGCCTTTTCATGAATATCCTCAGTTTTCTTGTCCAAAATGTCTCTAATATCGCGATCCAATTCATTTTCAACCATATCCCTTATAGACGCTCGCGGGGGTTGATGTCTTAAAAGATTTAGTTGTTGTTGTGGTACAAGAAACATCTTCTGAGCATGTTCCATGTTCTTTCTATTTCTGTCTTGAGGCTATAAGACTAGTTATAAAAGGCACAGCAATACTTAAGAGAGGTAGAAGAAATCCCCCAGACTGATTGATTAGCTTCTTCTTTTTCTTCACCAAGCCCACCTTTTTATCAGCAAATAATTTAATCCCCGCCTTCTTCTTTTTCAACTTGTGGTATTGTGTTTTGGTTAGAGGGATCTTGCCTTTTAGAACATTGTATGCAATTTCACATAATGTTAGAATAAAGTCTGAGGAAGCACTTTTAATAATGTTCTTTCTCTGAGAAGGAGATGCATCATGCAAAAGTTTCAACAAGGACAAATTTCTTCTGATCCGTTCAAACATGTTTTTATTTGAATTTAGGAATGTAGACAACAGGTTGATCTGAAAGCAGATCCGTTCTGAGACGGAGATGATCAGGTGTCGTGGCTTTATAATCAATAAAAAGATAACCAAAAGGTTTACTCACAGCATCTTCATAACATTCCATAAAAAATTTAGTTTTCCCAGGAAACATCTGTCGTGCCATAACCATAATTTGAGACTTGTCTCTAGGATTCTTGAAAATAACAAGATAACTGGCATTTAAACTGATAGTACGGCTACTACTACCGTGAAAAAACAAATTCTGTACAAGATACAAACAGCTTAAATTCCTGTGATGTACATACTTTGTAAAAACATTCTGAACTTCAACATTATTACAAGCATCATTCATTAAATCATCAATGATCAACAAATTGTTTTTATTTACAGGCAACAATGAATCATCACATAAAGTTACCGGCAGGCCTTCAATAAAATTTACATTTCTAGATTTTAAGATATGATCATACATTGGCTGCCAACATGAATATATGTACACAATGTTATCAATATTTTTTGATATTATTTTATCAGCATTTTCAATCAGCATTTTTACAAAATAGGTCTTGCCACAGTTTGAAGGACCTGACACAATAAGACTGAAAGGATGCTGCAGCCTACAATCAAACACCCCAATGTCCCGAACACTCATCTCAGTAACCATACGGCAGTGTAGTCAAATCAGGGAGTGACCGTCTCTTTGTGTAGACCACCTGAAAGCGCTTCCTGACTGTTTTGTTTTTCAGCTGAAGTGTCTTTTTATCTCTCACTATTGTGTCTGATTTTGTTACAATGTTTTGCGTTGTCCTATTACACCCCACAAATTCGTGGACAAGCTTCACGAGTGCATCACATGTCACAATGGATGCATTGTGTGCACTCAGCGTCACACCCTTACACTTTAGAGCAGTCTTGTTGTGTAGAGAATGGTATGCATAACATTTTGGCCCACCAGATACAAACTCCACAATATAATCACCCCCATCGCTATCACCGTTGAGCTCGTCGGTCAAATCCCCTAAAAAGGGGCCTGTTTCGGGCATCCAGTCACCTTCCTTTGAAACAAAAATGACACTGTCTGTATCAGAGTAGAGACATCTCTCACCTAGCTTATCCATCAAATCATAAAGCATCAGACGTGCGTATGCTGTAGTCATAGCTCCTATAAAGATGTTTATGTCTTTTGTTCTACCCGTCTGTGCTTCTCTGAACCGCCACTGGACAAGTGCGACATGATCAGATAGGAATAGAAAATGTCTGACATCATACAGATCACTAAACATGTAGCGGGCAAAAACATTAGGATCTGTCACAAGTTCACTTGTGACCTGATTTTCACGCATGGAAAAGCGCCCCCAGAGAGAGTTCACAAGAAGCTTGTTAATGCTACGCACCGCTTGGTTAAATTCAATCCGGTCGGGGTTCAAATGAATCCCCTCTCTGTCGTGATAATCCTGGATGTATTTTGCTTTTGACTCCTCGTCTTTTGCATAGCAGGGGTACCCTGACGCCTCCTGCTTCCGCTGTAGGAAGGTTTTCACGTAGTTTTTAAACAGACTGTCACTTTTGTGCTCGAAATGCCATACCTCATCTATCCTGTCTACAGTATAACCCTTTTCTACAGCTTATAGAAGCTCAGCACTCACCCAGACACCTGAGAGAGCTCTCTCAGCAACAGAATGGCTACATTCGCTTTCCTGGTTTTCACTTTTGGCACATGTGCGACACAGAGGAAACATCAGCTTACTGTTGCAGTGATATGGCAGCACGGGGTGGTACAACCCTCTGGGAGGTTGTACAGTACACTTTATCAACCCAAAATAATTTTCCAGCGGTTCAAAATCGCGGAAGATCACTTTGGGGTGCCCTATGGGGTAGCATTTGTGGGCCTGAACAGTGGGGTACAGCGATGTGAAATCATAATAATGCACCTTTTCACCCTGAGCTGCTTTGTAGTACAGTTTGTACGCATTGGTTCGACCGCCAAACAGGGCTTTTCGAGGGTTGAGTCTTTCAGGCGCATCATAAGTTTTCAAAAAGTCCTGCAGAATTGGGTCACCTTGCTTGGCTCTCGCCCACTCACATTCCCACATAACCTTGACTTCTAGTTTATGTGTTAGTCTAAGTGATTGGATTTTTTCCTTAAACTGTCGGTGAAGAACCCCAAATGCAATGTGGTTTGAGGGGTTTTTATGGCCGTGATTAAAACATCTGGAGCAACCATGCCAAAAACAGCCTGCAAACTCATAAGCAATTCGCCTATTGTCTTGTTGACAAAAACCGTCAACATAGTATGGTCCAAACTGCTCCTCGCCATGATTCAAAGCGTGCCTAATTTCTGTTTTATTTTTGAAAGCCTCAAATTCCAGCCACTGGATGGATGCATTGGAATATGCCTTGTGTTGCCTGGTATAAGCCCCGTCATATGTCAGTGCCAGAGTGTCACGGGGGAGAAATTGTGTCTTAAACACTGCCATGCAGCATGAAGCCAATGTGGTATATTCAAAAGGATCAAGCTTGGCACCCTCCAAAAAGGTTTCACGATAAACAATGCAGGCTTTGCGCAAAATAATCACATCATTCACCCCGTAAGAATATAGTTCCCTCCGGAAATCAAACACCCCATGCCGTACTGTGTTGTACCACAGCATGAACTCTGTCCTGTCATGTACTTACATGTTGTCATATCCATAGTAATGAGGCTCTGGATAGGCGCCTATGTATTCTGAGTTTTCTGCGGCGTTGAACAGGTGAGGGAAATGGCCTTTTCTGGGGTCTTCAAAACCTAATGCTGCAGGAGTTTTTGCAAGTCTCATGGGTAGGAAACTGAACGAATCAATCCACCTCTGTCTGTATACCGAATCAAACATGCACACTACCCTGCTTCCTTTCATTATGATTTTAGGGGTGATACCCTGTTTGGTGAGATAGTGCAACACAATGTAGTGGTCAAATCCTGAAGCATTATGAGCAATGAATGTGTAGTCTTTGTATTTTGGTTTCCTAAACTTTTGTAGAAAGAGTTCAACACATTTTGGGCCTGAGGCTGTCCATTTCTCATTTTCAAAATCAATAGCACAGACAAAATTGGCCTCGTGGTTGTCGTTATCAGTGTGTGTCTCAAAGTCGTAAAAGACATATTTAGTCTGGGGCTCTGGCGTTTTTTCTGGTTGTATAAAACACTGATGATCTATGTCAGACTCCATCAATGCGCCACAGTGACTACATTTGTCCTTTAGACATTTATGACCCCCCGCTTTTGATTTGCTGCTGATGCCATAAAGACGACCACAATCGTTGCAATATTTAGTGCGCTCACAAGGTCTAAAATTTTTGCTTGCAGCATCAACTACACGCTTGTGCCTGTCAAAACATTCTTTTGACCTACAGAAGCGGTTGCAATCTGCACAGCGTATGGCTGATAAACCTTGCTGTGTGCGACATTCAGCAGACAGACATACATTGCAAAAGTATTTGCATTTGTGGAATGCTGGTGCTTGGTAACCTTTGTAGCAGTAATCACACACATAGCTAGACCCCAAAAATCCGGTTTTCTTTTCTACCATGTAATAATGTTCATCGTTCAGGTAGAGCCAGGCTGTTTTGGGGTGGGGGTCTTCATGTGTTTGGAATGTCTCCAATTTTTTCGTAATGTTATTGTGATGGAATACAATAATCTTGATACCCAAATGCTGCTCAAATTTGGACACGTCTGACAACGATACCTTCTGATCCACATCAAAACCTACACCGGAATGAACCTGCAGGGCCTGCTCTTGGACCTCATTTTCATGCATGTCTGGGTTCATGTAGTGTACGAGACAAATGGAAAAGCACAAGTTATTATCCGTGTTTGGGGGTATGTAGAGATTTAATTTTTTCTTTTTTATTATATCGTCATAGGGGATGGATGCTAGTTTGCGTCTCACACCCCCACGCTTGTTGAATGCTGCCGAGACTACAAATTCAAGCTGATCATCTGACGCAATCCTGTCATTACTTTGCATCACCTGCTCAATTTCGTTCAGGAAAGCTTCAGCATTGAAGTTGTTAGATGCATTTAACAACGCACACACATCGCTGGACAATGATGGTCCTCTTAAAACTACATTTAATACGCCATCTGGCGCTGCCAAATCTGTTGAAAAGTCAACTATATCTGTTAGTCTATGTCTGAGTGTTGACAATGCAGTGCTAAGATTATCCAACGCAATATCATTCAGGTTAACACGCTGTCTTATCTCTGCACCGTTAAAATTGCTCCTCTCTGTGATATTAAACTCACGTGCTCCCCCCACCCGGTTCAAACGTGTGGCTAATTCAGGGCTGTACATTGCAGTTTTATGTTTGTGTTTATGTGATGAAGGGATGCTATCATTCTGAGGGGGTTGTCTTTGGTGTACAGAAGCACCAGTCATTTGTGCCTTTTGCAACTCCTCATCTGACTCAACAAATCCTGAGATATCATGCTTCAATATACCCATGCTATGCAAAAGATTAAGAGCCTGCACCGATGTCATATCCACCTCATCTTCCTCTAATGCATCCATTTCAATTTCAATATCAGATAGGCTGTCGATGAGAGACGATGGAGTATATTCATACCACTCCTCCTCCTCCTCAACACCTGAATTTGCATCAACCATTCCATGTATTTCTTTTTCTATCTCCGATAGGCTATTGAGAGGGTCATTTTCATCATCGTTAGATACCACAACACAACGTCTGCCATGTTTTGATTTGCGAGCGCATTTGCGACCCATGTTTTAAGACAACGCAAGACACCGTATGCTAAATCAGACACAAACTTATCCACCTCCAGGAGTCTAGCACACACGCTATTCACATTTTTCTTAGCAGTAGATCCAATTTATTACTCATCATATTGAAATCTCTTTTAAGATGGCCTCTAAGTTCCAAAACCTCGCTTCTAAGCAATCCAACCTCTCTTTCCAGCTGATGTGATTTCCTAATCTGTCTGAGTGCTATGTTGGCGAGTCTGATGCTGTTGTTATTGACTACCGTCTTTGTATAACGGCATTCCTTAATCTGGGCTCTGCTACGCCTTATCAACCCCTGTAGCTCTCTTTCTGCATAGGTGAAAGACTTATTTGTAGACAGCTGTTGTACAGGTTGATATGTATTGTTTTTCTTACTATGAGATGAGTGCTGATTTTCTTCGGTGAAAGAATTTTCGTCCCAGTCTTGTATCTGTGCCTCAGTCCAGTTTGGAATTTCTGATTCTGTGTCAGTGTTGGTAGCTGAGGTAGAGGGTCCTTCATCAGTTTCTTCCTGTGTGTCCTTTATCAGAATAGGCGCTTCTGTTGTCTCGGTTCCTTGTAAAGATGTATGCTGTATGTTGAAGATCGGGAATATATGAAGTCTGAGGTCTGAGAAAATTTCTTTACCAGAGTCCCTAGATTTATACAGAAAAACCCTCCTCAAAGTAACACCTCGATTGTTCTGGATGTCTATGCTGATTCGTATCTGCAGCTTTTATTGACATTTATCTCACACCTCATGGGGTTCGTGAGAGACAGTGTCTCCCCCACCCCACCCTGGTTTTGGCGGGGTAAATGTTCTATATTGTCTTTTTTTTATTTTTAATGTTAAAGACTCCGTCTTGAATGTAGTTATTTACTTTTTTTTAAATAATATAATGATACGTATATAGTGAGAGAAAAACTGCAGCTTTGATGAAAGTTGTTCCATACTTACTTCCAAATACCTCCATACGGTTCTTAGCGACAGTACCTCCCACCAACCTGGTTTTGGTGGTTAAATGTTTTTATTTTTTTTTTGTATCAATTCTATATTGTCTTTTTATTTTTTTTTATGTTAAAGACTCCGTCTTGAATGTAGTTATTTACTTTTAAAAGAATAATATAATAATACGTAAATAGTGAGAGAAAACTGCAGCTTTAAAACACACACGCACACACAGGCACACACACACACACACACACACACACACACACACACACACACACACACACACACACACACACACACACACACAAACAAATATCTAATGAGAAAGAATTAACAATCAAAGGCTATCAGTCTTAGCATACATCGGGCCTGCAGAGGTGAGGTGTCTGGACATGTCTGTAGAGACGTCTCTACCGTCTCTACATGTTCAGACACCTCACCTTAAGACAATGCGTCTGCGAACCACCCCCAAAACCCCTGCTTCCCACGACTGTAACAGTATCAAGAATAAAAACTTATAATGCTAAGAAAAAATCTTCTCATATAAACAACTGTTTTTAAAAAAATAAAATAAAAACACTTACACACACACACACACACACACACACCCACACACACCCACACACACAAATATCAAATGAGAAAGAATTAACAAGAAAACACAGCCTCTAAGAGAAAATAGAATCTTGACTATATCTCTTCTTGTTTAAACACCACTAATTTACATCACAAGACACAGAACTAGAAAATACTATTTTGATTAAATCCCTACTCATATAACACCAATATTCTAAACAGATTTTATTTATTTTTAAAAAACACCACTTTATATAGTACTCTTGCATACTTTTTATTTTTCTATAACTCTGCTCATACCTATTTTAACTTAAAACCTCTATTTAAAAAACAAAACAACTCTCATTTAAACCCCACTCTACCCCTTTCACATTATTAACAACATAAAGCTTCAGTAAAACCCTCACATTAAAACAAGGTAGGACACGTCAACTTATGTAAAAAGACTTATACTTTGCAAAAACGTCGCGTCTGCAGAGGTGAGGTGTCTGGACATGTGAGGCGTCTCTACCGTCTCTACATGGCCAGACACCTCACCTTAAGACAATACGATTTTTTATAACTCTGCTCATACCTATTTTAACTTAAAACCTCTATTTAAAAAAAAAAAAAACATTACAGCCGCAAAGACATGAAAACATGGTCTTACTATTTACACATGTGAGGCGTCTCTACCGTCTCTACATGTCCAGACACCTCACCTTAAGACAATACGATTTTTTATAACTCTGCTCATACCTATTTTAACTTAAAACCTCTATTTAAAAAAAAAAAAAAACATTACAGCCGCAAAGACATGAAAACATGGTCTTACTATTTTAAAAAAACAAGACAACTCTCATTTAAACCCCACTCTACCCCTTTCACATTATTAACAGCATAAGGCTTCAGTAAAACCCTCACATTAAAACAAGGTAGGACACGTCAACTTATGTAAAAAGACTTATACTTTTAAAAACAAAACGGAGGAGCTTACCACGCATGCGCTGTCACACAAAACATATTTAAACTACAATCACACAGACGCTGCAATAATACGTCACCTAACAGCGACAGCTAAAACAGAGCATGCGCAGTGATAACACAGGCACACACACACAGACGCTGAAATAACACGTCACCTAACAACGACAGCTAAAACAGAGCATGCGCAGTGACAACACAGGCACACACACACACACACACACACACACACCCACACAGACGCTCAGGAAATACATTAACAAAAGGATTCCACACAAGAAAACCAGTATAGTTAAAACATAAACTATTTATATCTACACAACATCCTATAACACACACCGCACACATATTTTAAATGCGCAAAAAAAAAAAAAACACACGCACGACGCCGCGCGCGCGCACGCGCGCCGTGCGCGTGCACGCCCAATCGGTATACCTTATTTACTACTCATATCTTTGCAAGGTCGTGTCAGGCATTTCTCATGTTTCCATTAGACTTTCAATACAATTTTTACAATGTGTTTTACGATTTATCATGGACTGTACAGTTTCTATAAAATCCACAGTCAGAGGGCACTCGATTTCCTGGACATGAACTCAATATGGTTACTCATGTACAGCATCAAAAATCTCCCAGTCTGTTCCAAATAGCTCTGTGTTCTGAAAAAGAAAACAAAACCCAGAACAAAACGTTTAATGCTATTTTGTATGAAAAAGGCATTTGTTAGCCTGATAGAATAACTGCCTGAGTCAGAATGAATCTGCAGTGTTAGGGGAACTAGGTAGATATCACAATTTAGTCAAAATATGACATAGGCAATAAAGTTATAAAGGTAATAATGGATAAATATTATAACAATATACCAAAGCACACACTGACATACACAGGCACCGTGCAGTGAGAACAGAAAACATTAATCCAGAGAACAAACTTTGTTTCATGTTCAACATTGAGCACATCTATCATAAATCTTGCTTTGCTTACGTGCTCTATTTGTGTGATCACTTCAATGAAGTATCACACACACTTATTTGTAATTCATTTTTTAAACAACTTGCTCCTGAATTTTAACGTCATACTCCTTCCACACTGTTGAAGATATTCAAATGACAATAAAAAAAATCAATTGCATTTATATCAACCTAACCTCAAATATTCAGGTTCAAAACCTGTCAACTGCACTTTGCCTTTGTAAACAGCAACTTGAGTTTGAGCTTCAATAAATCTGCAAATCTTCATTCGGGTCACATGGGTTATTCATGTGGCCCAAAACCCAGAGCTGGTTTGGGAAGATTCCACCTTCCACCGTAAAGGATGGTTGTCCCAGCCTTCTATGAAGGTGTGAAGGGCCTCTGCCAGACGTGGAATGAAGACATAGTGGACACAAAACAGATGAACAACATCTGCAAATGCAACAGATCATCTTCCTCAAGACTGTGAAGAACTTCATAGTAAAGGTGTGTCACGGTATATAATATAAGCAAAACAAAAAATTAACAACAAAAAAACACCATGAAAACCCAAACCTACCACCCCCAAAAATATACATACAGAGATACATAAAGACATACACACTCACGCACACACATAGCCATACACATACCCACACACACAAGCTATTGCTGAGGCGACATGGCTGGGCACCAAGATCTGAGGTGAGGAAGAATCTACCTTTGGGGGCCGCACACACAAAGAGGAATCATGGTCCATGGCTGCAGGGGGCGCCGCCACAGGGACAACCCCAGCCCAGGCAGACAGGAGGCTCCACACCACGGTATAGAGCTCTCAAGCCACCCGGACCAGGGCCGTCCACGGGACAGCACCCCCATCAGTGTACCAGAGACAACTCCAGGTGTGGTCGGCCCCCAGGAGGAAACACTGGGGCTAAAACAGTAAAATAAGATGAAAAAGGTATAGAAGCTAAAAATTGAGGGAATAAAACAGTCAAAACAGTAAAATAAGATAAAAAGGATAGAAACTGAGGGAATAAAAACAGTCAAAACTGTAAAAATAAGATAAAAGGAATAGAAGCTAAAACCAATTTTTAAAAAAATCTAAGAAGCATAAGGAATAAGGAATTTGAAATTGGCAGACTGTTCCACAATCGGGGGCCATTATAACAGAATGCCGCCTTCCCAAATTATTTGAACTGTTTATTGTAGCCTTTGATTATGTACACTGCGCCCAGCTATGAAGCTCCCTCTTCCAGCGCCTTTAACAGTGAAATTGGTTTCAGCAATTGAGACATTTTCAATGCCTTCATCGCCCCTGACCCTTGAAAATACATTGAAGAAATGTTCAGCCATATTCATCACAACAAAATGTTCCATTGAAAATTACTGAAATTAGTTATTAGGACAATTAAACAATAACCCAAGTTCATATCATTGTTTAGCTGGAAGGCCAGCCATAGGTGACCAACCTTTGAGTACCCATCTATTGCACCACGTATGATGATGTTGTACCTTCAAAACAAAATAAGAAATTACACCGCCCCCCCCCCCCCAATAAATACAAATGTGAATAAATGTTAAATGTTAAATAAGTCATACTGTATGAGCTTATGATTGGTGTCCGCATGGACTAATGACAAAGGCCCCTGCTCAAAGTATTTCCTCCTCACAATGCACCCCAGCCGTGTCATTCTCTCCAAACTCCTGGAGCATCAACTCTGTGCATTGACTCTCTGATCCAATCCCACTGGACCCTATGCCCATCGGCTTGCAGACAGCCTTTTACCATTTGATATCCTGCATTTGGGATCTGGCTTTTGATGGACTGGACTGCATTATCCAATTCACTGTCAGTTAGGCTGCTGTATGTAGACCACATGGACAAGCCAAGTTCACGCTTACCTGCCTGAAAATTGTGCTTTGGCTGACACCCAACAGATTTGCAATGCAAGACACTGGTAAGGGGACATCGATGAGCCAGGACAGAAGCTCCATAGAAAAAAATAACTTTGGTTGGCCTCGTCCTCCAGCTCTGATAAAAGCACAGGGACTCAGCTGCATGGATCTTAATTTGCAGGGATAAAAGACACTCCACAATTTAAGCTGGGATGTTTAAATTCTTTTTTTTTGTTCTATTCTATCAACTAGAGCTTTTATTGGCTAATGACTAAACTAGTCTAAATAACAAAAATATTAAGTCCTTTCAGACCTTGAATAATAATAATGCAAGGAAAACAGCTTCATAGTTATTCCTAAAGAACACAGCAAGATTATTTTAACTCACTGAAAGTGGTCTCTTATTTGTTTCCGAAAAAATAAGAGACCACTTATATAAATAAGAGACCACTTTTATAAATGTTTCTTAAAAGCAGACAGTCATTCTTTTATTTTCTTTTTTAAATACCAACACAAACACAACTCATTCTACTTAATGAGACACTGATGAGGTCATCACCTGAACCAAATCTGATTTTATAGGAAGATTATAAAAACAACTGCTGGGATTAAACATTGATTTATCCCACGAAAACTGATAAAATATTCTTGCTGTGGTCTTTAGGAATAAATATCAACATGTTTTCTCTGAATTATTATTATTATTATTGTTATTGTGATTATTATTGTTCAAGGTCTGACGATACTTTTTTTTGTTATTTAGACTAGTTTAGTCATTAGCCAATATATATAAAAATATATATTTAGTTAGTAGTTGATAAACTAAAACAAAAAAATGAATTTCATTTTACTCAAACACATACCTATTGATAGTAAAACCTGAGAAACTGATCATTTTTGTAGTGTAATTTTTTCCAGAGCTGTATATGTCAGAAGACTCCGGAGGCAGTTGCAAGGTAGCGACAGGCCAGAAGGGCTGCAGCCTCTGCTGTGTCAGAGGCAAAGCAGCGGGTGTGGGAGGAGTTAGGAGAAGTCATGGAGAAGGACTTTCGGGCGGCACCAATGTGCTTCTGGAAAACCATTCGACATCTCAGGAGGGGGAAATGGGGAACTGTCCAAGCTCTTTACAGTAAGGGCAGGACGCTGGTGACCTCAGCTGAAGAGGTAATCGGGCGATGGAAGAAGCACTTTGAGGAACTCCTTAATCCGACTTACATGCACTTTTTTATAGAGGCAGAGCTGGAGGCTGATCCAGGGAATCATTGTCAATATCTCAAGCGGAAGTCACTGAGGTAGTCAAACAACTCCACAGTGTCAAAGGGATTGATGAGATTCGTCCAGAAATGCTGAAAGCTTTGGGTTTGGAGGGGCTATCTTGGTTGACACATCTCTTCAACATTGCGTGGAAGTCTGGGACAGTGCCAAGGGAGTGGCAGACCGGGGTGGTGGTTCCCCTGTTTAAAAAGGGGGACCAGAGGTTGTGTGCCAATTACAACCTCCCTGGTAAAGTCTACTCCAAGGTCTGGACGGTTCGTCCTATAGTCGAACCTTAGTTTGAAGAGGAACAATGCGGATTCCGTCCTGGACTTGGAACAACGGACCATCTCTTCACTGACGCAAGGAGGGGGCCTGGGAGTAAGCCCATCCAGTCTACATCTGCTTTGTGGATCTGGAGAAGGCATATGACCGGGTCCCTCAGGAGATATTGTGGACGTGCTGCGGGAGTATGGGGTGAGGGGGTCACTTCTGTGGGCCATCCAATTTCTGTACATCCAAAGCGAGAGCTGTGTCCGGATCCTCGGCAGTAAGTCGGATTTGTTCCCGGTGGGGGTTGGCCTCCGCCAGGGGTGCACTTTGTCACCAATCCTGTTTGTGATTTTCATGGACAGGATATCAAGGCGTAGTCGTGGTGGGGAGGGGTCGCAGTTCAGTGACCTTCAGCATTCACTGGATTGGTTCGCAGCCGAGTGGGAAACGGCTTGGATAAGGATCAGCACCTCTAAATCTGAGGCCATGGCTCTCAGCAGGAAACCGATGGATTGCTTACTCTAGGTAGGGAATGAGTCCTTACCCCAATTGAAGGAGTTCAAGTACCTCGGGATCTTGTTCACATGTGAGGGGGCGATGGAGCATTATGCATTCTGCAGGCCAGAACAAACTCCCGGGTATCCGTACCCATGGTCTTCCACCAGAAGTGACGACGAAGGACTGATAGGGTCCTGGTGATTCCGGGATGACAGGAGAGACAAGAAGAGTGCCCCCACTGGAGCACCTGGGAGCGAACACAGGCAGGAACAAACAGACGCCCTGGTGGACCACCACAAGGGTCGGGGTCAGTGCAGGTTAATGCTGCCATCACACAAGATGCGGGAACGATGTGATCGGAACCGGTCTCTTCCTCCTCGGCAGGTCCAAACTGATGAGAGAGAGCATCTGGCTTAATGTTCTTGCTGCCAGGAATGTAGGTTAATGTGAAGTTAAAGCGGCCAAAAAACAAGGCCCACCGGGCTTGACGGGAATTAAGTCTCTTTGCAGTCTGGATATAAGCCAAGTTCTTGTGGTCAGTCCAGACCAAGAACGGAATTTCTGATCCCTCTAACCAGTGTCGCCACTCCTTTAAAGCTAACCTGACTGCTAGCAGTTCACCGTTCCCAACGTCGTAGTTCCTCTCAGCGGGGACAGCTTCTTGGAGAAGAACGCGCATGGGTGAACCTTGTTGTCCGAAAACTGCCCGCTGGAAAAGAACCGCCCCCACACCCAGATCCGAGGCATCCACCTTTCACAATGAACTGAAGAGCGAAATCTGGCTGAACCAACACAGGAGCGGACAAGAACCGTTTCTTTAGAGTCAGAAAGCGTCGTTGGCGGCTGAAGACCAGACAAAAGGAGTTGTGGGGGATGTCAACCTGGTCAAAGGCGATACTACATGGCTGTAGTTTTGGATGAAGCAACGGTAAAAGTTGGCGAAACCCAAAAACCGCTGTACTTGCTTCCTGGAGGTAGGCGTCGGCCACTCATTCACAGCCGTGACTATGGTAGAACAATGTATTATAAAAATAGAAAGGTCTACAGGAAGGAGTCAGCAGAGAGGTCTCACAGCAACCAAGGTCTGCATGATGACGTTTACACGCCCCATCAGGTCTTTCCAATACACACTCAGTACATTTACAATCAGTGGCGTCTACTTTGTGTCCAGACGTCATCATGCCCAAATACAGTTCAATTGTTTTCTAAACAGAATGTGCTTATCAGACCTATGTCCCCAGTACAGTGACCTCAGCCTGTTTTTCACTTTCTCAATCATGTTTTCTTCCACATATCCCTCCTGTGAGGGTTTTAACCCTCATTAAAGTGTTATCGTTAGAAATCAATTCGCCATCCACGGCTCATGCAGGTGAAAAACCTCCGGCCTTCATTTCGTCATCATGTAATCATTCTTGATTATCTCATCATTCTGTAGAGGAGAAAAGTCCTGTATAGTCCCCATGGCCTCTGTTTTGACATACATAGATAATGGGCGACTGCTCTGGGCGCGAGCAACGGCTGCATGGATTTCTTCACGTTAATCTTTTAGCATGTGATTCAAATTAACCAATGATAGAACATTTGGAAATGAGATTATACAAACCTAAGTTATTAAACTGTAAAAATTAACCAATGATAAAACATTTGGAAATGAGATTATACAAACCTAAATTAATAAACTGTAACACTGTAAATAATAAATGCAATCATGATATAGTGTTATTACCTGTAAAACTTTCAACTGAAATCATCAAATGTAGTGTAAGCCTGAGCAACTGTGGATTAGCGCTTGCCTGCGTTGTGCAGTTGTGTTAAATCAGAACATGAAATTAGAGTATATACAGTATGTGTCTATATCTGAAAATGAATCATAATCTTTAATAACCTGTAAAACTATCAACTGGGTTATAAATGTAGTGTAAGCCTGAGCAACATTACACTAGCGCTTGCCTGCGTTGTGCAGTTGTGTTAAATCATGTTTTGATTAGAATAAAAATGAATCTTAACCTAACTGAATATAGTTGTTGGTAAATCATGTTTTGATTAGAATAAAAAAACGAATGAATGAAAACACTAAACAATGAATGAAAATTAATCTTAATCTAACTGAGTATAATGACTGACTTTCCTGACTCTCAACTATGCAGATCATCCGCTGTGATCTGGTGATTATAACCATCTAATCCCGGTGTGTGTGTTTACATCCACCATATCACATCCCTCCTGAAGTCACTATATGTGATTTACCTTGATTGTCTTATTACCATAAAACCTGTAACTATTATCTAGTGTATAATTATGATGTAACCTTTATACTGTGACTTACACTCTAATATTGGATAGCATACACATATGAAATGCATGAACATTCTTGTAGAGTCTTAAGCAATAATGGAATAATATGTGTCGGCATCGCCCATCATCAGTCCTGGAAGTCGCTGACTCCGCCAATACCAAGATTCAGTTGCGCAATATTTCAGAGTGAGAGGATGTCTCATGGCACAGTCCTGATGAGCTCTCTCTGTTAGTTTGTGTCCATTTCACCATTCTCCTTACTGCTCCGAAAGAGAAAGAGAAAGAATCAGAAACCATGTAGACATTTCATAGTTCATTTGCTCTGGGTAGTGGTTCAGTTGACCAACTCCAGCCGAGCCATTTGTAGTTTTGTATCTTCCACTGCCCGCTTATACAACATTCCCTGGATCCACCTTTTCAGTATGGGTATGATGCAACAGTGTAGGAATAGTACAATAATTAACAATATGAAAATGATCGCAATAGCTTTTACACATATCGCTCCCCACTCTCCGGCTATTGCTTCTAGTCCTCTCCACTCAAGTGCATCTCTGCCAGCATTTTTGTCATTTCGGCCTGTAACTTCTTTAATTTGTTCATAGCTTTATCTAATCTCGGGCCTTAAACTCGTATGTAATTCCTTGTGGTTGTCCTATAACATCAAAAAACACTTCCCTGTCCTCAATTAGACTTCTTCTGATCCGTGTCCTTCATTATCTACTTCCATGATCCATCCACACAACGCCTCTCGCACTACCAGCACGCATTTTACTGCCCCATAGTCCCACACTGACGATCCTAACTTATCTGACATCCACTCACATATAACTTGCCTACTTCCATCTTTGAGGATTTTTGAAATTGTCACCTCTCTTCTTTCTACCAAACCTTAATCTCCCTCCTGTTACCACCTCTGTCCTAAGTAGTTTGTTCCCTTCTAACTTCTCTGGTAACTTCTCTGGTACCCTTTCTAGATTTATGTCTCCCCATATAGCACTCATTTGGGTTTGTTCAGTTGTTTTTATATGGGCTTTGTGGTCATAATTTGGGTCCCATTGTCTACCCAACTTAACTTGTATTGTCAGTTCCTGCCCTTATTGATCTGACACTGATCCACACTGGTAGGACACTGAGTGCAGCCACGGTCAGGTGGTGGACGAGGACGTGCTGACGTTTTACGGTGACGTATTACGGAATTTCCGGTGCTTGTGTGTTGGTCACTCGTTGTTGTTTCACTGTTAGCTGCTCTCACTAAATTCAACTGTTTTTGCTATAATATTCACCACAGCGGCTAACTAGCGCTTAACATTTAATCATCAACTAGTTCTACTCAAGCACTCACAGCTCTCCTTCTTTCAGCCGCTTTATGGCTAATTAAACGTTACACGCTGTTAGCCACTTTAGCTTAGCAGTTAGCTTCACGGCTGGTGATGGCTTCCCCTGCTCTCTCTCCTGCTCTCTCTTGCTCGGAGTGTCATATGTTTAGCTACTCCTCTGCCTCCTTTAGTGATAATGGTAAGTGTAATAAGTGTAGTGTGTTTGTAGCGCTGGAGGCGAGGCTCAGTGAGTTAGAGGCACGGCTCCGCACCATGGAAGCTCAGTCTTACGCTACAGTAGCTAGTCGGCCACCTATGACTTTAGCCGGTGCAAAGCCACATAGTGTAGCGTTAGCTCCTGCTAGCCCTCCCCCGGCAATCCCTGAGCAGCCAGGGTCCTCCTTGGTGACTGTGAGAGGAAAGCATAGTTCTAAATCGAAGCCCATGGTTGACCATCTGCCCGACACCAGGGACCATAGTAAAATGCGTCCCAGGGGCCAGAGCGGGCAACATTGAATCCTATTTGAAACTTCTGGCTAAGGATAAACGTAAATATGGTAGGATTGTTATTCACGTCGGCGGTAATGACACCCGATTACGTCAATCGGAGGTCAGAAAAATTAATGTGGAGTCGGTGTGTGCTTATGCAAAAACTATGTCGGACTCCGTAATTTTCTCTGGTCCCCTGCCCAACTTGACTTGCGATATCATGTATAGCCGCATGTCATCATTCCGTCGCTGGCTGTCTGGATGGTGCCCGGTAAATAATGTGGGCTTCGTAGATAATTGGCAGTCTTTCTGGGGAAAACCTGGTCTTATTAAGAGAGATGGTATTCATCCTACTTTGGAGGGTGCTGCTCTCATATCTAAGAACCTGGACGGAGTTGTTAGCGGTCTAAAACCATGACAACCCAGTGTTGGGATCAGGAAGCAGTCGCAGTTAAATACACCTCTCTGCGCGGCCCTTATCTCAGGTGCCCAGGAAGCAGAGTGGCAGTCTTACACACCTCTCTGCGCTCCCTGTAGAGCATTTTCCAGCTCAGTATAGTATACAAACACTGTCTGCCCCACGATCGTTTAAATTAAACAGATCAAAAATGAACAGAAGAGGAGCTATACAGAAAAACATGATACAAATCAATGCAAAATCTGCGACTATGCAACAATATCAGAAAATGGACTTTTAAACATCAGATCTCTGTCATCTAAAGCTGTTTTAGTAAACGATCTGATATCAGATAACCATATTGATTTACTCTGTCTGACCGAAACATGGCTGTGTCCTGAAGAATATGTTAGTCTAATTGAATCCACTCCTCCAAGTCATTTTAATACTCATATGTAGTGGTGATGTAAAGAGACAGTGTAAACTGCTGCTACACTTTACACTGTCTCTTTATATCACCACTACATCACTTATTTATTTATTAATGATACTGTAACTATCTGCTGATACACTTACTGTGCTTTAGGACATGCTGCTACATTTCACTGTGGTTTACTGTAACTTACTTAAGTACGAAATGCTGCTACACTCCACTGTGCCATACTGTCACTTAGTTCTGTAGGAAATGCTGCTACATTTTTAACATTTTTAACAATTATAACTTATCGCTCCTTCTCACTTATCTAGTTTGTACTTATTTTATTTCAATCTGCTGCTAAACTGCACAGCGCGTATTGTTGTATATTGTATATACCTACGCTTGAAAATGGACTTTTAAACATCAGATCTCTGTCATCTAAAGCTGTTTTAGTAAACGATCTGATATCAGATAACCATATTGATTTACTCTGTCTGACCGAAACATGGCTGTGTCCTGAAGAATATGTTAGTCTAATTGAATCCACTCCTCCAAGTCATTTTAATACTCATATGTAGTGGTGATGTAAAGAGACAGTGTAAACTGCTGCTACACTTTACACTGTCTCTTTATATCACCACTACATCACTTATTTATTTATTAATGATACTGTAACTATCTGCTGATACACTTACTGTGCTTTAGGACATGCTGCTACATTTCACTGTGGTTTACTGTAACTTACTTAAGTACGAAATGCTGCTACACTCCACTGTGCCATACTGTCACTTAGTTCTGTAGGAAATGCTGCTACATTTTTAACATTTTTAACAATTATAACTTATCGCTCCTTCTCACTTATCTAGTTTGTACTTATTTTATTTCAATCTGCTGCTAAACTGCACAGCGCGTATTGTTGTATATTGTATATACCTACGCTTAACCACGATGTCTGTTGCACTCTGTCACACTTGGTTCATTGCTTGATTTATCTGACGTTAGTTTTATTTTGATTTGATTTATGTTTATGCTTATTGTTACTTTGATCCTTTTCCACCTTTGTATTGAAACTGTTGCAAAATAATTTCCCTCAGGATAAATAAAGCTTCTTGAATCTTGAATCTTGAATATTCCTCGAGGCAGTGGTCGAGGAGGAGGCGTTGCAGCTATTTATGACTCAGGCATATTAATAAACCCTAAACCTAAACTAAATTATAATTCATTTGAAAGTCTTGTTCTTAGTCTTTCACATTCAACCTGGAAAACTGTGCAGCCAATTATATTTGTTATAGTGTACCGTGCTCCTGGTCCGTACTCTGAATTTCTGTCAAATTTAGTCCTTAAATCTGACAAAGTAATCATTGTAGGACATTTTAACATTCATGTGGACAGCAATAATAATAGTCTTAGTATTGCGTTTATCTCTCTATTAGATTCGATTGGATTTAGTCAGAGTGTACATAAACCTACTCACTATTTTAATCACACCCTCGACCTTGTTTTGGCTTATGGTGTGGAAATGAATGACTTAATAGTCTTTCCACAGAATCCTATTTTATCAGACAGTTATTTAATAACTTTTGAATTCATATTACAGGACTACTCACCTCTGGGTAAAAGTGTCTACACTAGATGTTTATCTGATAGTGCTATAACTAAATGTAAGGAAGCGATTCCATCTGCATTTACTTTAATGCCTTATCCTAATATTCAAGATTCCTGCACTCACGTTGATCACATTGTTGACAGTGTTGCAGGCTCTCTACGAACAACACTCGACTCTGTTGCTCTTTTAAAAAAGAAGATATTAAAACAGAGGAAGTTAGCTCCGTGGTATAACTCACAAACCCGTGAATTAAAACAAATATCGCGAAAGTTGGAAAGTAAATGGCGCTCCACTAAACTGGAGGAATCTCACTTAGTTTGGCAAGAAAGTCCTAAAACATATAGGAAGGCCCTCTGTAATGCCAGAGCAGCCTATTACTCATCTTTAATAGAGGAGAATAAGAACAATCCTAGATTTATTTTCAGCACTGTAGCCAGGCTGACAGAGAGCCACAGCTCTATTGAGCCATGTATTCCTGTAACCCTCAGTAGTAATGTGGGAAATAACCAGAGATTTCTTCTTTCTTTGTAAGTGTTTTTTAGTTTATAATATAAATTCTTTGTTCTCTATGTTGATTAGCATAACAGTCAAGCTGTGCATGAGTGCTGGGGGGATTGCGGATAGGAGTCACATGGGTTGCAAATGGTGACATTTGGTGGCCGTAAAACACTGATAACATCCACTGGGGTTATAAACATTGGGTAGTGTGTTTTTGTTACTTTGATGTCCTTGTGTTTGTAAGGTGCTTTGATGTAACTGTATAAATGTTGAAGTGACTTGGAGACAGGCAGAGATGGTTGGAGACCCGACGGTTGTGGTAGCATCTCTCCTGTATGCATACAGTATTTAGTAAAGACATGATTTCAGAAACACTGAGAACTCCAGAGAATTTCTTTCACAATTTGGCGACGAGGATGGGATGGACGATCCGCTGATCAGGCCTGAGTCCTGACTGAAGGTAAAACCGGTAAGGAAAAATTCCGCTCCGCCAAGGAGGACAGGATTCCGCCTGATGTCAGGAACGGGTGCTGGACAGCGGACACTACATCCATTTTAAACGTGAGTACAGTGTTTTTTTTAGATCATATCTCGTGTGTAATTTTGAAGACAAGCTTCATTTACTTGTGGGGTTTTTGAAGCTCAGAAGAAGGTGTGTGAAACCTAGGCGACAGTTCGAGAACCTGTGTGTGGTCTGCTGTCAAGATATTCTGTAATTCCTGTGAGAGGTATGAATATAAGGTCCGACGAGTCCTTTTTGTGGAGGTCGTGACCGTCTTCATATGTCCTTTGTGGTTTTGAAGACTAGTTTCATTTTCTGTGTGATTTTGAGGCTCTGAGAAGGTGTGGTAACCTAGGTGACCGTTCGAGACAATGTGGTCTGCTGTCTGATATTCTATAAATCCTGTAGGGTTGAATATCGAGGTCTGATGAGTCCCTTTTGGAGGTCATGACCGTCTTCATATTTTCTGTGTAATTTTATTTTGTAGACTAGTTTAATAAAATATATATATGCACTTAAAGGTATATAAGTGATGTCTTAAAATAGACATAAATGAGTATAATGTGTTGTGAGAGGTTGGTACAACCTAACAAATGAGAGAAGTGTTTTGGAAAATACATAAGCATTTAGGGAGAAAATGAATGATTTCTGAATCAATTATTTAAAGGAGTAGAAATTTTTGAAATGCAAATATATTTTGCGTGAGTGTAGGGATTCCCAACTACAATAAAATGGGCGTATGAATGTGGTAAGAAAAATAAACTTTGTGGTAACTAATTTCAGTGTCTAAATATCCAGTTTGGATATTAAAGGGTGCGTTGCTCGGAACGAAGGTGTCGTACAAACCACCTGGCTGAAAGATTTTCCAAAATTAGTGTATTTGTGATAAGATCTAACCATGTTCGTATGGAAAGATCAGCATGTGTGAAATCTGTCTGAGTGAACAAAAAGCCCATTGAAAGTAAAAGCACATCGCAGTGAGTCAATAGAAAAATGGGAAACAAAATGGGAAAGTTCAAATTTTTACAGATCCTGCTAAATTTATAGCAGATAAATAAGTTAATGTGATTGAGAAGCTCTATTTTGGCATTACTAGACTAAGGGACTTTTTTATTTATTTTTCCGTCTTTTATTAGGCACATATTTGGTTACATATATAGTTAAGAGAGTAAAGTGATGAGAGAGAAAGGGTCAGCGAGTAGGGAAAGATAGGAGGAAAGAAAACTCAGTTATAGAAAGACAAGAAATTAAAGAAATAAGTATGTGTGACAGAGTAGAAGTGAATGAATGATGAGGAGCAGAGATTAGGGATAAAAGACAGCGGCCTCCTCCTAATGTCTCCAAGCCATGCAGCCCCTCCATCAAGCCCATATGCATATTCCCAGAAGGACTCTGACAATGAGGGGGAGGGGAGACTGAACCTGCATCTGATGTGTCAGTTTTCACAAAACCAGTGACAGAGGAAAACAGACTGAAAGAAGGAAAAAGCTAGCATTGCTTCTCCAGAAAGTTCTCTCTCCAAACAGGAACTTCTTTTTGACTACTGGCCTGAAGAAAAGGAAATTGATGTCCACCGCACCAGATGTTCAGTTGAATTGAACACTGAAGAGCTTGTGTTCAGGACATGGCAGCCAGAGGAACTAAAAGATTGCAAGGAGGTGGGGGCTGGAGAGCTGTGAACTCTGATGAGCCAAACATTCGACCGGCCATTTGGTTCACTATACCAGCAGAATGGGGCACAAAATCCTGGACAAAGATGGCCTCATCAAGACAACATCAGAAGGAGAGAAAGAAAGGAGACTGGGACAAGATCCAGAGAAGTCCTGGTTGCGTGTTTCTGCTTGGGGTTTGTTCATGTTTCCAGTGAACAGGCCATAAAGACAGCGGAGGAAGGTCAGAGCATTTGAAAATCACAAATTAGAAATTAAAGATAAAAACATCCACACTAGATGACACCGTTAGTTGAACTTAGAATGAACAGGATGTTAATGTTCAATACATATAGGAACATTTATTAAGAATAAGTATTGGTGTAAATAGGGAAGGTTAGGGTTTTGCAGTGAGAGTTGATCATAAGACACAGAAAGCTAAGGTTTTGATTACTATGCCCAGACAAAATCTTTTTTTTTTGATCACATAAGACAAAATTCAAGTTATTGAAAGCAACACTGATTATTTCTTATTAAACAAACATGCCATTGTGGAATATCTCAAATATACCTCCCATTTTACCTGAAGAGGCATCATAGATGTCACAGGTTTGAGTTTCTGGTGATTGATTTTAGAAAATGCAATATTGATGCATCACTGTCCATCATGACTCATTTTTCTGGGTTTTTTGCTTTCACTCTCAATATTTGAATTTTTGGAATTTGATGGTACAGTTTTCTGGGAAAACCTGGTTTAAAAAACTGCCATAGTGATGGTGAAGTTTTCAGAAACATACGTCTTGTTTTTGCAAATTGAAGCATTAGATATAACAATAATAAGGATAATATTATTAATAATGATAATAAGTGGGTCCTGACTGCATCCAGAGAAACTGGATGGGTTTTTAAAAAAAATAAAAAAATAAATAGATTAAATTCTATCGCCACTTATGGATTATTTTATGTTTTTGTGGAGATCTCCCAAACCCTGTATAAAGAAACTTGGCCAATGACTGACTTTTTAGACTGCTGAGGCAAACAGCCTCTACCGACTTAACATGACCTACCTGATCGAGCTCTGATTGTTTCTTTTTAATTTTTGCATGATAGTTGTATGTCAGTAGTTTTATGTCGATTAACAAACACTAACATCTGACCCTATTGTATTTTCGAAGTGTGCACGTTCTGCATGATAGTCATTGCCACACTAATGTTTAATGTCAGCCTGAAGCGCTGTACTGTCTTAATTTTTGAGCTTTTGATGCAGCTAAAGATGGAGAACCATTCTTGGATGGAAATGTTTAACAGTGGATCAAAACCATGGGATGCATTGTTAGATACATAGTGTCTAACGATTATTCTGTTTTTCTTTATAGATGGTTCTGCGAGGAATCCATCTAACTGCTCTTTCTGTGTTTGCCTTTGAACTAAACTGCCAAATAACTCGTCTGCTAAGGCAACAGAGTTATTTGTATTAATCTGTGGTTTTCTTTCTAGGCGCAACAGATGATACAGTGTCATTGAGTCACCATATGCTTTAATATTGTCCATAACTTTCACACTTGTTCCCAGACCACTCCTCCTTAACCTTTTGTCTCCAACACTTTTACCTGTTTACAGTGAAAAGAGTTCACGCTGACTGTAACAACTCAGTTTTCACAGGGCAATGCCATAGCAGATGATGGTGCTAAAGAAGCAAAGAAATGAGACAGTGGTAAAGACTTGTTTCCGACGGTGTGTTAAGTGCTGGTAACCTCTGAAACCAGGACATGGAAGAGAGAAGAAAATGGCGTCCATGGCATCGAATGAGGCAAATAAAGCAAAGAAACCTATATAGTGGCTCAGATGAAGAAACGGTGTGAATAGAAATGTTTTTGTTTTAATGTTTTTCATTGTTTTTATTTTTCCCTCTTGTTATATTCGGAGAGTTAAAAGTTAACCTATACTAATGTTTGCAGTGTGTAGTCAAAGAAAGAGTTAGTTGATGATATTGTGTTATTTCCCAAAAAATTATTTGACACTTTGTGTCAAATGGGGGGAATGTGGGAAATAACCAGATATTTCTTCTTTCTTTGTAAGTGTTTTTTAGTTTATAATATAAATTGTTTGTTCTCTATGTTGATTAACATAACAGTCAAGCTGTGCATGAGTGCTGGGGGGATTGCTGATGGGAGTCACATGGGTTGCAAATGGTGACATTTGGTGGCCGTAAAAACACTGATAACATCCACTGGGGTTATAAACATTGGGTAGTGTGTTTTTGTTACTGTGATGTCCTTGTCCTGTGTTTGTAAGGTGCTTTGATGTAACTGTATAAATGTTGAAGTGACTTGGAGACAGGCAGAGATGGTTGGAGACCCGACGGTTGTGGTACCGTCTCTCCTGTATGAATACAGTATTTAGTAAAGATTGATTTCAGAAACACTGAGGACTCCAGAGAATTTCTTTCACAGTAACGACTTCATGACCTTCTTTAATGTCAAAATTATAACTATTAGGGACAAAATCAACTCGCTTGGCACCAATTTTTCCTCAAACCCAGGACCCTTAGAAACTGTACGACATGATATATTCTTGGATTGCTTTTCTACAGTCGACCTTAACAAATTAACCTCTACTATTTCAGCATCAAAACCTCTACTTGTCTCCTAGACTCTATCACAACTAGGTTACTTAAAGAAGTGTTCAGATGATACCACGTGGTGCTCCCTTCGACCTGGACAGCTGTCGGTGTGGCCCTGACCACCTGGTACGGTCCTTCCCAACGTAGTTGATGCCACTTCCTCCGGAACACCTTAATCCACACCAAGTCTTGTGGTTTCACTGGCGACTCCCCCTTCTGCTCCAGGCTCTCCTCTCGAGAGTGTGGCAATGACTATCATGCACAACTAGGTTACTTAAAGAAGTGTTACCTTTAATTAGCACTCCTGTATTAGATATGATTAACATGTCTTTATCAGCAGGTTATGTACCACAGTCTTTTAAAGTAGCTGTAATTAAACCTCTTTTTAAAAAGCCCAGTCTTGATCCTGAGGTACTAGCCAACTATAGACCTATATCTAACCTTCCTTTTCTCTCTAAGATCCTCGAGAAATTAGTTGCCAATCAGTTGTGTGACTTTTTACATAATAACGAGATATTTGAGGATTTCCAGTCAGGACTTAGAGCGAATCATAGCACTGAGACAGCACTGGTGAAAATTACTAACAACCTTCTTATAGCTTCAGACAAAGGACTTTTCTCTGTACTTGTTTTACTAGATCTTAGTGCGGCCTTCGACACTATTGACCATCACATCCTGCTACAGAGACTGGAGCATCTGATCTGCATTAAAGGAACCACACTGAGCTGGTTTAAGTCATATTTATCAGATAGATCTCAGTTTGTACATGTTAATGACAAATCCTCCATGCACACTAAAGTCATTCACAGAGTCCCACAGGGTTCTGTTCTTGGACCGATTCTATTCACCTTATATATGCTTCCCTTAGGAAATATTATAAGGAAGCACACATAAATTTTCATTGTTATGTTGATGATACACAATTATATTTGTCGATCAAACCAGAAGAAACCCATCAGTTAGATAAACTTCAAATGTGCATTAAGGAAATAAAAAGCTGGATGACCTGCAATTTTCTGATGTTAAAACTCAGATAAAACTGAAGTTATTGTACTTGGCCCCAAAGGCCTCCGAAACTCAATAGTTAAAGACATTGTTACTCTGGATGATGTTGTGTTGTCCTCCAGCACCACAATAAGGAATCTGTTAGTTATTTTTGACCAGGATATGTCCTTCAATTCTCACATAAAACTAACGACAAGGACTGCATATTTTCACCTGCAAAGCCTTCAGCTACCAAGCTCCTCTCCTGTGGAACCAACTCCCAAATGTTATTCGGGAGGCAGACACTGTCCCCATATTTAAGAGTAAACTTAAAACTTTCCTTTTTGATAAAGCTTACAGCTAGGACTTACGATAAAATTTTCTTCTGCTTAATTATGCTGCTATAGGCCTAGTCTACCGGGGGATAATACTTTTCCTGATACTCTGAGCTTCTCTCCTCTCTGTCTGTACCATTCATGTCTCATCAATGCATGTTACTAATTCAGCTTCTTCCCCGGAGTTGTTTGTGCTTTGTCGTCTCGCAGGTCTCTGCTGATCGTGGTGGTGCCTGCTGCCGTGGTCCTACATGACGCGTCCTGCTGCTATTATAACTGTTACTCATATATACTATCACTAGTTTAATAAACTATAAAATTTGTAGCCATAAAAACACCACCAGTGGTATGTCTCGCTGTATCGTAGCTGCTATTGCCACTACTCATCATTGATCATGTTTGCCACCATAATTATTATCATTGTCATATTCTATCACCTTAGCTGTGCTTGTTTATACTATTCTGTTGTATTAACTGTCTTAACATATACGTCACATTCACATTACTATAGATATTATTATAGTTACTGTTAGGCTTTACTTGCTTGCATCTCTGGAAGTGTGTCTGTCTGTCTCTCCCTGTCCATCTGTGTGTCTTTTCTCTCTTTCTCTCTCCTTTTCTTCCTCCCCAACCGGTCAAGACGGATGGCCGTCCTCCACAGAGCTGAGTCTGTCCGACGTTCCTGCCTGTTAAAGGGAAGGTTTTCGTTGCCACTGTACTCTACAGAGGAATTGTTGGGTCTATGTAAATCATAAATAAGTCATGGAGTGTGGTCTTTACCTACTCTGTAAAGAGTCCTGAGATAACTTTTATTATGATTCGACACTATAAATAAAATTGAATTGAATTGAATTGATCCAACCCTCATCGGCTGCCTTCTTCTCCTCCGTCTATACCACACAGGTTTGTCTCCCCCACTTTCACATGCACAATGTACTCATATATTGTTCTGGAGGTATTATTTTATTTTCCCAAATTCATGTTGTATGACTCTGTATTTTCTTTCGCATTTTAATGCTTTCCTGTGTTAGACGGTCAAATGTGTTTGTACATTTATTTCTATCTGACAATGCTGGCAGGTGGCACAGAGTGTTTAGGTTTGCATCATACTCATCTGTTTTAGACTGGTGGATCCCCGTCTGGGGCTTGAGGGGCTGGATCGCCTTTTCCTCGTCTCAGACTCCTCCTTTCTGTGGACTCTCGCTTGTCGGTACCTGGCTTGGCACGGTTCTGCTCTCCACTGTCATCATACTCTGAACACACAGGAATGTCAGAGTCAGTTTTACCACATTTCTCATCTCCCCCTTCTGCCGTTGGGTTCCCTTCATCCTTGATTCGCGTTTTTGTGCAGTGGTTCAGATGATACCACGTGGTGCTCCCTTCGACCTGGACAGCTGTCGGTGTGGCCCTGACCACCTGGTACGGTCCTTCCCAACGTAGTTGATGCCACTTCCTCCGGAACACCATGATCCACACCAAGTCTTGTGGTTTCACTGGCGACTCCCCCTTCTGCTCCAGACTCTCCTCTCGTGCTCTTTCCTGTGTGTAGATAGTTCTATGGATCATAGTTAGATATTTCATATATGCTTTCAGCTCATTTTGCAATTGTTCAAGCGGTGGACCTTTAAAAGGACCTCTTAGCTGCGGTGCTGGCATAGGTGGACCTGATAGCATTTCAAGCGGTGTTAAATGCGTTATTCTATGTGTTTGCATGCGATAGCTCATTAGTGTTAGTGGCAAAGCATCTACCCACCTCGTTCACCATTTCTTGCATATCAGGCGAACAGTAACCTTGTTGTCGAATTTTCTTCATCACTTCCCCCCTTGCACAGTGATCTAGACTGTGCACTTCCGATATTAACATGGACAACAACGTCACTGGGGCCACCAACAAACCGTCTTGTGACCTCCATAACCGTTGTGCACTCATTGTTGCCCCTCGCCTTCTCCAAATGTCTAATTCATCCTCAGCCGCTTCTTTTGTATCAAAAGTCGTACTTTTAAATATTTGGGTGTTTTCAAGTGAATTTTGCTTTTTTTTTTGGATGAACACAAAATTGTCATGTTTATTTTACACAATGCATCTCTTCCAATCAAATTGCCAAGTGTTTATTTCGCAACCAGAATTGGGATTTTTTATTTCTCCGTTTTTTGTGGTTATTTTCACTGGAGCCGTCATTTGAATTAATTCTTAGTTATTAGTTATTCTTAGTTTTCTGTGGTTATTTTCACTGGAGCCGTTATTTGAATTAGTTGCTTTTGTCCCGAGAATCCTACTGTCTCAACAAATCTGTCTGATACTGGGAGGTGCGTCGCAAACTTTGGACCCACACATGTGTGAGTGGCTCCAGTGTCCACTAGCATTGGTACTTGTCTACTTATTTTTTAACCTGCAGCAAATTTTCCTTCATCAGCCTCCACCACTAACACTGGAAACTGACCCTCCCCTTTAGGATTCTCTGGGCACCCCTAGTATCCAAAATAAGGTCTCCCCCAGGGGCCTGCCGAGCCTCCAGCTCCACGTTGCATTGTCCTGCCTCTGCCCCCTCTGAATGCATTGTTCTTTGGACATCAGTCTGCAAAATGACCTGGCATGCCGCACTCCCAGCATTCACCATTGGTTCGCCGTGGTCCTTGTCCTCTGTAGGGACCTCCCCATGAACGATATGCGTTTCCATATCCACCCCATGTACCACAAGATTGTTGGTATACATTGGCAGCTTACGCAGGTGGTTGTGGGATCTGATTTTCTTGTATCTCCTGTACCACCATCACGAAAAGGTTCTCCATTGCTGCCGCCCCAAAACATCTTGCCCATATCACTTTTATGTCACAGAGGGCCAGCATTTTCCCCACAGTGTCCTCTTCAAATGCTCTTATCCACTTGCTGGTTCTTTCATGAATGTCTTGGCTTGAGACAAGACCTGCAAGGTCGACTGTTTGCCACCGCACATAATGCCCCTTAGTGCCCTTTATTAAAATTGGATACTGGCCTGCCTCATATCTGTCTGGTTTACGTATGTTTGCCCATTTCTTTGATAATCTTGGGATATCCTTAATGTATTCTGGGTATTTGGCCCCCATTATCTCAATTGGTCGTGCAGTCATTGTTGTGTTGCTGTTTATTATGGCGATGCTAATATTTGATAGCACTTTTTGCAGAAGTGAATGCTATTTCTATGTTTTACTGGTGGTAAGTTTAGGCCTAGTTTAACTTGGTTATGCTAAGCTCGTTTTTAGTGATATTTGAAATCAATTGAACCGTTAATTCTTTAGCTTTCACGCTAGCTAGTTTAGCCTTAGCTATATTGGTTATGCTAAGCTAGGCTATGGCAATACCCACAGTCTAATTTCATATGCTATTTTTTTATTTTTTTTTCTAAACTAAATGCTAATTAGCTTAACCTTAGCTATGCTAGTTATGCTAAGCTAATCTATGGCTACACCCAAAGTCTAATTTAATGTGCTAGTTTTTAGCTCAATGCTAATTAGCTTAGCCTTAGCTATGCTAGTTATGCTAAGCTAATCTATGGCTATACCCAAAGTCTAATTCAATATGCTATGTTTTTAGCTCAATGCTAACTAGCTTAGCCTTAGCTATGCTAGTTATGCTAAGCTATGCTAGTTATGCTAAGCCAGGCTATGGTTATAGCTGTAATCAATTTTAAATGATAAGACTTAGATTAGCCTTTCAGCTAGCTATGCTATTTGGGCCTATAGCTAACTGCTATGTCCTCTCAGTTGGTGCTATCTGTTACACCCCCCTCCTGTCTGGCAGTCTTCCAAGCCACTCCTGGCAAAAATTACGTGTACCAAGAATTTAAACTGCACGTTTGATTCAAAATGGCGATCAGGTTTTAAAATGGCGGCCCTCCAAGCCACACCTAACTCCTAAATTTCAACTGCGCCACAACTGGCGATTGATAACACAACTACAACTATTTCAGATTTTCTTCTGCGCCACTGTTCCAAAATGGCGATTGGCCTTTATAGCCACACCCAACTTCTGAAATAGAACCTAAACCTACAATCTAAACCTACAATCCTGAAACTGTGCCTAAAAATGACAACACCCGCAAAACCCCATTTATTTAATTCACAGTATGTACTTACACAATACAATTTATCGGTTTTTCCTCTGATCACAGCTGAGCCACATTAACTTTTCTACTTGGAACCATGAAAGCCAGCTGCTCAACATGCAGATAGCAGTTTCTCAACACACATGCAGTATCTCAATACTCCATGCTCAGTCAAAACAGATTTCACACACGAACATCCTTGTTGAAAAAGAGTCAGTGAGTGATTAACCCGTTCAAAGATTCTCTAGAATCTAGTATATGGATCCACATATATATTTATAGGTTATAGATAGATTTTTACAGATCTATATATAGAGATTTTATTAATCGTTTATTTATTTATATGCAATGTTAACTTTCCCTTATTAACTGGTGCTTTACATATCATACATGCAGTGTTTATATGAGTTTATATATATTTCTATGGGAGTTTTCATAAGCACTGTGTTCCTTACCGACTGAATTACTTTATTTGTGAGCCTTTCACTAGATCGTTTGAGACACTTTTTCCTGTTTGCTGTGTGTGTTCATATCCTTATATTACAGTGCTCAAACAGATCCTGCTCAGTTCTAGTGAATTTCCTTTTACGTATATATAAATGATTTAGTTGACTCTAGTACCACGGTGATCAGCCCGTGGCGGTAGCGGGTAAGCATGTGCGTGTGACTTATATAGACAAACTCTAAAGCGCACGCCCCTCCATATTATATTTCCAAACTCTTTGGAAATATCCTCTTAAGCCAATACCAAAAATTCAGTCCGGTTTTTTATTGAAACACTCATCCACTCCCCCTATCAATCACAATGACCGGTCATCCACAAACACCCCTATTTCACACTTTTTCTGGCCAGTACTCTTTTTCTTTTTCCTTTTTTATCACAGTTGCTGACACAGTCCAATGTTACAAATTCTTGTTATATCATAGCAAATTTTAAAGAATTACAGCAGCTGTCCTGCATGCAGGAACACACAAGACAGCCGGAAACCTCCCAGCTGACTCAGCCTGTTCAACTTGGAATGCACCTCAAAAACGCTACCCTGAGTCGAGGCTGAGCCTCAACAGGCATATAACTGTGCGAGATAGGATAAGTTCCTACCTATTTGGCTCCTTCTGCACAGCCCCTGCAATGGTGAGCTCAGCCGTCGTCCCAGCGAGCAGGTCCAAACCGATCGAACGTCCGGGTTCACCAATTTATGGTAGAACAATGTATTATAAAAATAGAAAGGTCTACAATAAGGAGTCAACAGAGAGGTCTCACAGCAATCGAGGAGAATTTATTGAATCAAGGTTTGATACACTCATCACAGAGTTCCAAGATTCACCATACCAAAATTCCAATACCTAGTGTCTCTTAACAGAACTTCCTGTCTTATACCAAGGTCTGCGTGATGACAACGTTTACACGCCCCATCAGGTCTTTCCAATACACACTCAGTACATTTACAATCAGTGGCGTCTACTTTGTGTCCAGACGTCATCATGCCCAAATACAGTTCAATTGTTTTCTAAACAGAATGTGCTTATCAGACCTATGTCCCCAGTACAGTGACCTCGGCCAGTTTTTCACTTTCTCAATCATGTTTTCTTCCACATGACCTTAGCAGGATCCACCCTAACCTGTCCACTCTCCTCAATATATCCCAGAAATGTCACAGAGGAGACGTGGAACTCGCACTTCGCAGCTTTAACAAAAAGACGATTCTCCTGGAGACGCTGGAGAACCTGACGGACGTGCACCACATGTTCGGTCAAGTCTTTAGAAAAAATCAGGATGTCATCCAGGTACACAAATACCGAACGATTCAGCATATCACGGAGCACGTCGTTAACTAACACCTGGAAAACAGCTGGCGCATTAGTCAGACCAAACAGCATGACAAGGTACTCAAAGTGTCCAAGTGGGGTGTTGAATGCTGTCTTCCATTCGTCCCCCTCCCTCACCCTCACAAGATGATACGTGTTGCGGAGGTCTAGTTTGGAGAAGACCGTTGCCCCATGCAACGGCTCGGACGCAGAATTGATCAAAGGAAGGGGGTACTTGTTATGGCCAGACCGTTCTGTCATGAACGTTGCGGGGAAATAACACTGGGAGACTGGACCCAAATGCAGACACGGAGACAGGGTAAAAGTACAAACAAAAACGTTTAATATAAACAACAAACAAAACGTGAAACAGGGTAACAGAAATACTTAGATTAAACGTCGAAGGAAAACAGAGAAACAAAGAAAACAACGAAACAAAGAAAACAACGATTAAAACAACAAACCAGAAGCGCAAAACCAACGAACGAGTAACGGGAGCCAATCCGACAAAGAGTTTACCAGGGGAAGGATAACAACGGTCCGGCACGGCATGCCTGTCAGCTCAGGGTCTTTATAGTTGTACAGGTGATTAGCGTAACAGGCTGCAGCTTGGGGGGGACACGCCTACCGGACCTGGACAACAAAACACAAGTGGGAGACACATTCAGGGAAAAACAGACAGTGGGAGACAAACTCATACAAAAGGGAGCGAGGAGGGCACTGACAGAACCAACACTTGACACTTTTAGTTACATAATGAGTGTATACAAGTCCAATATATGGACTAATGCTGTGTATTAGTGATTCATGGATTGGCGCCATCATGTGAATCGCAGTGTTTTCTAAAATCATCCACCAGAATTAATTATTTTTCTGCTTGAGAGACCCACACCGACATTGACATCGATCTCTAATGATCAGAGGGTGCTTTCAGTGATTTTAAACTTTTCAACGTGTGTACAAAGGTCACTTAAGCAAATATGGTGGGACATTTAAGCAGCAAAACAAAACACTGTAGTTTTAAACTTGTCAAAGAAAACAAGTAAAATTGTAGCATCTGAAATTATCAATGAAGATATGCTGCTGTTCCTAATGCAAACATGTGCAGTTTCTCTTAATGGAGTCGCAATCGCTTGAGGAAAATGGAGGTGTCTGTTTACAGCAGCTCTGCTCTGCTCTAGAGTATGTAATTAATCTTTAATTAATCCTTTACTTAATGATGTATTCTATCACTCTCCATTAAGCTGCGTTCCTGTGAGCCATTCCCATAGCCCTCAGTAGTAATGACTTCATGAGCATCTTTAATTAAAAATTCTAACTATTTGAAACAAAATCTATCACCTGCTGCCCTCAACTGGCAATCATCTTTTGTTCAAACTTAGGAACCTCAGAAACAGTTGTTCAACCTGATGTATACTTGGACAGCTTTTCTCCAATTGACCTTCAGAAACTATCCTCAACTATTTGGGCATCAAAGCCTTCTACTTGTCATCTAGACTATTCCAACTAGGTTACTTAAAGAAGTATTACCTTTAGTTAGCACTCCTGTCCCAGATATGATCAATATGTCCTTATCATTGACCCAGGTGTTTTAGCTAACTAAAGAACAATATATGGGTGCTTTCATACTAGTACCCTGGACCATTCCCGGGCACAATTGCCTCCAAAGTTCGGATCATTTGGTTGGTGTGAACACTTTGTGCCGTCCCCGGGAACGGATCACCAGTCTTTAAAAGGTGGTCTGGGGATATAGTCATCTTTTGAGTTTTGTGGATGTAACACCAACTGAATTTAAAAAACGTAATAATAAACAAAAGTGATTACGTTGTTCAGTCTCTTCACTTATTTATTTGATACTTTATTTGATACTGAACCAGTTGTCAACATGTGGTCTTCTGATATTACAAATAAATGGGAGTGGGGGAGTCAATTCAATACTAACCAACATCCCATTGTTTTCATTATTATGAAAAGCAACCACCATGACGTATCTTAACATGTATTAAAGACACACAGCAACCTTTCATCAAATATAGGGTTTGTATAACTAGAAAAAGAAGCCAATACCAAAGTGGATAAAACATTGGATAATAACTCCGACTGGTTTTAATAAAGTGTTTCAGTAAGTAACATCTTCACTTGAGCTAATAACAGGGTAACACCAAGGCTTAGTATTTTAGCACCTTAGCATGTAGCTCTTAGCTTACCGGAGTCCGAACAAACGGCTTAACATGGTCGTAGCAGCTCCTCTCTCTCTCTTTAACAAAACAACACTGTCCTACTAAACGAAAGGTTTATCAACACACTGTGTGAAGATTAATTGTGAATTTATGAGTTATCCATCACTTTTCATACCTAGGTCTGGCAGCTCACTAGCTGGTGTGTTTCACTGGGATCGGTGTGTCGGTAATGAGTGTGGCTCGGTGTATGGTCGACAATAAACATGAATGTATACTGATTCGCCAACTTGTGGCGGGGCATGGAAACTACATTCAAATTACATATATGGGCCTCGTAACCATATGGGTTACAATGGCATTACTGTATCCAAGCTCATCGACTCGCGCCACCAACTGTAAGCAATGGATGACTGCAGAGGTATGTGCACTGCTGAGAGCCCAAGACATAGCCTTCAGAGCAGATGATAAGGAGGCCCTGAGAACAGTGAGCGCCAAACTGTCCCGCACCATCAAAAAAGCAAAACAAGCGCATCCCTGGAAATCCACAGCCACTTCTGGGACAGCTGTGGCAAGGCATTCAAGCCATCACCGACTACAAGACAACAACACCAGCCTGTGTGATAGCAATGCCCCCCTGTCTGATGGTTGCGAGGAAGAACCCCCCCCCACACACACACACACACACACGTGTAAGGCTGCTGGCCTAAACAAAATCCTTGGTGTTAGGGCGGAATTTGTGGTGATGTCAGAAAAGAAGACAACGTGCAAGAGTCCCGTATGCCTTATGCTGAAGGATTTATACGTGATCAATGAGAACACAAGAGTTGTCCACACTAAGTAATGCGTGAAGCCACTTCAATTCTAAGGCTCAAACAGCAAAGCTCAGATTCTTATACTAGAAAAGATGGACGGAGACAGCAAGAGGAGATGTGCTAACATCCAATTGGCTGTAATGCATAAACATGCCATTAAGGATTCACACCAGCTAGGAAATGCAAAGTGTTACTCAGTGACAGTGAGCGTTATCATCCAACTCTACAGCTGTGTCTACAACCTGCCAGAGAGTGAGGTAGAAGACACCAAGTTAAAACGTGGACTTGGTGTGTAGAGCAGATAACTGCCCAGAGAAGTAATCCAACAGAAAGTCCTGTAATTATACAGTAGCTCTCCACTATTATACAGAGGGACTGATCATTAACTTACACAAACTGTCTAGGGAAATGACATTATACCTAACACTCTGTAGTGTGCTCAAAGAGTGTGCAGACGAGATGGCAGATGTTCTCACAGACATCTTCAATATCTCTCTGAGCAGCGCTGATATCCCAAGGTGCTTCAAAACCACCACCATTGTTCCCTGAGCACAGGGGACTCCAGTGCTGTGTGCTCAGTCCACTGCTGTTCACACTGCTGATTCACGACTGCACAGCACATTTGAGACTGGCAAGGACTTCAGATACAAACCTGCCCATGAGATTTCCAAGTCTCTGTGTCCTGACAAATTCAAGGCCTTTGCTGTGTTCAATGCCGTCACTGGCTGTAATGTAGTATCTCCATTTGCAACCAAGAGCAAGAAGACAGCATGAGATACCTGGAACTGATGACATGGCAACATTGGCTCTGTAAAAGCATTCCAGTGGAGGTCATTAATGTTGTGGAAAGAATTCTCCTCTAAGATCTCACCAACAGCCAAGTTTATATCGATGGAATTTGTCTTGTGCTGTTCACAAGGAAAGGAAGAGGAATTGAGTAAATACTTATAATGCACTGCTACAGCACCTCAATTGAGCAGTATGCTAAAGAGGACACTGTTCGGTACAGGTCCTTGAGGTGACACCATATATGCCATCTCCAACAGACAAGGGCTGGAAGGACCCAATCAATCGACCATTATGGTCAAATCTTCTCTCTTCTCAAATCAGGGCTGCAAGAAAGACTGTCGGGGGAATTGCAAATACAAAAATGGCTCATTAAAGTGCACAGTTCTGTGTAAATGTGGAAGAGACTGTGATGAAGCCAGTGCAGCATAGGATCAACAACAACAAGCAATGAAACAATGAACATTCAAGTATATCATTTGGTTATGGTGGGAATTAAATGGCTACCATAGCTGCCACAAAGCGTTTTTAGCAGGGCTCCATTTCTGCCAACGTTCAGGACCGCAAATGTGCAAGTGCATACATTTTCAGGCTTTTATGAAAAAGTGAACATATCACCTCTGATTTGACACATATCTGGACTGGACTTAGAATTAGACTTTGGGGGAGAAGTCTAAATCGGCGGTGTCGCACGGCATCTACACCCAACTCAGAGACTGGAACTAAGATGGCACCTCCCATAGGCGAGGACATGCTGCATGCTGCTGCTAACTGCAGCAGCGCTAACACTGCTATTTAATTAAATTAAATTAAATTAAATTAAATTAAATTTTATTTATAGTGCCAAATCATAACAAAAGTTATCTCAGGACACTTTACAATAGACCACACTCTAGGACTTATTTATGATTTACATAGACCCAACATTTCCCCCGTAGAGTACGATGGCAATGAAAACCTTCCCTATAACAGGCCGGAATGTCAGACGAGAGCTGTTATAAGAACCAGAAAGACATCTCCAAACTCTGGAAGAGGATCAAACAACTTACTGCTGAGGTCTAACTAAAAGACTGCCTTCTAACCAATTTCATCGAAACTGCGGCCCCACAGTCACAAATAATTAGCATCCTGAACTCCCCAGCAGCAGCGGCGGACACAATCCTGTGGGACCCATCTTCATCCCGCCATCAGCTATCCTCTACCTCCAATCCCAGCTCACGGACTGTTTAGTCGAAGGTGGTGTGTCGCGTTGGTGTGAGGCAAATATCCCGAACTGTCTTTCCTCCACCTTTCAACCTCACAAACCGCTTCTCTGTGTCTCTGTGTCATCCAACGTTACTGTTCACCCCGATGATGTCCTCATGGCCGGGGCTGATGCATGCTCTCTGAGCGCCGAGCTCTCGGCTGGTGTGCCGCCCTCTCCGCCTCTGATTGTGGCGCCTGCCCTGGTGGACATGGCGGGGGCTGCAGAACACCCAGCTGGGAATGCCCTCCTCTGCTCAGGCTGCTAGCATCGGTGGTACTAGCACTGTTGATGCTAATACTGTGCTTCGCTCTCCACCTCCATCCTCGTTGGGGACTTCATGGTAAGGTCTGTTGCAATCCCAAATGGCATTACTTATTCCTTTTCTGCTGCAAAAATCCTGGATTTACACAAACACTTCTCTGCTATTGCCGACCGTAACCCGTATGCCCACACGGTCATCATGCATTGTGACAATTTCAGGTGCAGACAATCAACAAAGCTCCGTGCTGATTATGAGCAGTTTGCTGACCTCATAGATAGCCTGGGGAGAATCTGTATTTTTCCTGGAAAGTCCACCGCCATCTCCACTGCCATCTACACTTCATATCCTGCACACATTCCAGTCATTACAAACAACAGACCATGACACTTCCACCATCCTATTACACCTCCCTGTCCTTCCTGTCATAACCTGAAACATATCACCATCAACAAAGTCTCACAGTCAACCAGCCCACATGCAGCCCTCCAAATGGCACTTTTTAACGTTTGCTCCCTGTCTAACAAGTCTTTATCATCAATGACCTGATTTTAGAGAACAAACTTGACTGTTTATTTTTAACTGAAATATGGCTGAGCATAGATGCACCAGCCGTTCTCATCGATGCTTCCCCACCAAATTTTAGTTTTTTATTTTCAAACAGGAGTGGTAGGAGAGGAGGTGGGACTGCAACAATCATCTCAAACTCTATAATAACAAAGGACATTTCGTTTAACAACTATACATTATTTGAACACCATGCCTTTGTTTTTAGCAGTACTATTTATAGACCACCCAAGCACCATCCCTCTTTTATCAGTTTTCCAAACTTTTATCGATTTTACACTCAACTTATAACAGGGTTTTAATAGATGGTGATTTTGACATACACAAAGATAATGATTAAAATCCCACTGTGAGTGAATTTTTCAATCTTTTAACAGACTTCGATTTAAACAGCGCATCACACACCCTGGACCATGTCATAACATATGGCCTGTCCACAGGTGTGTCCTCTGTTGTCGACCTGGGTGTGTCTGACCATTATTGTGTGTTTTTCACTATGACATATTCCAGGACAAATTCAAAATCTACAATAAAGCATTAAAACAAGCAAGAACTTCCATTTTTTCACAACTCATCTCAGATAAAAAGAACGACCATATATTCCTCTTCTTCACAATTTCTCGTTCAACTAATAGTGATTTTAAGAAATCCTCCTAAGTGTCAACAAACCATCTATGTGAGGACTTTGCAGACCACTTCAGAGGTAAAGTCATTAGTATTAGGTCTACTCTTTTAGAACAAAACAATGTTGCTTTTAACTGACCTGAACCATCACTTTTATCTAAGGAGACAATGGAGAGTTTTGTCCTGGTTAATGCAGTAACACTTGGTAGTTTTCTCCCGAGTTAACCCAACAACCTGTCTTTTAGACCCAATTCCCATATCACTTTAAAAAAAAATGTATGCGTTCTTTGAGTTTGAACTTTTAAACCTCGTCTTACCCTCTGCCTTTAAAACAGCATTGGTGAAGCCCCTTCTGAAGAAGAGCAATTTGGATCCAGACAATTTCGCCAACTACCGACCTGTGTTCAACTTACCCTTTTTAAGTAAAGTTTTTTAAAAGCTGTTTTTTGTCCAATGAAATTATTTTTTAAACAGCAACACAATTTTAGTACAGTGTCGATCTGGTTTTAGGATGAACTACAGTACCGAGACAGCCCTCTTGAAGATTGTTAATGATCACAGGTGTAACATGGGCTCTCAGAAACTGTCAGTCCTGGTGCTACTGGATCTAAGCGCTGCTTTTGATACAGGAGACCACCACATATTGTTAAATAGACTCAGACACCTGATGGGCCTCTCTGGTACTGTTCTTAACTGGTTTTATCCGTACCTCACAGGTCGTCACTTTCTTGTAAGCATGGATACATGTTTCTCAGGAACACATGAACTTAAGTGTGGGATGCCCCAGGGGTCAATTTTAGGTCCAATACTTTTTAATTTATATATGCTTCGCCTTGGGGACGTCATCAGGAGGCTATGCTGATGATACACAGCTCTAAATTGCCGTGTCTCCTGATGACACAGGGCCTAATGATTCCATTTTAAACTGTATTTTAGTCATCACCGCGATTCAGAAACACTGACTTGATTGTTACTGCATGGACTGGAGTAGAGCTAACCCTCAGTTGCACGGAGCCTGGTAAAATTGATAATGCTCTGCAGGGATTCAGGGCTGCGAGACACAGAGGAATTATATCAAGACTCTCTTGTGATGAGTGATGGAGCACAGTGCCAACTGTGCTGCCTTTCATTTGCATCACCAACGACTGCTTGCCTGGTTAGTCCATTCTGTTTTATTGTTTAACTATCCTGCATCTTCTTTGTCTTCATTTAGCACCATTCAAGCACATATTGCATTCTACTTTAAATATTTAAGTTTGCTGTTGTATTTTTATAGGAAACAAAATAGCCTTTGCATTTGGAACTCATGCATAATATTTCCTAACCTAATGCAAACCATGGTCCTCTCATCACACTCAGCACACACCAACTAACCACCCCCCTCGCACGCGCACACACACACACAAACACACACACGCACGCATATGCACACACACACACACACACACACACACACCCACACACACACACACACATACACACACACAAAGCAGAGGCACCTATATTACTTATATTTCCATGCCTGGTCTGGAGCCTGCGGGAGCCAGGCTAACAGCCAGACTTGATTCATCCTGCTGCTTCATCTGTTCAGTCAGCTGTCACTCTGATCACAAATCAAACATACTTCACAATTATTCCATCATCTTTAAGCCTACTTTAATTGTATTAGCTTGCATGAAAGTATTCGGTATGGATAAAATGCTTTTGCCGAGTACGAGTATAATCAGTGCTGTATGTTATGTATGAGACTATGATTGGGCTATGTGAATAGTCGCCAGTAGGGGGCGCCTGTGCTCTGTAACTTGTTGAGTTCTGTGTAATAAAATAATGTTAGATAGCTATTGTAAAAATGTTTCCATATAGACATCGAGCAGCGACATAACATAAATTGGCGACAAGTGGTGTAGTCCTGTCAAGATCCAAGTCCTGTCAGTCCGTTCCCTCTTCCTTTTGTGCCTGTGTTTGTCTCCCTCTGTCTGTTTTTCCCTGCATGTGTCTCCCCTCTCAGTGTTTGTTTGTCCAGAACTGGTAGGCGTGGTTCCACCCCAGCTGTATCAAGTTCCACTGATCACCTCCCAGAGTATAAGAAGCTGTGTGACCTTTTTTTTCATTTATGCGGTAACTTCTCGTCGGTTGGCTCCCGTTTGTTGTTAATGATATTTGCTGCTTGTTGGTTTGTTAATTAATTATTGTTTCCTTGTTCTTTTCCTCTGTAGTTTACCGAGATCCCATTCCCTTGTCTGCATCCCTGACTGTTCGTCTGTTACCAGTTCCTGTTACCCTTGACCATCTCGTCATCCCTCGTGTTGTACTTTTTCCCCTGTAATTGGATCCCTTTGTTTTTGTTATTAAATATTTGTTCTGTATCATACTCTCTGTCCTTTTCTGCATTTGGGCCCGGTTCCTCTGTGTTATTTCCTGTACCGTTCATAACGAGTCCGTAAGACTTTTCTCATTATCAGCAAGTGAACTGCCGGTGTGAGTGAAGTATGGACGTGAAAGATCAACCAAGCACTGCACGGCACGGCTAGCTAATGAGCTAACGTGAGCTGTTGAAAGAGATTGAGCCATTCCTCCTCCGACAAGTCTGTACAACCCGCCGAAAGACACATCATTGCCGGAATAATTGGATATATGTATCCTTTTGATGAGACCAGAGAACAATGGATAATGTATATTGAACGTTTTGAACATTACATCGTGGCTAATGAGATCTGGTCCGCAAAAAAAGTGCCCGTGCTGTTAAGTGTGATTGGACATAAAACGTATGGACTACTCAATACTGGATTATGACCGATTCCGGTTCCACCAGCGAAATCAGGGGGGAGAGGAGAAGGTGGCTCAGTATGTTGCAGTATTAAAGGGACTGTCAGAACATTGTGAGTTTGGTGCATATTTGGAGGACGCACTAAGGGACAGATTTGTGTTTGGATTAAAATGTGAAAATGTCCAGAAGCGTCTTTTGACTGAGAAAGACCTCACGTTCCAGAAAGTGGTGGATTGTGCAGTGTCGGCAGAGACAACAGCACACGACGTACAGCAGTTAAGCAGCTCGATGTTTTCACAGAGAGGTGACAGATGCCGCCGCTGCGGGAAGACTAATCACTCCGATGATGACTGCTGGTACAAGGACTGTGATTGTCACCAGTGTGGGAGGAAAGGCCACACCAAGCGCATGTGTAGGATTAAAGACAAAGGTAACCAAGACAGAGAACGTAAACCAGAACACAAAGGTAATGCAAAGAAATACAGTGCAAAAGATAAAAAGAAAATAATTCATCACACAGAAGCAAGAGCTAATGAAAGTGAAAGTGAGGAAACTAAATCTGACACAGACTGTGAGTTGGGACTATATTTCTTAACTCAAGAAGGGAAATATTCATGTATCTCTGTACTGCCTGTAATAAATGGAAAGAAAATGGAGATGGAATTGGATACAAGGGCTGCAGTATCATTGATTCTCTGGGACCAGTACAGAAACACGCTGAGCAAGTTGCCCCTACAGCCCACTGATGTCATGCTAGACGTACACTGGAGAACCCCTAGCTCCAGAAGGGGTCATCAAGGTGCAAGCAAAATTAAATAAACAATGTGCTAACTTGCCTTTGTACGTAGTGAAAGTAAATAAACCTCCATTGTTTGTCAAAGAGTGGCTGAAAGTGATTAAACTAAACTGGAAAGACTTTATGACTGTGTATGCCACGGAACAAAGAGGAAAAGAGAACCTGACGACAGTGTTAAATAGACACAGCTGTTTTCTCTGAAAAGCTAGGCACAATGAAAGGAATTTAAGCTAGATTGAGTCTGAGACCCGACAGTGTACCCAAATTTTGCCCTCCATGCAAAGTGCCTTATGCTCTTCGACCGCGAGTTGAAGCAGAGCTAAAACGCCTAACTGACCAGGGGGTGATTTCAACAGTGGAGAATTGTGATTGGGCCACACCTGTGGTGCCAGTCAGCAAAAAGGATGGTACAGTCAGACTGTGTGGGGATTTCAAGGTCACTATCAATCCAGCCCTCTGTGTTGATAAATACCCCCTTCCACACATCGAGGACCTTTTTGCTTCACTAGCTGGAGGTCAACACTTAAGTAAACTGGATTTGCCAAATGCATATCTACAGATGGAGTTGGAAGAAAAGTCGAGGAAGCTGCTGACTATCTCTACTCAAAAAGAACTTTTTCGGTTTAACCGTTGACCATTTGGTGTGGCATCGTCATCTGCCTTGTTTCCGAAGGCTATGGACCAAGTGCTCCTGGGACTGCCATATACTCACTGATACCTGGATGACCTCCTCATCAGTGGTCCTGATGAACAGACACAACACCTGCACCTCAAGCAAGAAAAGTGCCTGTTTTTCCAGGAGTCCGTGGAATATTTGGGCCATAGCATTGATGCAGCTGGTCTCCACAAATTCCCAGACAAGGTATGTGCAATTGTGGAAGCACCAGCACCACGTGATGTCGGCCAGCTACGTTAATTTCTTGGGATGTTGAACTATAATGGTCGTTTTATTCCTGACCTGGCAAATGTCTTGCAACCACTAAATGAACTACTCAACAAAGATATGAAATGGCAGTAGACGTCAGCCTGTGAGTCAGCATTTCAGAAAGCTAAAACTCATTTCACAGGAAGTGCTGACCCACTATAACCCTGAGCTTCCTCTTCGTCTGGCGTGTGATGCTTCACCCTACAGGGTTGGTGCGGTGCTCTCGCACATCATGCCTGAATGTGCAGAAAGACCTATTGCCTATGCATCACAAACTCTCAGTAGAGCAGAACAAAATTATGCTCAGATAGAGAGAGAGGCACTAGCGATAGTCTTTGGAGTACGCAAATTCCACCAATACCTCTACGGTAACAAGTTCACCTTACTCACTGACCATCGTCCACTGACCTCCATTCTGAGCCCGCTAAAACGTACACCAGCCATGGCTGCAGCTCAAATGCAGCTCAAATGCAGCAGTGGGCATTTCTTCTGTCAGCGCATGATTACACTAACCAGTACAGAAAAGTTTCATCACATGCCAATGCTTACAGACTTTCGAGGCTACTGCTTCCTCATGTTCATCACGAGACGCCAGGCACAGTAGAGGTATTCTACACGGCACAGCTGGACACAGTACTAGTCAGTGACTCTGAAATCAGATGTGACACCCTGTTTGACCCCATTTTGTCTCGTATCCTAGAACTGGCCGTTTTCCAGCTGCAAAAGGCACATGTGGAGCTGTCACCTTGAGTTCATCACTCTCTGATGAACTCAAATACGTTTTAAATCACAGTACTTTTTAATCATTTTTTAAACGTAAAATTATTCCTTTTGGCCTTAATGAACTTAAAATATTAAACTCAGTGGCCCTCATTTATCAATCTTGCGTGAAAACGGGCGCATATCTGAGCGTAGAATTGGTCGTACGTCAGGACACACATGTGATTTATGAAACATTCGTATCTGACCAATCTCAGCGTACGAATGAGCCGGCCTTGATAAATGCGGCGGCTGAATTTAATCGTCATTAACATGTTACGCCTTTAAAAATCTCTGGTTCGGAGGCCTCGCCCACTGAGGTCAAACATGGAGAGAAGAAACACTGGTAAGAAAAGAAACTTTTCGACACAGAGATGGGCAGCCTGACATCCGAGATGGAGCAAAATAAAGATGTGCTTTTTGGCAGTATTAAGAGTGGAATAATAGGGGCCCAGAAAAACACTGTATGGAAAAGAATAACGGAGGCAGTCAACCCGAAGCATTGCGTGTGTGTGTGCACACTGCTGAATCTGTGCTCCTGCTCTGTAGCGGGGTTTGCCAGCGGGGTTATTAGGTATTCCGTTAGAGGATAACCTTTGTCACCTAGAAGAACCATACCAAAATGTTAATCATCTGACACCTTGTTTGATTTAATGCAATTTATCAAGGGTAGCCATTTACCGAGGAGATGACTTTGGCTCTGCAGTGCGCCTTCCTGCGGCCGCGCGCCACACATTCATTCATTCATTCATCTTCAACAGCTTGTCCCTGTCAGGGTCGCGGGGGGCTGGAGCCGAGCTGTTTTGAAATATAAAAGAATCGTGTGTGTCCCCCTGGCCACCACGTTTAAAAGCGATAGCTTGGCATCACAAATCACCTGTACATTTATCGAGTGGTAGTTTTTGCGATTGATGAATGCGTAATCATTCATGGATGGTGCCTTCAGACGCACATGACTACAATCAATTGCTCCTTCCACAATTTTTATTTTTTTTTATTCGTTTTAAGAATCCGTTTTGATCTGTTCTTAATATGTGACTGCTTATGCTTAATGACAGTTGAGATTTGTTGATTATTTTCAGCCAGATTTTGCTGTGCTGCACTGCAAATCCACAGGCTCAAATTTGCGTACACGATCTCAGACCTGACATGAGATTTGATCGTAGCTCCCGCTCACGTCAAATTGATAAATGCCGAAGTTTGCGTGGAAACGGTCGTACGCACATTTTTCTGCCGTACGTTCGGTTGACAAATGAGGGCCAGTGACCCCAACTGTTTAGTGTAAATAAAATATGAATTGTTTACTCACAAATTATATTCAGCAGGTTCACACACTTTTTTTTAAAGACCTTCTCAAAAAATAATATATATCACCAAGACACTTTAATGGGCCCCATGAAAATAAAAAAGCGGGCAATAAAATAAGACTCAATTGTTCAAATATACCGTTCAACCAATGCGGGCCTGAATGCAGCTCGGGTACGTTGTAGCCTCAAACAAATGCCTGCTTCGCCACGACAGGGCAAAAGAAAAAGGAGAGGTACCTTAATCCACAGGTGTTGAAGCCTCACACACCCATGCTAGAGAATGGCCAAAAGGATCCACATGGAGGAGGGAAAAGAAGATACACACCCCCGCGATCCCACTGTGGCTCGGCTCCGTTGTCCGCAGCTCCACACACGCTTTCACACAGGCTCTGCTATACGGGTCGCTAGCCGCTAGCCTGTTAGCAATGTCCGCTCAAACTACTAGCCACTTGTTCAGCAGCTAGCTTCACTTCTTTCACTTATCTTTAGTTGAGCTGTTCACTCAAACAGACAGTAACTTCACCGCAAAGTCTTCCGAAGCATCCTGGTTGAACACATCCATGACCCTGGTGAAGGACATTCAATCGGCAGTCTGCTGAATGCTTTTAACTTTAAATGACATTTATTAACAATGAACTTAGACTTTGTTAAAGCTTAACTGCTATGTATTATGCAATTAATGTATTTATTTTAACATATGCCCTTTTTATTCTTTATAAATTTCCACCGGGCTACACTCTCCCCCCTTTTTAAATGTCTGTGAGTCCTCATTAGACTCTAATGAACTAGTATGCCTAGTGTTTTCCTATTTCAATGACTATACTTCTGTAAACTGAAGCAGTCAGTGGCTGCTCTCTGGCTCTACCAGGTTCATCATAGGTAAGTCTAATAGTCGGTTTAGCAGTTCTCTTAGACCTAGGTCTTGGCTCAGGTTTGGTTATCACTTTTCTGTTCTGATCCTCAGTCACATCCTCTTCTTGTTCTGACCCAGATCCAGTTTCACTGATCTCTTCTATGTTATTGCTCTTTCACACTTCTCATTCTTCTCACCCTCAGGTTCGAGTTCAGATTGGTGATCCTCTTTGGGGTCAGACATATTCTCATTGGCAGGTTCAGATTTATGGTCATTACCATTTTTAGAGTCATCGTCCGGTTCTGGTTCAAGGTCAGGTTCTGCTTCACCTACTTACTTGGAGGCAGGTGTCGCTCTCGGGACTTAGTCTCTCCGTTTGGCAGGACGAGTGACATAATACTCCATGTCAGAGGATGAGTCAGAAAACTCCTGAAACTCCTGAGTCTCTGGTCCTTTAGCTGTTTGATTATATGAAGAAGGTGGTCCCTGTGGATGGTCTTTGTCCCTGGCGTTCCATCCTCCCTTTTGATCAGAGGTAGGTTTGGCATTTTCCCATTACATCGTAGGGAGCAGGATTCCACTCTTGAGCTTGTGCTTGCCTCTTAGGCCCAAGTTCTGGAGCAGAACTCTGTCGCCAATCTCTATGGACTGAGAGGTAACTTTGCGGTCATACAACCTCCGGTTTCTGTGATGCCTTTTGTTTGCAGCCTCTGAGGCTATCTGTTAGGCCTGTTTTAAATCTTCCTTCAGTTTTCTGACATATTGGGTGTGGCATGCATCTTCAATGCCATCTGGGGACATCCCAAAGCATACATCCACAGAAAGCCGCGCCTCTCGTCCAAACATTAGGTGGTATTGGGAGCACCCCATGGAATCACACTTTGTATTATTGTACGCATGGATCAAGTATGGCACATGTTTGCTTCAAGAAAGCTTCTTTTCCCGGCCTAACGTACCCAGCATGGAGAGCAGCGTCCGATCGAATCTTTCCGGCTGAGGGTCTCCCTGCAGATGATAAGGGGTTGTCTGCGACTTGCGTATTCCCATCAAAGTCAACAGTTCCATGATCAACCGGCTCTCGAAATCCCTTCCTTGATCCGAATGGATCCTCGATGGCAGTCCATAGTTTACAAAGTGTTTCTTCAACAGGTCCTTTGCCACAACTGGTGCCTTCTGACCTTATGTTGGAAAAGCCTGTGCTTAGCACTTAAAATGGTCTGTGACCACCAACACATTGCTGATACCTTTGGAGTCTGGGTCCATGGAAAGGACACTAAATCTAAAAGGCCCCTGGCGTGATGCACTCTACACAATTTCTGATGTTCTCTTCTACATCCAACAACATCCTAGGCCAAAAGAATCGACTGTGGAGCATATCAACTGTTCTCTCCTGCCCAAGGTGCCCAAGATAATCATGCATGGCCCTCAAAACAAGCTCCCAGACTCCTTGGTGAGGACCAACAGACGGACCACTCTCCCTGAGGATTTTTTTGCTGTAACGGTATAGTAGTCCATCTTTCATGGAGAACTTTACAGACTCTCTTTTCAACCTTGACAACTCTGGACTCATTTTTGCCTCCGCTGGCCAGCGTCCATTCTTAAGAACCTGGATTGCTGGTCCAATGGCCTCATCCCTTTTTTTTAAGCCTTTTCTTTTTTCAGACTTGGCTTGCTCATGAGTTCAAGTGACTTTAACTCCATGTGGGTTGGAAACGCATACATGTCAGGAACACAGTGAGAGGACGCCCCTAGCTGTGCAACATAAACAGGTGTGCTGCAGTCAGCTTCTGAGGCGCAGACCTTCTGACAGATTGTCTTGACCCCAGACTGAGGGATAGTCACCCAACCATCACTATCTGCACCTGGCATGTTTTTTGACAGCAGGTCAGCGTCAATGTTCTGTCGCCCAGGACGATACCCTGTCACCCAAGCTCAATGCCACGTACAAGTAGTCGTGGAATCTGTCGACTACAGCACAGTTGAGTGACAAGAATTCCAACTGATGTATGGGGTAATTTTTCTCAGCAGAACTCAGCTTTCGGCTGGCAAAAGCAACCGGTCTCAGGCCTTCAAGGTGCTCTTGGTTCAATGCAGCCCCAAGACCCTTGAAGCTTGCAATGACATGCAGAATGTATGGCTTTTGTGGATTAGCAAACACCAGAACAGGTGCGTGCCTCAGACAGCAGATGATCTAGTGAAACGCATCTGTACAGGATTTGTCCCATCTATTTCCAAAGGGCTCTGATTCCTTCAAGTAGACTTTGTCTACATCTATGGCATGCTTGTTTCTCTTCTGAGTCGGAGCATAGCCCTTGGTGAGCTCAGTCAGCAGTCTAAAAATTGCAGAATAGTTCTGTATGAATCTACGGTAATAACCGAAAAATCCAAGAGAGACTGACACTGACACTTTTCCACTGAAAAATTTCAGCCAAACTTCTCCAAGACGATCCAAGACCTTGAGCAGTCTCTCCGTGTTCCTCAAGCGTCTTTCCGAACACAATGAAATCGTCAAGGTACACCAGCACTTGCAAGTGGCTCATGTCTCCTACCGCCCAATCCATCAACATCTGAAAGGTTGCTGGAGACCCTGTAATGTGGGCAAATAAATGCTGTTTTTTCTTTGTCCTCTTTGGACATAGCTATCTGGTAATAGCCTGAACGCAAATCAAAAACAGAGAACCACTGACTCCATGTGAGAGCATTTAGTTCATCCTCAATGCAGGGGGTGGTATACTGGTCAGGTATGGTTCTGCTAATCAACAGCCTGTAATCTATGCACATCCCAATAGCTCCAGTCGTTTTACGGACAACAACTATAGGGGAAGCATAGGGGCTTTGCGGCTCTGTTATGATCCCCGCTTGCAGCAACTCTTGTAAATGCTTTCTAACTCTCATCAAACTCTGGGGGAACAATCTCTTTGGGGGGAATAGTAGTAACAGAATTGATGAGGTACATGCCTCCAATAACTGTTCCCGGAGGTATGAAAGTTTCTCTCAAAGATGAATTCTTGACCAACACTCTCAAGCTCTTGACATCCAAACCCCATTGGGCACAACCATGGGATGGAGAAACACATCAGCAGGTAAGGCAGCTGCTGGTGCCGAATCTACCATCAGGATTTCCGGTCCACTAGGTTTTTTCAACTCAACTTTGCACACCACCTGAGTGCCACCATCTGATGGTAAGATCAAAGGGCCTGGACCCATCAGTCTGACCCAGCCAGCCTCATTGTCACTGGTTGGGACAGCGGTCCCATTGAGGGCAGGCTGACCCTTTTGGACACCAACTCAAACCCAAGTGTTGACTGATGTTGACCCAACAGTCTGACTGATCCCTGTCACTTCAGCTGGCTACTCCAAATCAACCACCACATAACCACGGTAGGGGTAGCTAACTCCAGACTCACTCAAATCCCACAGGGAAAGACCAGACACCGGCTGAACAGGGACGTCAGGTAGGTGTTTTTGGTACCAGGGCTCAAAAAAGATTGTCACCAGCGAGCCCCTATCTAACAAAGCAGTGCAGGGCTGTCCGTTAACCTTCAATGGCACGAGGCTAGGCGGACCAACCAAATCTGGAATACTAACTGTGTCTAACATGTCAGCAGCACCTTTGTTCTCAAAGCAGTTAACTCTACTAACAGTGATATTACTTGATAGCTTGTTGTTGTTTTGATAGCTTCAGAGCGTGAATAAGCCTCTTGATAACTTTAGCCTGATTTTCTAGGTTTTGGCACTTCCTAGCATAATGCCCATCCTCTCCACATCGATAACAAAAATGTTCCTCTGGGACTTTAAAGGATCTTAGGGGAGAGTTGGCAGCTGGCTTTGACGCATTAACAGCTGAATCAGAGGCTCGAGGTTCAGCTACCTTCTTAGCGGACTTCTGCTGTAGGTGCTTTAACTGGTTTTTTTTAAAGCTGCCATCTCACTATCAGAACTACACTCACTGGGCGCAACTTTTGGGGGAGTTTTCTCTTCGCTAGCTGGCCCATCTTGACACAACAGCAGCAACTAGTGCCTTTGGTTCTTTGATCTCAGACTTAATGTTTTGTATTTCAATTTTTTCTTTTTCTTTGCATCCACTTTTTGCTTATATGAACTGTACACAACAGGTGTAATATGCTTTCTTGAGGCCTCATATTCCTCTTTTGTGCTTATCTCTTTTAACAGCTGGAGAAAGGTTTTCCTTCCTCTCTCTCAGACAAAGATTGACAAGCATCAGATCAGAGGCTATGGCCCCACGCAACAACTGTTTGAGCCTTGCTCTATCTGCATAACTCGCTGCACAACTCTGCCCAATGACTGTTCTAACGGTCTATGGAAATCAGACAGCTTCTCACCTGGTTATTGCTGCAGTAATTGGAAAGCAAAGTATAACACTTCACCTGACTCTGCTGTCCCAAATGCATGCTCAAGCACCTCTAAACAGTCTTCAGGGCTCACATCAGGATCACTTGCTTGTGCAGCTTTTAAAATGTCAAGAACAGGACCTGTAACTTTCCATCAGTCTCCGCCTTTTCTCTTTTGGCGAGCAGTCGCACTCTTCCACCATGAGCCGTGCTTGACCCAGCCAGTGTTTTAACCGCTCTTCTCCAGCGGGCATGGGAGATAACCCAGAGAAAACTCATAGGCATCGATAGCTTCAATGTTCACTTGATGACTTGGATGTCTTGTCGAGCAAATCACTCACTGCCCGAAGTATAACCTCTAACGACTTGGCTGCAGCCTCTTTAGTAGGGAACAATGGGCGGAGGTCTTCCACATGCTGACCGTCTATTGGTGATGACTCAGACACTTACTCACTGTCTTCAGTATTTTGTTCCACTCGGATGATTGACCACGGCCCTTCACCCTCAGTAGAAGCCACTACAGGGGGAACAAGGTCACTTTTAACAGCTTCCCTACATTCACACAAAACATGGTACCGGTTGTGTTGTAGGTTGAAGGTTCGACCTTAATAGACTTAAAAGTATACTCTAACCATATGTGTGAAAAGTGATTTTGAAATGTTGTCTTGACTTCTTCCCCTTTAAATCAAGTTTTTAACCATCAAATTTACTCTCTGATGAACTCAAATGATTTTTACATCACAGTACTTTTTAATCACTTTTTAAACGTAAAATTATTCCTTTTGACCTTAATGAACTTAAAATATTAAACTCAGTGACCAGTGTTTAGTGTAAATAAAATATGAATTGTTTACTCACAAATTATACACTTTTTTTAAAGACCTTCTCAAAAAATAATGAATATCATCATGACACATTAATGGGCCCCATGAAAAAAAAAATGCGGGCAATAAAATAAAACTCAATTGTTCAAATATACCGTTCAACCAATGCAGGCTTGAATGCAGCTCGGGTACGTTGTAGCCTCAAACAAATGGCTGCTTTGCCATGACAGGGCAAAATAAAAAGAAGAGGCCTGTGAATGTTCTCATTTGTCCAGGTCATCGTTATCCCCAAAGCAATTTTAGTCAAAACAACTGGTCTTGTTTATTTGTCTAGGAGTTGGTTATTTGTCTAGGAACTTTGCCATGACACCAAAAGAGGTACCCATTGTGGAGTTTATTACAGCTACAGAATCTGCTATAAAGAAAAACAACCTTACTGGAACTGAGGCTGAAAAGCTGAGGTTAAAAGTTTCAGCAAGCTAAGGTCCCCCCCATCCATTGAGGAGAGAAAAGCAGTAACAGCACTGAGCAAAGACAACTACATCACAATCCTTCCAGTAGACAAAGGGTAGATGTGCAGTATTTCTCAATACAACTGATTACCAGGCAAAGATCTCTGCACTACTCAGTGACAATAATGCTTACAGAACTCTGAAATGAGACCCTACCAGCGGTTACAAAAAAGATTATAGAGCGTCTACAAAAAGAAGGGGTCAATGACAAATCACAATATTACAGGCCTATCTCCCGGACTTAACCCCCTGCTTATATGGACTCCCAAAAATCCATAAAGAAGGGGCCTCACTCGGGGCCATTGTAAGCAGCATAGACTCAGTCACTTACAACATTGCCAAGCACGTAGACAATACTTTGGCACCACTGGTGGGCAGCACCCCACACCACATCTAAAACTCCATAGACTTTGTGAACAAAGTCTGAGACTTAAAAATGTATCCAGATGAAACCACGGTATCCTACGACGTGACTTCCTTGTTCACATGTATTCCAACCATGGAGGCTTTGGCCACAGTAGGAGAGCGGCTCACACAGGACAACTCCTTACACAACAGAAAAAATCTCAAACCAGACTACATTTACCAACTTCTGGATTTGTGCCTGAACACCATATATTTTACAGACAAAAACACGGCTGTGCCATGGGTTCACCAGTATTACCTATTGTGGCAAATCTATACATGGAGTAGGTAGAAGGCAAGGGTTTGAACTCCTTCAAAGGTGTAACACCTATCCATTGGTTCAGATATGTGGACGACACATGGGTTCGAAAGTGGTACAAACTTTTACCGAACACATAAACTCAGTGGACAGAAGGATCACCAGAGTTCACCAGAGAAGAAGTCAAGGACAATAGTTTGCCTTTCTTAGACTGTGACGTGCATATGGAGAATGACAGGAGCCTCCACATTGGGGTATACAGAAAACCCACTCACACAGATCAATACCTACTGTTTGACTCCCAGCACCCCCTGGAACACAAGCTTGAAATTATCAGAAACACTCACAACTTGCGGGAACCCGAGCTTGACTTTTGCGAAAATAGCAGCTGCTTCAAGGAAAATCTTCAGCAAACACTGCATCCCTGTGTATTTCAAACCTAGTAACACACTTAGGTAGAGACTAGTAAATCCCAGGGACAGAACACCACCCACCCACAAAAGCAATCTAGTTTTGCTGTCCAACACAACGAGGAATGCAAAGACCTCTACAGTGGAGAAACAAAACAACCACTGCATAAACGCATGGCCCAACACAGGAGAGCTAACTCCGCCAGCCTGGACTCTGCTGTCCACTTACATCTCAAGGAGAAAGCCCACTTCTTTGATGATAACAATGTCCAAATCCTGGACAGAGAGGACAGATGGTTTGAAAGAGGAGTAAAATAAGCCATCTATGCAAAAGTAGAGAAACCACAGCTTAACAGAGGAGGAGGTCTGAGACACAACTCATCTCCAATTTACAATGCAGCCCTTTCATCCCTTCCCAGGAGATTCAACAATCTAACCTCAAAGAACAACTGTTCACAAATGGCCTCCTGGGACTCCAACGACTGTCATTAAGACTCAATAGAGCACTAACGAAGTCGAAACCAACTTCCCACCAACGACTGCCACTCTAACGACGGTCGTTGGCACTTGGAGCACAAAGGGTTCCAGTGACATCATCGGCCTTGTGAGAGGTTAAATACCTGGATCTCCACACCAGTTAGTTGGACCAGTCCCAGCCTGATCAGATGCGTACATGAACTGATGAAGTCTCTTGGATGAGAGGTGAAACGTCTTCCTAGACAAATAACCAAGTCCAGTTGCTTTTTACCGAAATTGCTTTGGGGATAAAGTACATGGATGAGTCCCAAAAGGAATTCTGGTGCTTAATGCACATCAAATCATTGAAAATGGCAGCCTTTAATTGTTTTTATTTTTACGTGTCTCATGTTATTACCATCCTGTCAAGGTTGCTATGGATCTACATTATAAGGGAGTCTTCAGTATGCACAGTAAGTAAATAAATAAACAAATACTTTCCCTTACCTTGATATAAATATCACAGTTACCTGTCACTGTAATTCATTTGGTGTCACAGGTAGTGTTGTCAAAATACCAGAAGTATGACTTCTAACCCATGTGAATTTTAAAATGATTCATTTATTTTTATTAATTAAAACACTTAAACTTAAAAAGTCAAAATAAAAAATGGATTTTTGTAAAAGCTGCTGAATTTGATAGCTACTTAACATGTTATAAAATACAACACAAATTACCTAGACCTGGTGGAGGTCTGTGGTCTAATCAGACCATTGTCTACTAATATAAATTGCAATATATATTGTTGTTGTAAAGTATTTACAAAAATGTACGTTCTATTATTATATTACCAAAACTGATTGACTTAAAACATATCATTTATAACGGGTGTTGTTGGTATTTGTATGGGTTTTCTTATTGTGAAATCTATCAGGGCTTTAATATTTTCTATTTAACCTCATAGATGGAAGCTGTGCAAAGTCTCTGCAATGGGTGTGGCATAGACTCCAAGGGCTCCAGGATGGACCTAATTATGAGGCTCCGCAAAGAAATGCAAAACCGGTCAGTCAAAAGTAATAACTTTCAGACTTAAATCACCCCTTGGTCTTTTTCCGGCACTTACATACATCAAATAAGCCATTGAGACAGTTTTTTGGTGTATGAACTGTTAACGGAGAAATCTGGTAGGGTCGCTAACAGGCATTAAAACGTCTTTTTTAACCACTAATACTGCTCAAAATAACACCAAACATCTGCAGTAGCATGATCAGAGTCCCTACACATGTAGTTAGAGTCCTCACTGTGCAGAGGGTGCTGCTGTGACCCCCTTCCCTGCCCCAAAGCACTCACAGACGGGCACTGTCTCACTAGATTTAGAGACTTTTCACACCTTCTTAGCAACTTTATTTAAAGAAAAGTGACTAGAGACCAATTTAGCTCCTTATTCAGAGTATCAGGGAAAAGGGAGTAATATGTGGTCGGCCTAATTCATTCCAATGCATGTGGCTCAGAGTCTGGTTCAGTTTATGGGTCCGTCTCTCTCCTCTTACGCAGCAGCACTGTTGTTGTTATGTGACGCCACAGGGTTAGAGGTTGGAGGTTGGGCGATGACGGCATCGTTTAACAAAGTATGCCGTTTCACCGTCTAGACGACAACGCCATGGGGGGCGTTTTCAAATCTTCCCACTCTGGGACCTGTTTTCAGGCTCCGATAACGCTGGCTGCGTGTGGATGGGCCCTTAGTGTAGTTAGATTTATTGTGTGTATTGTAGTATTCATTAATTTGTTAGTAAATGGTTGGGTCTGTTTATTTAATATTACACAAAGATAAATCTGCCAACCTCTTATAACCTCTGCCAACTATGTGACCTTGCATGATTTTGCAATGCAACTGGCAACACACACAAACATAGTCCTTGGCCTTCAGCCCTCATGAGGTGAGACTGCTGGATCCTACTGATGACAACATCAGATTGGCGATTGCAAAGAAATTCAAAGTCAGCTTGCCTTGGCTAACTACAAAGAATCCAGTACCTAATGAAAATGGCCGCCCTATTACAGGGTCATCAGAGCATTATGCTTTTTATGACCGCTTTCATGAGGCAAACACTGTGAAAGAAATTCTCAATAGTCCTCAGTGTTTCTCAAATCACGTCTTTACTAAACTGCATGCATACAGCAGAGACGCTACCAACAATTCAGTCAAAATGTTCTCTGAAAATAAAAAGGTCTACAAGAAGGAGTCAGCAGAGAGGTCTCACAGCTATCAAGAGGAATTTATTGAAAGAGCTCCAAGATCCGAAATCCCCAAATTCCTAAATTCCAAGTGTCTCTTAACAGAACTTCCCATCTTATACGGATGTTCGTGGGCTAACGTTTACGCGCCCCATCAGGTCTTTCCAATACACACCCATACATTTACAATCAGTAGCGTCTACTTTGTGTCCAGACGTCATCATGCTCAAATACAGTTCTATTGTTTTCTAAACAATGTGTGCTTATCAGGCCTATGTCCCCAGAACAGGGTGACCTCGCCCTGTTATTCACTTTTTCAATCATTTTTTCTTCCACAATAGCTTCAGCATATATACAGTCACATCAAAGCACGTTACAAACACAAGAACATCAAAGTAACAATAACAAGATACACACTACCCAATGTTTATGACCCCAGTAGATGTTATCAACGTTTTATGACCAACAAATGTCACCATTTGCAACCGTCATGTTGACCCTTCTCCACAATCCCCCCAGCATTTATTCACAGCTTGACTGTTTGTCAAGAGTTGGTTCTGTCAGTACCCTCCTTTCTCCCTGTTGTGTGAGTTTGTCTCCCTCCGTCTGTCTTTCCCTGCATGTGTCTCCCTCTTGTGTCTTGTCCTCTAGGTCCGGAAGGCGTGTTTTCCCTTAAGTTGCAGCCTGTTACACTGATCACCTGTGGACTACTTAAACCCTGAGTTGACAGGCATGCAGCGCCGGACCGTTGTTATCCTTCCCTTGGTAAACTATTCCCCCCGGATTGGCATTCCTTACTTGTTTGTGGTCTTCACGCTCCCCGTCAGTAAATATATTAATCGTTGTTTGTCTTTTGTTTTTCTCCGTAGTTTCACATGTTCCTGTTTCCTTGTCAGTTTCCCTGATCATCCGTCGTTACCCTGTTCCTGTTTTTCTCGACTGTCTCGTCCCTAGTTACTTGTTACCCTGTAGTGTTTTACGTGTTTTGTTTGTCGTTTATATTAAACTTTTGTTTGTACTTTTATCCCGTGTCCATGTCTGCATTTGTGTCCAGTCTCTTAGTGTTATCCCTGTACCGTTCATGACACTGTTAGTTCATTGTTATGTTAATCACCATACAGAAACCAAGGATTTACACACCTTAAACTCAGAAAAAGCCACTATATACAATTTATTTCTCACAACACCAACAACCCAAAGGATGCTCTGCGCAAGATAGAGCTTGTGCCTGAGTTTCGTGACTGGGCCAATAGCCAGTGTGCCCAGCAGCTCTTCAGTGGAATGAGGAAGAACTTCTTAAACATAACGACAACGTCATCCGTCATCCCATATCTTTGTAATGAGGAACATTTTGGGCAACTACAACAAAGGATGCAATGCTAAAACAATAAAGAAATTGAAGAAAACATTGGGGAGTGCATTGCAAATTCAGTTGAACTCTAGTGGGCAGACAGTTTTAGGTGTGTTCTTCCACAATATATTGTGACATTCCGGTGTAAAACTGTTATTGTCTAAATAAAGAAACATCATGCAATAAAAGGGTTTATCAATTCAGAGTGGGGAAATTCCTAGAAGTAATTGTTTGTTTTGGTTAATACATGGTTAGTACTACTGTACTGAAAAAATGTCAAAATCTTAATTGTTTCCCTTGCCTGCCAACAGCATCAGCAGCCACTGCTGCATCATGCACAGCTGCCCGTCTGTAAACACAGCAGCAGCCTCTGTTGTGACACAATCTGTGACCCCTGCTGTCAACGTAGCCCCTACCAAAGAAGTTTCTTGCATGAGTGCCACAATAGTAGTGGAAACTCCAGCTGCAACAACAGATATTCCAGACACAATCAAAGTACAAAAATGTAGCACCTAAAACTATGATCTAATGTTTTTGGGGGGATATTTTAAAGTAGAGTTTTCCATCATTGATAGTACTTATTCATTTTATGTAAATCCAAATAGTTACACCGATACTGGTGTTCTGTGATTGACAGGGAAAGGATGTTCATGTTGTGGATGTTATTGTCATGATCTATATCTTGGCAGTCCCTCCTCTCCATTGTGTCTGCTCTGTTTATGTTTTTGACCCTCATTTCTCCCCTTCCTTGTCAGTGTTGTGCATGGGCGAGGTTTTCTCTCTCTAACAGCTGGAGCCAGGTGCATCTCATCCCACTAATCAACCTCTCCATATAATCTCCGGATTTCCTGCCACTCGTTGCCAGTTCATACTCTCAGCCTGAACGGTACTTAGTTTGACACCGGCATCTAGTTATCTCTTGAGTGTTTTCGCTTGTGCAGCATTTCTAACCTGTTAATTCCCTCTGTCCAGTTAATCCTGCTTGCCCGCCTGCCTGCTTGCTTCCTTGCCTGTTCGTCTTCTCCTGCCACTACCGCAAACTACAGCCACCTGACCTCCATCTTGGGAAAGCTTCCGACCTGCACGACGCAGCCTGCGTTGAAACGCGGCTCAGCCATTACAAGAGGAGATCACCACGTTTTCACTCAGCACCACCAGCACTCCTTGTGCACTCCCCGGGACCCCTCCTTGCACGCCATTACTTCTTCCTGCACCGTGGTATTGTCTCTGGATCACAATAAATATCACCTTTATCTGAATCTGAGTCGAGTCGTGCATTTGGGTTCTACCTCTGTTGTGTACCATAACAGTTATCCCCACTTGAAGACCACCCCTCAATATCGACCTGTTTCTCTCGCTGCCAGTAAGTTCTATGCATGTGCTGTGTATGGCTTTAGTTTGTTAACCATGTACATAGTGACAGCTTCTTGTACTTTAGTTGTGTATCTAGAAATATCTTCACCTTGAAACTACAAGCTCTTATTGTTGTTATTTCAATGAGGCAGGTAGATGCAGCATCTACAGACTACATTCTTTTTCCTGTATGGAAACCAGGAGGCTGTTGCATGAAACCTAAATAAGGGATTAAGCCGGGATTTTCCAGTTATCCTGATTTACTTTATCCATGATCCGGTTGCACGAAAGCATAGGCACCTAAATTACCATGGGGATTTAACCAGGCTTGATTCATCCTGCTGCTTCATCTGTTCAGTCAGCTTTAACTCTGATCACAAATCCAACATGTTTCACAATTATTCCATCATCTTTAAGCTTACTTTATTTTTATTAGCCATTAAAGTACATTGTGTCTATAAATATATGTATATATACACATACATACATATAAATATAAATATATTAGGGCTGGGACTTTAATGCGTTAATTATGGTTGATTAATTAATTACAGAAAAAAACATAAAGCGACAAAAAAAATAACGCAATTAATCGCAATTTATTTATGTATTAGTGAGAACGTTGCTCATTGCACAAGTTCCCGTCCGGCCCGTAATTCTGACGCACACGACGCAACACAAGAGAAATGAAACCGATGAGAAGCGAGATGATGAGTTGTTGCTGGGTTCAGTGGGCGGACCTAAAAAACGACCAAGTGGAAACATGGATAAATATCACGGCTGTGTAAAAATTGTGCAAGAAAGAACCACCTCCCGGCGGAGCTCTTATGTACACTCCATCCCCAATGCCGAACATGTTGCAGCTAACGTTAGCACAAACAAGCCTCCTAGGAGGGAACTGTCATTAGTTGATGGATCATTTTTGTTTCTGTGTTTTTGAAAACATGGGAGAAAAAGCACTTTATGTTTAACTGTTTATTTTATGCCATGGATATTATTCCAAATATTTTTGCGATGTTAGTTTTCAACTTTTCTTGAACATACCGTACTAAGCACTAAGCCTGTGAATGTTCTCATTCGTCCAGGTCATCGTTATCCTCAAAGCAATTTTAGTCAAAAACAACTGGACTGGTTGTTTGTGTTTCACCTCTCATCCAAGAGGCTTCATCAGTTCATGTACGCATCTGACCAGGCTGGGACTGGTCCAACTAACTGGTGTGGAGATCCAGGTATTTAACCTCTCACAAGGCCGATGATGTCACTGACACCCTTTGTGCTCCAAGTGCCCACGCCCGTCGTTAGAGTGACAGTCGTTGGTGGGCAGTTGGTTTCGACTTCGTTAGTGCTCTATTGAGTCTGAACGACAGTCGTTGGGGTCACCCGGGCCATGTGTGAACAGTTGTCCTTTGAGGTTAGATTGTTGAATCTCCTGGGAAGGGATGAAGGGCAGCATTGTAAATTGGAGATAAGTGGTGTCTCAGACCCCCTCCTCTGTTTAGCGATGGTTTCTCCACTTTTACATAGATGGCTTCTTTTACTCCTCTTTCAAACCATCTGTCCTCTCTGTCCAAGATTTGGACATTGCTGTCATCAAAGGAGTGGGCTTTCTCCTTGAGGTGTAAGTGGACAGCGGAGTCCAGGCCTGAGGAGTTAGCTCTCCTGTGTTGGGCCATGCGTTTATGCAGTGGTTGTTTTGTTTCTCCAATGTAAAGATCTTTGCATTCCTCGTTGCATTGGACAGCATAAACCAGGTTGCTTTTGTGGTGGTGTGGTGTTCTGTCCTTCGGATGTACTAGTCTCTGTCTGAGTGTGTTACCGGGTTTGAAATACACAGGCATGCAGTGTTTGTTGAAAATCCTCCTGAGATTCTCAGATACCCCAGCCACATATGGGATGACTATGTTGTTTCTCCTGTTATCTTTTTCTTTCTCAACCACTTTGGTTTTCTTTCTGGAGGCAGCTGCCGTTTAAGCACTGTTTTATTTTTTAGAATATATCAAGTCATATATGAAAATCCATTTAAATTGAAAAATGTCGCTACTTGTGTCAAATATTGATATGCCATTATTGTGATTGATTAATTACAAAGCCTCTAATTAATTTGATTATAAATAAAATATAAATGTATGTATGTGTATACATACCTATATATAAACCTGTATGTATATATACACACATATACTCACACAAACACACACACACACACACACACACATACACACACATACATAAGAGATCTTTTTAAGGTCTTCACTGACATCAATTTAAACACAGACAATGGCAAAATTTCAGTCTTAGTTTTGTTGGATCTAAGTGCTGCATTTGACACAGTGGATCACAACATACTATTCAATTCAATTGAATTCAATTTTATTTATAGTGCCAAATCATAACAAAAGTTATCTCAGGACACTTTACAAACTAGGTAAAGACCACACTCTATGACTTAATTATGATTTACATTGACCCAACAATTCTCCAGTAGAGTACGGTGGCAACGAAAACCTTCCCTATTACAGTCAGACAGACCCAGCTCTATGGAGGACGGCCATCTGTCTTGACTGGTTGGGGAGGAAGAAAAGGAGAGAGAAAGAGAGAAAAGACGGACAGATGGACAGAGAGGGACAAAGACAGACACAAAGACAGAGACAGACACACTTCCAGTAACTATAATAATATCTATAGTAATGTGAATATGACTTATATGTTATGGCAGTTAATACAGCAGAATAGTAGAAACAAGCACAGCTAAGGTTATAGATTATAATAGTATCACGAAGCGTCATGCAGGACCACGGCAGCAGGCACCACCACGATCAGCAGAGACCTGCAAGACGACAAAGCACAGACAACTCCCGGGAAGAAGGTGATTTAGTAACATGCATTGATGAGACATGAATGATACAGAAAGAGAGGAGAGAAGCTCAGAGTATCTGGTAAAGTATTATCCCCCGGCAGACTAGGCCTATAGCAGCATAATTAAGCAGAACAAAATCAGCTTAAAAATAACAACATTGCTAAGGGCTCGTTAGTTCTAGCTGTAAGCTTTATCAAAAAGGAAAGTTTTAAGTTTACTCTTAAATATGGGGACAGTGTCTGCCTCCCGAATAACACTTTGGAGTTGGTTCCAAAGGACAGGAGCTTGGTAGCTGAAGGCTCTGCCTCCCATTCTACTTTTGGAGACTCTAGGAACGACAAGTAGCCCTGCATTCTCAGAGCGCAGTGATCTAGTCGGGTAATACGGTACTATGAGCTCTTTAAGATAAGACGGAGCCTGACCAATAAGAGCTTTGTAGGTAAGGAGAAGGATTTTAAATTCTATTCTAGATGTTACAGGTAGCCAGTGCAAAGAAGCATATACAGGAGAAAATTCTTCTCTTCGATTTGTTTAAGTTAGTACATGAGCTGCAGCATTTTGGACCAACTGGAGACTCTTAACAAACTTATTGGAACAGCCTGATAATAAGGAGTTGCAGTAGTCCAGCCTAGAAGTAACAAATGCATGGACTAGTTTTTCTGCATCTCTCTGAGACACAATGTTCCTAATTTTCGCAATATTACGCAGATGAAAATATGCGAATATAATTGTGTATCATCAGCATAACAATGAAAAGTTTATGGAGTGCTTCCTTATAATATTTCCTAAGGGAAGCATATATAAGGTGAAAAGAATCGGTTCAAGGACAGAACCCTTTGGAGCTCCGTGATTAACTTTCGTGTGCATGGAGGATTTGTCATTAACATGTACAAACAGAGATCTATCTGATAAATAAGACTTAAACCAGCTCAGTGCGTTTCCTTTAATGCCAATTAGATGCTCCAGTCTCTGTATTAGGATGTGATGGTCAATAGTGTTGAAGGCAGCACTAAGATCTAGTAAAACAAGTACAGAGACAAGTCCTTTGTCGGAAGATATTAGAAGGTGATTGGTAATTTTTACCAGTGCTGTTTCAGTGCTATGATTCGCTCTAAATCCTGACTAGTCCTCAAATAACTCATTATTATGTAAAAAGTCACACAGCTGATTGGTGACTAATTTCTTGAGGATCTTAGAGAGAAAAGGAAGGTTAGATATAGGTCTATAGTTGGCTAGTACCTCAGGATCAAGACTGGGTTTTTTGAGAAGAGGTTTAATTACAGCTACTTTAAAAGACTGTGGTACATAACCTGCTGATAAAGACATGTTGATCTAATCTAATACAGGAGCGCTAACTAAAGGTAACACTTCTTTGAGTAACCTAGTTGGAATAGAGTCTAGGAGACAAGTAGAGGGCTTTGATGCTGAAATAGTAGATGTTAATTTGTTAAGGTCGACTGTAGAAAAGCAGCCCAAGAATATATAAGGTCGTACAGTTAGTTCCTGGGTTTGAAGAAAAATTTGTGCCAAGCGAGTTGATTTTGTCTCTAATAGTTATAATATTGTCATTAAAGAAGGTCATGAAGTCGTTACTACTGTGGGTTATAGGAATACATGCTCAATAGAGCTGTGGTTCTCTGTCAGCCTGGCTATAGTGCTGAAAAGAAATCTAGGATTTTTCTTATTCTCCTCTATTAAAGACGAGTAATAGGCTGCTCTGGCATTACAGAGGGCCTTCCTATATGTTTTAAGACTTTCATGCCAAACTAAGCGAGATTCCTCCAATTTAGTGGAGCGCCATTTACCTTCCAATTTTCGCGATACTTGTTTAAATTCACAGGTTTGTGAGTTATACCATGGAGCTAACTTCCTTTGTTTCATTATCTTCTTTTTTAACAGAGCAACAGAGTTGAGTGTTGTTTGTAGTGAGCCTGCAACATTGTCAACAAGGTGATCAATTTCAGAGAATCTACAACACTTTTCTGAAATGATTAATAAGAACATCAACATCACTCACACTCTGTTTGCTATGGTTGATAAGCTTACAATATGGTAGAACAATGTATTATGAAAATAGAAAGGTCTACAAGAAGGAGTCAGCAGAGAAACATCATAGCCATCAAGGGGAGTTTATTGAATCAAGTTCTAACACACTCTTATCACAGAGTTCCAAGATTCCAAAATCCCAAATTCCTAAATTCCAAGTGTCTCTTAACAGAACTTCCCCTCTTATACTGAGGTTTGTGTGCTGACAACGGTTACACGCCCTATCAGGTCTTTCCAATACACACTCATACATTTACAATCAGCCGGATCTACTTTGTGTCCAGACGTCATCATGCCCAAATACAGTTCTATTATTCTCTAAACAGAATGTGTGCTTATCACGCCTATGTCCCAAGTACACAGTGACCTTGTCCTGTTATTCACTTTCTCAATCGTGTTTTCTTCCACAACAACCCCCCCAAAAGAGATAGTTTCAGAACCCTCCTCCAAAGAAAAATGCAATTAATTCAGAAATGGCCTCCTGGGACTCCAAGCACTAACAAAGTCGAAAACCAACTTGCCACCAACGACTGTCACTCCAACGACGGTCGTTGACACTTGGAGCACAAAGGATTCTAGTGACATCATCAGCCTTTTGAGGGGTTATATACCTGGATCTCAACACCAGTTAGTTGAACCAGTCCCAGCCTGGTCACTCCAGTTCAATGCCTCCTACCTCCACAGGGATGCCAGAATAGCTCAGCTGGAAGTGTGAATTGAAGATCTCTCGGACAGGGGCCTCCTCCAGACGTTCCCAGTTCACCCGCACTACCCGTTTGGGCTTACCCGGTCTGTCCAGAATCTTCCCCCATCCTCTGACCCAATTCATCTGCCCCTCTCTTCACTCGACTGTCCAAAACATACGGCCTCAGATCCGTTTGCAAAATCGATTATCGACCTTTGGCCTATGGTGCTCTGTACCACGTACACTTATGAGCATCCTTATGTTCGAACATGGCGTTTGTTATAGACAATACATGACTAGCACAGAAATCTAATAACAGATGACCTCTCGGATCAGGGAGGCCGTTCTTCCCAATCACGCCTCCCCAGGTGTCTCTATCGTTGCCCACGTGGGCGTTGGTAGGGTCTCCCATGGCAGAGTGGTCTCAGGCGAGGTGCCGGACTAAGAATGGTTCAGAAAGACTCCATGGTCAAACAAGAAAGAGGAAGAGAGACCCTGCCCGGAGGAAGCAGGTGAGCGCCTGGTGGCCAGGTTTGCCTTGGAGCCCAGCCGAGCACAGCCTGAAAAAGTGACGTGGCACCTCCCCCCCTCTCCGTCATATGGGCTCACCACTCACAGGAGGAAACGCTAGGTCCGGGTGCGCTGCTGCACGGGTGGCAGTGAAGGCGAGGGGCCTCGACAGACCAGACCCAGTCAGCAGAGGCTGGCTCTGGGGCCGTGGAATGTCACCTCTCTGTGGGGGAAGGAGCCGGAGCGTGTGTGGGAGGTGGAGCGCTACAAAATCTGGTGGTGCTTACCTCCACGCACAGTCTTGGTTCTGGAACCGTACTCCTGGATAGGTGCTGGACCCTATTCTTCTCTGGAGTTGCCCAGGGTGTGAGGCCAAAATACATTTCTGATCCTCTGCTCATCTACAAACCATCCAGACCTTTCAGATCCTCTTGGACTGGTCTGCTCTGTGTCCCCAGAGTCAGAACTAAATAAGGGACAGGTCTGCTCTGTGTCACAAGAGTCAGAACTAAACATGGGACAGGTCTGCTCTGTGTCCTATAAGTCAGAACTAAACAAGGGACAGGTCTGCTCTGTGTCCCAAGAGTCAGAACTAAACATGGGACAGGTCTGCTCTGTGTCCCCAGAGTCAGAACTTAACATGGTACAGGTCTGCTATGTGCCCCCAGAGTCAGAACTAAACATGCGACAGGTCTGCTCTGTGTCCCCAGAGTCAGGACTAAACATGGGACAGGTCTGCTCTGTTTCCCCAGAGTCAGGACTAATGATGGGACAGGGCTGTTCTATGTAATATTTTAATTATGTCTTTTTGATAAATATTTACAGGACAGTCTAACAGCCAACACTCCTGGCCAAACTAAATGTTGCACGGTGCCAAACACAGAAATGGTACCCTTTTTCGACCAAGACATTTTGAGTGCCATTTTAAGAGCTGGAGCCTAATCTTGAACCAGTTCTTCCTGTTTCGACAGCCGAAGAACCGGCCCTTGGGCAGGAATTATAGAATTTGTGTATTCTATTTCTAAAGAGACACGTCTTCTTTAGAGTGCTAAATCAACAGAGAAACACAATTTAATTTATCTCATCTCATCTCATCTTCATCCGCTTATCCGGGGTCGGGTCGCGGGGGCAGCAGCTTTAGCAGGGGACCCCAAACTTCCCTTTCCTGGGCCACATTAACCAGCTCTAACTGGGGGATCCCGAGGCGTTCCCAGGCCAGTGTGGAGATATAATCTCTCCCCCTAGTCCTGGGTCTTCCCCGAGGCCTCCTCCCAGCTGGCCCTGCCTGGAACACCTCCCTAGGGAGGCGCCCAGGGGGCATCCTTACCAGATGCCCGAACCACCTCAACTGGCTCCTTTCAACGCTAAGGAGCAGCGGCTCTACTCCGAGTTCCTCACGGATGGCTGAACTTCTCACCCTATCTCTAAGGGAGACTCCAGCCACCCTCCTGAGAAAACCCATTTCGGCCGCTTGTACTCGCGACCTCGTTCTTTCGGTCATGACCCAACTTTCATGACCATAGGTGAGGGTAGGAACGAAGATTGACCGGTAGATCGAGAGCTTTGCCTTCCGGCTCAGCTCTCTTTTCGTCACAACGGTGCGGTAGAGCGACTGCAACACCGCCCCCGCTGCTCCGATTCTCCGGCCAAACTCACGCTCCATCGTCCCCTCACTCGTGAACATGATCCCGAGGTACTTGAACTCCTTCACTTGGGGTAAGGACTCATTCCCTACCTGGAGTAAGCAATCCACCGGTTTCCTGCTAAGAGCCATGGCCTCAGATTTAGAGATGCTGATCCTCATCCCAGCCGTTTCACACTCGGCTGCAAACCGATCCAGTGAGTGCTGAAGGTCACTGACCGACGATGCCATCAGGACCACATCATCCGCGAAAAGCAGAGACGAGTTCCTCAGCCCACCGAACTGCAACCCCTCCCCACCACGACTACGCCTTGAAATCCTGTCCATGAAAATCACGAACAGGATTGGTGACAAAGCGCACCCCTGGCGGAGGCCAACCCCCACCGGAAACGAATCCGACTTACTCCCGAGGATCCGGACACAGCTCTCACTTTGGGTGTACAGAGATTGGATGGCCCACAGAAGTGACCCCCTCACCCCATACTCCCACAGCACCTCCCACAGTATCTCCCTAGGAACCCGGTCATATGCCTTCTCCAGATCCACAAAACACATGTAGACTGGATGAGCATACTCCCGGGCCCCCTCCAGGATCCTTGCGAGAATGAAGAGCTGGCCGTTGTTCCACGTCCAGGACGGAATCCACATTGTTCCTCTTCAATCTGAGGTTCGACTATAGGACGAACCCTCCTTTCCAGCACCTTGGAGTAGACTTTACCAGGGAGGCTGAGTAGTGTGATACCCCTGTAATTGGCACACACCCTCTGGTCCCCCTTTTTAAAAAGAGGAACCACCACCCCGGTCTGCCACTCCCTTGGCACTGTCCCAGACTTCCACGCAATGTTGAAGAGGCGTGTCAACCAAGACAGCCCCTCCCAACCCAAAGTTTTCAGCATTTCTGGACGAATCTCATCAACCCCAAAATGTTTTTACACAGTTATGCACAATAATTATACACAGTTCCTTTCAGAAAATCAAAGAACTATTAACAACTCAGAAAACAAACATAAAGGTATACATATCCGTATCATTGAACACAGCTCCAGCTGCGGTCATTTGATTCTGACGTTGCCTGTAAAGACATGAATCTTAAAGACATAAATGGATCATTAATTCTAACTGCATTGTGATCAATTACAGGTAGTCTGTGCTAGGTAAGGCTAGCTAGATTTAGCGCTAGCAGGCTAATATTCAGTGTTAATAAGAATCAAACATGTTAGATAACTACCTTTCTTCTCAAATGAAATCATACATTGTATTCAAGACTAACGGTACAAATGTGCTGTAGTCCACCATTGTTGTCGTTGTTGTTGTGCTTAAAGTGGGCGTTAGCATTTCTGGGTATATTATCAGACGTATACAGTGACGTATATGGGCTCTGTGCTCTCTAGCCTGTGGAAAATGGGTTTTGAGAAGGTTCACAAGTTGAACTAACAGTGAACCAGCACCAGCATCAGCCCAGCACTAGAACTAGGTCTGGGTTGGTCGAAAAGGAGTAATGGGGAGTTCTTCAGGGGTCAGGGGAGAGCAGGATGAATCCCACAGTGACTCTCCAGTCTAAAATGCTAAATATTTGTTGGCTGTATCATGCGCAACTTCAGTTTTCCAGCATCATCTGCACCAATGCCAATGTTCTGAGGGCCTTAGCATCTTAAACCTGCTAATTAAAACCAAAATCCCTCCACCAGGCTTCACTGCACCCTCCTCATCCAAAAGCAGATTATTGACAATTTAATGGAGGAAATTGTGTGTCCCACACCATCTGTGACTTGGAAGGATTTTGAAAATAGCGACAGAGGGAGAGAATACAGAGTGTTTTTATAGACATGCATATATTTATTAATGCAATCCACAGACAAGACCATAGAAGGGTCCTTGTGTGGTGATATCAAAAACTGCATGTCTTACAGTGTTACAAAAATGGTAAGAAGGGATGATTCAGTTGAAAGTAAAAAAGTAAAGTTAAAAGTTAAAAGTAAAGACATTTTCCTTCTTCTCGTACACTTTGGAATGGAATATATTCCCTCTATTGTGCTGTTAATCCCTACTGTTAACCTGGGGACATTATAGACATTATAGACATTTAAATGCTCTTTCCCATACACATGGAGTTAGCTACTTGTTTCCACCACCGTCTATAGGAGGGGCTGTGTGATGGAAATTTATATTTAGGATTTTATATTTGAAGGCCATTCTTGACACAGTCTTCTCTGCATTTTTGTTGTGACTAAGCTTGTACGTCATCCAGCTGAACACTGACTTATCTTGTGTTTTCATTGCTCTATAAAAATAGAGCTGCCTTTTACCTGTCTGTCTCTCTTTCAGCCTTTGAATGAACTCATGGAGAAAGCCGATCTTATTGTCTCTTCCTTCTTCTTTGTTTGATCCTGACTGATCTCCTACGACAGATGAAATACAGTTTAGGAAGTCACATTTGACTTATACATCCATGAGTTTGATGGAGTGCAAAGACTTTTATAATATTGTATCCTTTTTCTTGATGATTGCAAGGTGAACTGTATGCGGTTCCTGTCATATATCAGGAATGTATGCTTGCATGTATTTGACTGGCCAACCCAGTGATTTTTGGGATGATATTTCATTATGTTTGCCAGGTTCAACTTTTTTGCAGGCGACCTTGTGTTTTTTTTCTGGGAACCTCTGCATTGGCTACCCCACTTCTTTTGAGTCCTCATTCTCGGTCTCAACATGGCCTTGCTGACACAATTTGGGGGAAATTGTGAGAATCTGCACACTGGAGAAATGCTCCTAAAACTTTACAGTACTGAATTAGGCACATTTCTTTCATTTCTTTTTTTACATTCGTTTTTGTTACATTCCTACATGTTTTGGGGGGGATTTTTCTTCCCTTGTCATTGTTTCTGCATGGTGGGATTTATGTTTTGTAGTGCTGTATTGTTATACTATACTGTTTCTATAAAGTTCTTTTCAATCTTTTATCACTTGAATATGACATTTCTGATCCCATAGGGTGTGATCAGTTGTTTGTCAACATGCTGTACTGTAGACCTTTCTATGTGTCATTTTCCTAAAGAAGACCTATACTATATAGGGTTAAAATGTTGCCCTATTTATTTTTTTCCCTTCACTGAATCTGTTATCAAAGAACCTTTCTTCTAACACTGTTGACCGCATTCTCAAACAGCTTTTTAAGAGCTTTTTTGCCACTTTTTAATGTGATGTCCAGTTAGTGTTGATGATTGAAGCATTAAATTCCTCAGTGCATGCTGTATTTACAGAGAAGGATCCAGTTTGCAGCTGCAAAATCTGTTGTTTTTCCTGCGTCCAGCACCATCATTTAATGTGACAGGGATGTTAAGGCCACGAAGAACTACGTACTATTCATCTTGGATTAAGCCTCCGAGTAGCCAGGGGCTACAATATTGTAGGCTATTGTGTTGAGTTGCTGATTAGCTAATGCTAACTGGATTTAGGTTGGGCTTTTATTGTAAAAGGTAAAAACAGAAGTAGTGAAGCTGTAATGTGCTGCCGAAAAATAATAAAGAGTTGTTGCCATTCACAATGCTTTTTATTTTATTACCTGCATAAGTATAGGCAAATGTGTTCCAAATCGTTCCCTATCATAAATATAAAATACCCACAATACACAGCTAATTTGAGTGTACCTATGATGTACACTACATTGTACTCATACCACAATGCAATGCGGCCGTGTTTTACCGGAGGAGAAGAAGAAGCAGAAGATGTGCCACTGGTAGCCAGAGAGCTAACAGCAGTTACGAACAACCTTTACTCATGAGCTGACTACTGTTACTCGCTCGTGAAAAAAAAGTTAAACCGTGGGCTTTCACAGCTCGCAATCAGGATACACAACCCTTGTTAACAAAACCACACTTTATACAGCTCTGTTTGATTACATGATGCTGAACACACCCGCTTCTGTCACACACATATATCTGGCGCATCTACTGACGCAAGAATTTTTTAGAAAATTCCAGTGTAGTGTCCGAAATCTCGTTTGGTCATTCCCTATTTAATAAACATTATATAGGGAATAGTGAGTGAGTGAATGAGGGAAAGATTTCAAACGCAGCTTATGTTTTGCTAGGCAACAGTAGCTTGCATGCAATGCTTCCTGGTACATGTAGGCACTGCTCAGAGAGCTTTCTCAGTCAATATTCTTTATCTATATCAGCATTGATTGGACATCCACATAAAATATGGCGAGTTTTTCCTGCAATGAAAATGAGTCCTTCATAAAGGTACAGTAGCATCTGCTACATGATTAACTTAAAGAAAAACAACCAATTAGAGCTGAGGAGTCTCTGACACAGTGTCAATGACTGCTCTGAACTCCAATTTAAGTGTGAAACTATAGGCAGCACTGATCAAATATGAAACTGTAGATAGTATTACTGTACTGTCTACTTTTTGCATAAAGTGTTTTAAGAAACAATTTAGTTAGTTAAGCTGCAAAATGAGAGGTAGCTATTTCTTGTCTGTGCACCAAAACACCAAGGCAATTTCATTGAACGTGAAAACCTACTTTGAAATAAACTGGACTCTGATTCTGATTGTTTTACTGCTTAATGTGTTCTTGAGCATGACAAGTAGAGATAAGTAGTCAATTAATGTAGAACAACATGATGCAGTGGGTTAGTTTTCCTCCTGACCTCCAATTGTTTTTTTGAGTCAGTCATATAAATAGGTCAATGAAACAGGAAGTTTTGTTGCATACAGGCCTATTAATCAACCCTAAACCTAAACAAAATTATAATTCATTTGAAAGTCTCGTTCTTAGTCTTTCACATTCAACCTGGAAAACTGTGCAGCCTATTATACTTGTTATAGTGTACTGTGCTCCTGCTCCTTACTCTGAATTTCTATCTGAATTCTCAGAGTTTCTGCCAAATTTAGTCCTTAAATCTGATAAAGTAATCATTTTAGGATATTTTAATATCCATGTGGACGTTGATAATGACAGCCTTAGTACTGCAATTGTTTTTGTTGTTTTTTTCTCTTATTTCAAGATAAGCTTGAGGTTCTGTGTGTCTTTTTTGTTATCCCAATTGCAGTGAAACGTTAGGAGTGCTTTGAGCTGGTCATAAAAATCTAGATTAGCAGTAGGTTGGCCATTTAATCTGATTGCATATCAAGTTGCTCTTTGCAAACATGAATTTCACGTGTGCTTGTGTGTGGAAACTGTTTTTTTGTTGCGGGCGTTGTGGTGGTGGCCTCCAGCTGTTTACCTCTCTATTAGATTGGACTGGTTTTAGTCAGAGTGTACATAAACCTACTCACTGTCTTAATCACACTCTCAATTTTGTTTTGGCTTATGGTGTGGAAATGAAAGACCTAATAGCCTTTCCACAGAATCCTTTTTTATTTGACCACTATTTGATAACTTTTGAATTCATATTACAGGACTACTCACCTCTGGGCAAACGTTTCTACACTAGATGTTTATCTGATAGTGCTAAAACTAAATTTAATGAAGTGATTCCATCTGCTTCAATTTAATGCCTTATCCTATTATTCAAGATTCCTGTACTAACATCAGTTTCTCTAAAATTGCTCACCTTGTTGACAGTGTTGCAGGCTCACTACAAACACTCGACTCTGTTGCTCCTTTAAAAAAGAAGATAATGAAACAGAGAAAGTTAGCTCCATGGTATAACTTACAAACCCGTCAAAAGAAAAGTATCGCGAAAATAGAAAAACATATAGGAAGGCCCTCTGTAATGCCAGAGCAGCGTATTACTCATCTAACTATTGTAAGTCATATTCATATTATTATTATATATAATTATCAGTGTGCATGCGCTAAAGTTGCATGCTGCCTGTTACTGCTCCGGTCTTTGAGTTTGCTTTTTTTAAACTTTCTTAACTTTTATTCTCCTTTGTATGTTTTGTTTCTTCACCCTAACTTCTGTGAAGTTTTGCCCCCTACAAAGAGGCCTGCAGCATCATACACACCACCATCTCCAGACTCCAGACTCAACACCCCAGTGCCCTCATCATCATGTCAGTAGACTTTAACCACGTCAACTTGCATAGCGTTGAGCCGACCTTCCAACAGAAAGTGAGCTGTCCTACCAGAGAGGAGAAGACTCTGGACCAGATGCATGCTAACATTAAGGATGCATACATCTCCTCTTCTCTTCCCCCCTCTGGGCAGGTCAGATCATAACCTGGTTCCCCTCAAACCCTGCTATGTGCCTCTGGTGAAGAGGAAGCCTACAACCACAAAGACTGTGAGGAGGTGGTCTGAGGAGGCCTTTGAGACACTGAAGGGCTGATTTGAAGTGACTGAGTGGCCTGCACTTTGTGAGCTGCACAAGGAGGACATTGATGGGTTCACAGAGTGCATCGCGGACTACATACATTTTTGTGGGGACTGCAATGCACCAGCTCGGACTGTAACCTGCTACACCGACAACAAACCCTGGATCACCAAGGACATTAAGGCCATCCTGAATGAATAGAAGAAAGCATTCAGAGATGGCAACCATGAAGTAGTGAGGAGAGTACAAGGGGTTCTAAGAATTAAAATCAGAGAGGCTAAAGACAATTATAGGAGAAAGCTGGGGAACAAACTATATCAAAACAACATGAGGGAGTGGCGTGGCATGAGAACCATCACCAGGTTCTAGAAGACTAGTAGCACGGGGTTTGAGGGCCGTGTTGACAAGGCCAACGAACTGAACCTATTTTTTAACAGGTTTGATACGGCGGCCCATCCCCCACAGGACTATGCTGCTGCCGGCCCCTCAACGACTGCCAGTTTACCTCCCCCAACTTCTCCTCCTTACAGACCCTTTGTCTGTGCGGTAGAGCGACTGCAACACTGCCCCCGCTGCTCCGATTCTCCGGCCAAACTCACGCTCCATCGTCCCCTCACTCGTGAACATGATCCCAAGGTACTTGAACTCCTTTATTTGGGGTAAGGACTCATTCCCTACATGGAGAAAGCAATTCACCGGTTTCCTGCTGAGAGCCATGGCCTCAGATTTAGAGGTGCTGATCCTCATCCAAGCCTTTTCACACTTGGCTGCGAACCGATCCAGTGAGTGCTAAAGGTCACTGACCGACGATGCCATCAGGACCACATCATCTGCAAAAAGCAGAGACAAGATCCTCAGCCCACCGAACTGCAACCCCTCCCCACCACGACTACGCCTCGATATCCTGTCCATGAAAATCGTACGAATCCGACTTACTGCGGAGGATCCGGAGACAGCTCTCGCGTTGGGTGTACAGAGATTAGATGGCCCACAGAAGTGACCCCCTCACCCTATTCTCCCGTAGCACCTCCCAAAGTATCTCGCGAGGGCCCCGTTCATATGCCTTTACCAGATCCACAAAGCACATGTAGACTGGATGGGCATACTCCCAGGATCCTTGCGAGAGTGAACAGCAGGTCCGTTGTTACGTCCAGGACGGACTCCACATTGTTCCTCTTCAATCTGAGGTTCGACTATAGGACAAACCCTCCTTTCCAGCACCTTGGAGTAGCCTTTACCAGGGAGGCTGAGTAGTGTGATACCCCTGTAATTGGCACACATCCTCTTGTCCCCCTTTTTAAATAGGGGGACCACCACCCGGTCTGCCACTCCCTTGGCACTGTCCCAGACTTCCACGCAATGTTAAAAAGATGTGTCAACCAAGACAGCCCCTCCAAGCCCAAAGCTTTCAGCATATCTGGACGAATCTCATCAATCCCTGGGGCTTTGCCACTGTGGAGTTATTTGACTACCTCAGTGACTTCTTCCAGAGATATTAACAATGATTCCCCATCAGTCTCCAGCTCTGCCTCTACAAAAGAGGGCGTGTTGGTCGGATTAAGGAGTTCCTCAAAGTGCTCCTTCCACAGCCCAAATACCTCATCAGCTGAGGTCACCAGCGTCCCATCCTTACTGTAAACAGCTTGGACGGTTCCCCGTTTCCCCCTCCTGAGATGTTGAATGGTCCAGAAGCACCTTGGTGCCGCCCTTTAGTCCTTCTCCGTGACTTCTCCGAACTCCTCCCACACCCGCTGCTTTGCCTTTGACACAGCAGAGGAGTCTTCTGGGATAACATATACCGGAAGGCCTCCTTCTTCAGTCGGACAGCTTCCCTGACCACCGGTGTCCACCACGGTGTTCGAGGGTTACCGCCCCTTGAGGCACCTAAGACCTTGAGGCCACAGCTCACCGCTACAGCTTCAGCAATGGAAGCTTTGAACATTGCCCACTCCGGTTCAATGCCCCCAACCTCCACAAGGATGCCAAAAACAGCTCCGCCGGAGGTGTGAGTTGAAAGTCTCTCGGACAGGGCCTCCTCCAGACGTTTCCAGTTCGCCCGCACTACTCGTTTGGGCTTACCTGGTCTGTCCAGAATCTTCCCCCATCCTCTGACCCAACAAATCACCAGATGGTGATCAGTTGACAGCTCTGCCCCTCTCTTCACTCGAGTGTCCAAAACATACAGCCTCAGATCAGATGATACAATCACAAAATCGATCATTAACCTTTGGCCTAGGGTGCTATGGTATCACGTACACTTATGAGCATCCTTATGTTCGAACATGGTGTTAGTGTTGTGGGAATTTTTGTAACTCGACCAGGCCGGTTCCCCAACCAGCCAACCAGCAGCAGGCTCAGCATGCTCAGCCCCAGATCAGGAGGCTGCCCAGCCCGCACCACAACCGCACCAACCACTCTACCCCCTCGAGGACCTGGGTGCACTGGGGAGGGGGGGAGGTGGCAAGCCGACCACCACGACAGGCAGATCCAGGGGAAGAGGCAGAGGACTGGACCCCCGGCGATCGCGATCATCTGAACAACCCCCCGCCTACGTGCACGAGCCTGGCTCCCACTACACTAGGAGCAAAAACCCGAACGGCGTGACAAACATGAAAGAGGCTGCCACCCTGTTCCCCAAGGTCGAGGATGGAGTACAGAAATATGCAGCCGAGGTCCTGACTTTTTGCCAACATTTCAGACCTACCATGAAGAGACAATCGACACAGAGGTCACGAAAAAGGCAGAGGGCGTGGACGAGGGCCAAGGGGGCGAGACGACAGCTGTTTCATTTGCGGGAAGCATGGAGACTGGCAAACGACAGGCCAGAGCGTGAACAATGGCAGACCAACCGCCAGGGATTCCGGCATGGGGGCGATTGACTGGCCAGAGGGCTGGGGAGAGTGAGGGGCGCATCTGGACCGGACACAGGCCGAACACGTGAGCACACCAACACATCCACACTCTCTCCACAACACAGTTTAAATTCCGTACTGCAGGCTATTGAATGCTTAGAAAATACAAACACATCACAAAAACCTGCAGGAGTGTATGCTTCTCTAAACTCTGCTGCCTATAAGAATCTACCCACACTAACACTCACTGTTGCAGACGTACCCCTCACATTCCTAGTAGATTCCGGAGCGACAGAATCTGTTATACGACACAGAGATTTCAAAACAACACCCAAAATGAGCGGGAGATGTGTTAGAGATCTTATGTGGCCTAACCATAATTAGAAATGATTCATACACTCAAGCCTTCCTGACTGATAATGCGGCTACTTACCACTGTCTATGGCACCACCCCCACTCAAGCCTCACTGCTGCGGCAGGCACACACATTCAGCCAGCCACACACACACACCCTGATAACTTGTGTCACACTGACCTTAGGGAAAGATATGCTATTTGAACAAACATGGTTTAAACAAAGTTCTCTGTGTGACAGTTTAGAACTGCAATGCCTGTATTGGGATAACACACGCTGTGCAATCTCTGTGTGCCTGCCGCAGTTCCCGTATGCTTCCTTGACCAAAACAGAGGGGCCGCAAAATCTGGAACCTTGGCTGACAAAATGCATCAAGGCGACCAGATGGAATCAAATGACCGACCTTGCAACTGAGTATCGTGAAGGTTTAAAGGTGCATCAAGTAACAATTCAAAAGGCAGTAACTGCTCTGAGAACGGTTGAAATTAAACTTCAAAATTCAGGGGTATCCTCTACATCACACTTCACTGCACCACATGGAAAGATAATGATCAATAATGTCACAAAACAGCGCCTTGCTGGCATATGTGGATGATTTTATAATTTGCACTCCTACACGGGGGCCTGCGTCACGGACACACTGGCCTTGCTAACACACATCGCCGACAACGGCCACAAGGTCAGCGCACCCAAGTTGCAGTTTGCGTATAATCAAGTCACCTTTCTGGGACACATTATATCGCAAGAGGGGAAAATACTTTCCCAAACGCGCATCTCTGCCATCCAAGAAATCCCAAAACCAATCACAAAGAAACAAGTTAGGAGTTTTCTTGGCATGACATCATTCTGTAGACAGTGGATCCCTCACTGTGCAAGCATAGAGGCACCTTTGACGGCCATTGCTCATGGCCAGGGTCTAGCGGCACGGGACAAAGTCGCTTGGACACCCGATGCAGAAAAAGCATTCCTCGATCTAAAGATAGCTCTACAGACACCACCCACTCTGGGCCTCCCAGATTACAGCCGGCCATTTACACAAACTGTTGATGAAAAGAGACACTACATGACCTCCGTCTTACTGCAGCATTACGGGGGACAAAAAAGACCGGTTGCATACTTCTCATCCAAACTAGACCCTGTGGCAGCGGGTCTCCCAGCCTGCCTTAGAGCTGTGGCAGCTGCGGAGAAGGCGGTCATAGCGTCTCGCAACATTGTCAGCTACTCTCCACTAACCTTGCTAGTACCACATGCAGTCTCTATGATGGGGATGGGGAGCCCCATGACTGTGTGGCTATTATTAATGAAATCTGTTCCCCCAGACCTGATCTTCGCGAGACACCACTCACCAAACCCGACATGGAGCCTTTTGTGGGCGGCTCAGCATCAAGGGACCAGGGAACAGGCCTCAACCATTCAGGTTTTGCAGTCACCACATAAAAAGAAACTCTTTTGGCAGAACCTCGCCCCTCTAACTATTCAGCACAAGCCGCTGAGCTTGTGGCCATGACTGAAGGTAAGACTTTCACTATTTTCACAAATAGCAGATATGCATTGGGGGTTTGCCACTCGTTTGGACACATTTGTGTCAATCGAGATTTTCTGACTGCATCTGGCAAACCCATGTCAATCACAAATTGGTCACTTCCCTCCTTGATGCTTTGCTGTTGCCACATCACATCGCCATATGTAAATGTGAAGCACATACACATAAAACAGACTATGTCTCACTAGGGAATGCCCGTGCTGATGCTGCAGCCAAGGTCGCAGCTAAACAACCGCTGATAACACAACTTGCTATCACTTCCAGCCCCGCTGTAACACCCTACGCAGACTTACAAGAGCTGCATAACAGAGCCACACCAAAAAAGAAATGGGCGTGGAAGCAAGCTGGCAGTGTGGTGAAACAAAACGTTTGGTATGGGCCTAATGACAAGCCCTGTTTGCCGGACTATTTGTTTCACCATTACGCTAAATTGAAGGGGCAAAAGGAAAGGGGGGATGACACGTGATATCCAAAGACATTGGATGACACGTGATATCCAAAGACATTGGTTCAAAAAAAGGGTTTCTCACTTTACTCACAAAATTTTTGCAAAAAATGCGTGATCTGTACAACAAACAAAGCAGGCAGAGGCATTAGGGTCAAACAGAGCGCCCATCCCCCAGCGGCGAGACCTTTTGATCCCTTACAAATGGACTTCATAGAACTAACACCAAGTGAGGGAAAGAAATTTTGCCTCGTCATGGTTGACATGTTCTCAAAGTATGTAGAGGCTTTTCCCACTTCAAAGCAAGATGCGTCAGCAGTGGCAAAAGCCTTACTAACACAGGTACTTCCCAGATGGGGAGTGCCGTCACGAATATCAGGCGACAATGGGACCCCTTTTTGTAAACGCAGCGCTTAAAAACATTAGTCAGTACCTCGGTTTTGACCTGAGGCGGCATTGCAGCTATCATTCGGCAAGCAGGGGGGCAGTAGAACGTGAAAATGGGACCCTAAAGAACAAACTCGCTAAATGCTGTGAGGAGACAAAACTGCCCTGGACAAAGGCCCTCCCCATCGTGTTGATGTACATGAGGGGGAGAATAATCTCAGCCCGTTTGAAATCCTGTTCGGTCGGCCTTTGTGAACTGAGATTGGGCCTAAGCCAAGGCAATACCCTGAGACAGGGTGTTGCAAAGATGAGATGCTGCGATATTGTACACATCTGGCCTCTGTTCACTCTGATATTCACAAGCAGGTGGTAGACGCACTGCCGACACCCACCACACAAAGGCAGCCCAAGCTAGGTGACTGGGTCGTGGTCCGAGATCTGCGGAGGAAATCTTGGCGATCACGAAGGTGGAACGGGCCCTACCATGTGCTGCTCGTCACAGGAACCGCAATAAAGGTCGCGGAAAGGGCCACCTGGATCCACGCCAGCCACTGCAAAAGAGTCACGGAGCCATCAGACGACGCCCTCCCACAGACAGATCCGGGGGAACGAGATGGCATCGATCTTCCAAGGCCAGCCACCTGGGGGGGGGGGGGGGGGGGGCGCACACCGGCTGGACCTGCTGCCGGCTCAACACCTCCTACTACTCCTGCTGCTGAGCAAGTCCTACTCCAGCCTCGAAGATCGAAACGGACAGGAACTACACATCGTGGACATCGCCTCGGTCACCCGACTGGAGCAGAATGCCTTGCACTGAGCTGTGGCTCCAACCGCCAGGCTGATGAAGAATGACAGTTGCTATGTCTGTGCCCAACTTCCTCACAGTGTGGGCACGGTACAGCTTGTGGCCCCCTGGCCGCTGAATTTTTCTGAAACTCTGGGGTTCACGATAGCCTTTACCAAGCCAGTGCAGTAGGCGGACCGAACCACCGCAGGCCTCGCTCCCTGGTTGGGGGTTCTGAACATCAGCGCCGTCAACTACGAGGGATCGACAGTCAGATTCAGAAATGTCACAACTACTCTGAGTCAGGTACATCCTTCAGTGATGACGACAAACCCCACACAGCAACAAGGAGCTATGTGCTTTGTAAGAACGCGCCGGACATCACTTGTTTAGATATCCTTCTTCTCAACCCGGTGAGAAGAGTGACAACCGACTTTGTGAAGGGGGCTGTAGAAATTAGAAAGTAGCTGAGTGGGGGCCCTGTGGTTAGAAGTTTGGCCAAATACATGTATGCTGTATCCGCACTTCCTTTTTTAATCATATTTTATCGTTTTTCCCCTGTAGGTTGGAGTCATCAGGTCAATTTGTGGCCTGTGGTAGGGAAAGAAAGAAAGGGGTTTATCTGTATTATGTTATTCATCATGCGTTCCTTTCCCCCTCACTCATTTATTACATGACAATTACCTTTTGTGACTATTCCAATCATTGTTTTTTACCCAAATCACCTTTATTCATCTATAATATAAAAAGCTTTTTCTCCAGTTTTGATGCATGCTATGTTAACCCAAAAATTGAAATATAGTTAAATTACAAATTTCCTGTTGTAGTAAACCAAAAATTTTCAAAGGGGAATTTGGGATATTTGTAATCCATGATCATAGTTTTGTCTGGTCAGACACAGTTCAGTGTCTCCTCTGTCTAACCTTCTTAATGGATAATGCAAATAACTAACTCTTGATGGTATAATGGCATATGTGTGCATCTGCACTCTGTGTTAGAGACAATGGCCCTCATTTATCAAACGAACGTACGGCAGAAAAACGTGCGTACGACCATTTCCTAGCAAACTTCGGCATTTATCAATTTGGACGTGAGCGTGAGCTACGATCAAATCTCACGTCTGGTCTGAGATCGTGTACGCAAATTTCAGCCTGTGGATTTGTGGTGCAGCAAAGCAAACTCTGGCTGAAAATAATGAACAAACCTCAGCTGTCATTAAGCATAAGCAGTCACATATTAAGAACAGATCAAAACGGATTCTTGAAACTAATAAAAAAAAAAAAATTGTGGTTGTAGCAATTGATTGTACTCGTGCGTCTGAAGGCACCATCCATGAATGATTACGCATTCATCAATCGCCAAAACTACCACTCGATGAATGTACAGGTGATTTGTGATGCCAAGCTGTCGCTTTTAAACGTGGTGGCCAGGTGACCAGGGGGACACACACGATTCTTTTATATTCCAAAACAGCTCGGTTCCAGCCCCCCCGCGACCCCGACATTGAATGAATGAATGAATGTGTTGGCGCGCGGCTGCAGCAAGACACACTGCAGAGCCAAACTCATCTCCTCGGTTGGTGGCTACCCTCGATAAATTGCATTAAATCAAACAAGGTATCAGATGATTAACATCTTGGTATGGTTCTAGGTGACAAAGGTTATCCTCTTACGGAATACCTAATAACCCCGCTGGCAAACCCCGCTACAGAGTAAGAGCGCCGGTGTTGTGCCGTATTCAGCACCCCTGCCGTGAAATGCACCCCCTTGCATTAAAGGTGATATTCTGGATCAGAAGGCTGTTGTTTCCACCTAAAGGAGTAGTTTATATACAGCTAACCCACAACGGTCAGAACATTGGTTACTTACAGTCTTTAAACTATTTTAAGAGTTTAAAATCACAAACTTGGATAATAGCAAACACAAAACAACACCTTGTCGTATGTTCTGTGGAAATATACAGCAGCCATAATTACAAAATGAATGAAATGGGAGCAAGTTGAATGTATTTGACTCAGCGTTTCCTAAATATAATCCCAGCTTTTTCTTGCAATTCAAATGTTCAAAGGTGTGTGCTTTTAATTGGGTTACACCTGTCCAACAGTGCGCACAGGCGCACTCGGGTCACAGTGGAGCGCTGCCGTTATTCTTTTCCATACAGCGTTTTTATGGGCCCCTTTTATTCCACTCTTAAGACTGACAAAAAGCACATCTTTATTTTGCTCCATCTCGGATGTCAGGATGCCGATCTCTGTGTGTCGGAAAAGTTTCTTTTCTAACCTGCGTTCCTTCTCTCTGTGTTTGACCTCAGTGGGCGAGGCCTCCGAAACAGGAATATTTAGGGGCGTAACATGTTAAAGACGATCGAATTCAGCGGCAGCATTTATCAAGCCCGCTCATTCATACGCTGAGATTGGTCCGATACGAATGTTTCATAAATCACACGTGGGTCCTTTCCTACGACCAATTCTGCGCTCAGATCTGCGCCCGTTTTCACGCAAGATTGATAAATGAGGCCCCTTGTGTCTGAGGCATGTTTTTGTTTGGTCTAAAGACGTCACCAAACCAAGGCTTAGCACGTCCTGTCTCTTCCTCTAAAAGACTGGGCACGATTTGGCTCAGTGTCATTACTGCTAGACTCTAGGCTTTGTGAGGAAGCAGTGGTGAACGTATTTTTGTCTGCATAAGGAAATGCTTTGGCAAAATAAACCACGGAGAAAAAGTTGATCCTGTTTGTTGATCTTTATTGAAGAAATCCATTTCCACAACATTAGTTATAGACAATCCGTAACTAGCACAGAAGTCTAATAACAGACTTCGTGAAGAAATCTCCCAAACATGGTAAGGCCTGAGTGTAAGGCGACATTATTAGTATCTAGATTGATGTGTCTTAATTACGATACAATTCCACAAAATGAATTTAGTCTGGGACAATTCCTGTTTACCATATAAAACATAACTAGTTATTTACAAATCTCATATATATAATATAATTACAGTTTTACTCAATTCTTTCTGCAAAATCCCAAAAACTCAAGGAAAAAGTTGCTTTACAAATTACAAATTAATAAAATAATAATAAAAATGTGCTTGTCCCAAGTACATTAGTTTGAATTATTAATGAAATATTGTTCATCAGAATGGTGTGGTGGTTAGCACTGTCCCCTCACACCAAGAGGGTTCCTAGTTCGAATCCGGGCCGGGGCCCTTCTGTGTGGAGTTTGCATGTTCTCCCCGTGTCTGCATGGGTTCTCTCCGGGTTCTCTGGCTTCCTCCAACAGTCCAAAGACATGCACGTGTTAGGTTAAATGTTGACCTTGTCTCTATGTGCCCTGTGATAGACTGGCGTCCTGTCCAGGATGTACACCGCCTCACGGCCAGTGTCAGCTGGGATCGGCTCCTGCGACTCCGATAGGGACAAACGGTTGAAGATGGATGTATATTCATCAGAATGTTCTAAATAAAATTATTTTACTTTATCAGCAGGATGATTGGGCTTCTACTTTATCAATATCTATATGCAGTATATGGCTCATTTATGATGGAAATTTAATTCCTCCTGCACCGGGTAAAACTGACCCCGGAAGTGGATGTCATACGGGCCGAGGTCTGCCGAGGGGCCCTGGCTGATGGAGCAGTAGCGAAGGCCGTAGTGACAGCTCTGGTATTCCACCGGTTCCTCATGTTTCAGGGAGAAAATTCCATTGAAGTTGATGGGGGAGCTAAGGGTCGCTGCATCCAGAGGGCTGGAGCTGTCTGGAGAGGGATTCTCATACAGAGCCTCATAGGGGCCACAGAAGGAACTGAAGGGCCTGCCATTGTCTGCAGAGCTGGAGCCCACTACTTCAGACCCCTGGAGGTGGTGATAAGCTGGGTAGAGGGAGAACGATTCCCCACCTGGCTCTAAGAGGAAGCTGCGGGCATTGGGCTGTAGACAGCTGGCCACGAGGTTGGTGGTGGGCTGGGAAAGACCCTTGCACAGAGACTGGATGAAAGTGAGTAGGTCCGGCCTTTTGCTGGTGCTCAGGATCTCACCAAGGGCCCAGATGTAGTTCTTGGCCAAGCGGAGAGTCTCTATTTTGGAAAGTTTGTGTGTCCTGGAGTAGCAGGGGACCACTTTCCTCAGGCTGTCCAGGGCATTGTTTAAACCGTGCATCCGACTCCTTTCCCGCGCATTGGCTTCAATGCGCCGCAGTCGAACTCGGTCCAATCGAGCCTGGCTCAGCTTCTTTTTATGAGAACCCCTTCTTCTCAGACCGCCCGCTTGTTCGTCTTCTTTCTCCCCGTTCTCCGTTCCACTATCCCTATCTTCATCCTCTCTTCTGCACTCAAATGTGTCCTCCCAGGCTCTGCCAGGTTCTGGCTGAACAGATTTGACTTATTGGTTGGTCGCCCGGCTGGTCCTGATGGAGCTGCTGGTCTGGTTGGAGGGTGGCTCATCAAAAGGCAAAGTCGGCATGTTCTCCTGCAGCATATTTTAGGGAAAAGTAACATGATTATTAGAAGGGCTAAACAAAACCCTCTATGCCTCACACAAGACAAGATAAAGCACAAAATATGACCTATTACATACCTATAATTATTATTATTATTAAAAATAATAACAATAATAACAGAAATTTAAGCTTGTTACCTGCCTTTTTTCAGCAAATTAAATCTCTTTATATACCTTTAACCAAGTGGCTAATATTCACTATTATTATTAATGGAGTTACTTACAATAAATATTTGTAATAGTAGTATAAGTAGGAGTAGAAGATTAATAGTTGTTGAAGTAGAAGTCAGAAGTCCATCTCTAAATATCAAGAAACATGTCTATATAACAACACAATAACATACACAACACAGCATTACATGAGAGAAAACAACTTGGGGCAAAACTGGGATATACCATAAACACGTAATGAGAAAAATAAAAATTGTCACACAGCCATACTGAGCATAACAAGCCCACCTCTTTTTCTAAGTAGCCTTTTCGTTTGCTTCAATTAGACAAGTCAACCCTGTGCAAAAATCTGACAAATTGTAAATGTCCTTTCAGTGGACTGATGAGCTTCTCACCCAGTTTTGGTATTAAAGTCCAGAGTGCATCTTCCTGAAGCTCAAACAGGCTTTGAGCAGCAAATATCAGTCCTCCTCCTCCCTTCTTCCTTCCAACTCCTCGTCTCCACGTCTCTCTTCTTCTTCCAGCAGTAACGACATTGATGCCATCTGCTGCTGACGTCACCAGGCAGGTTATCTCTCCAGGGATGCTCTCTCTCTGTGGCTCTGTGGCTCTATGGCTCTCATCCTCTCTTTCTCCTGAACTCCCCCTCTCTCTCCCACATCCGGCTCTTTATACTGCAGGGGAGGTGATTAGTGGAATCAGCTACAGCTGGGCACAACCACGCCTTCCAGCTCTAAACATACAAACACAGAGAGGGAAGACACATGCAGGGAAAAACAGACAGAGGGAGACAAACACAAGCACAAAAGGGAGAAGGGAAGGACTGGCAGGACTGGGATCCTGACAAATCCTTTCTTTATGAATGAGGTACACAATAAAAGCAACACTTGTTGAATACAATTCAATTAAAAAGACCAGGCCTATGTCTGAGATGCAACTTTTTAGGGCAAATAGTCTGTGATGTCTTAGTCGGAAATAAAAATGGACATCACGCGACGGCTAATCACTTTGATTACATTGTTTTCCATTTCGGAAGGCTGAGGAGGCAAACAGGACCTATATACTGTACATGCAATTAATGGAGAGATGTCTGAGCGAGCTGCTCCGGGCTGCCAATGGATCAGTGCCCCGAGCAGTTGGGGGTTCGGTCCTTTGCACAGCGGCACCTCCGCAATGCCCAGGAGATGAACTGGCACCTCTACAGCCACCAATCCACACTCCATTCACTTGTGTTTCAGGATAGTTATTATTTGTGAATAGTAGGGTTGCACATCTCTCTGTGACAAACTATTCAGTATGCATCTAGATACACAGGTTACGATTTGATTAAAAAATGATATACTGTATATATTTTTTTATAGACCAATTCGATACAAATCGATTCCATACAGTGTAAGAACAATACGATTTGATTCTACGGTTAATATTTGTTGTAGATAATCTATAAAATAAATAAGCCAATTCTATGAAAGTGACAGTACAATAGATTCTTTTCAAATATGTTAAAGACCACATATCCCCAAGCATTGTGGCTTTATGGCACTGGTGAAAAAACACACATACACACACAAAAACAGAACAACAAGCTCACATGTCAATGTATTTGTTTTTAGACATGTACCAGACAAGTAATTTCCGTAAAGGATTAGAGAAAATAAACACTTATGTAAAATAAATCAAACTACTGTGTGTGAGGTAACGTTTCACAGGGCAAAAAGCAGTAGCAAAAAGTAATTCACTTACACTATACCTGTGCATTTTCATCATCACTGTCCTCAGATTCTTTTAAGGAAAATCAACTGCTCCACATGCTCATGTTTGAGTAGACTAAGTTTTGTGGAAACAACGTCTCCTGCGGTACTGAACACGGATTCAGATGCCACACTGGTGGCAGAGCAGGAGAAGGCCACAGAAGGAGATGAAGAAATAAGGGAAGGAGGAGAGGATGTGAGGGACGAAGAGGAGGCTGCTACAGATTCAGAAAGTGGGACAGAGGCAGGGAGTGACCACCAGGCAAAAGAAGATTAAAGGGAGGAAGAGGGTCCCAGGCCTACTGCAATTCCCCCTGGACCACATATGTTTTTTTTCTCTTTCCATATAAATGGCAGTACAGTAGAATCCATATACCATGTCACTCAGTACATGTCATTCATGTCACCCATTTACATTTGGGGATTCCTGCTTTAAGTTTGATTCTGAAGTTATCAAGTCAGTCTGCTTTAAGTTTGATTCTGAAGTTATCCACTCAGTCTGCTTTAAGTTTGATTCTGAAGTTATCAAGTCAGTCTGCTTTAAGTTTGATTCTGAAGTTATCAAGTTAGTCTGCTTTAGTTTGAATTTGAAGTTATCACTTGTCAATGTGGAAACGTCAGAATTTTTATGTTTTCACTGCTACAATGTCACGCCAACCAAGTTCCATTTCTGTAATGGGACGTCCAGAACCCATCCCACCAATTTAAGCTTTAAATATCTTTAATTAACCCTATTCAGTAAATTTGGCAAGTGAGTTAACACAGCGGTTCAGTACAAAGTTTGATTTTTAGTTATTACTTTATTTGTTATTTGTTGTTATTGACTTGTGAGGGCACATGGTTTATATGGATTTTGTAGCCAAGGTTCTGATGTTTAATGTGATGTGCAACATCACTATATTCTTTCGTCATTCATTCATGATCAGTACATTTGCATCACAGTGGCCCTCATTTATCAAACGAACGTACAACCATTTCCTGGCAAACTTCGGCATTTATCAATTTGGACATGAGCGGGAGCTACGATCAAACCTCACGTCTGGTCTGAGATCGTGTACGCAAATTTGAGCCTGTGTATTTGCGGTGCAGCACAGCAAAATCTGGCTGAAAATAATGAACAAACCTCAGCTGTCATTAAGCATAAGCAGTCACATATTAAGAACAGATCAAAACGGATTCTTGAAACAAATAAAAAAATATAAAAATTGTGGTTGGAGCAATTGATTGTACTCATGTGCGTCTGAAGGCACCATCCATGAATGATTACGCATTCATCAATCGCCAAAACTACCACTCGATAAATGTACAGGTGATTTGTGATGCCAAGCTATCGCTTTTAAACGTGGTGGCCAGGTGGCCAGGGGGACACACACGATTCTTTTATATTCCAAAACAGCTCGGCTCCAGCCCCCAGCGACCCCGAAAGGGACAAGTGGTTGAAGATGAATATATGAATGAATGTGTTGGCGCGTGGCTGCAGCAAGGTGCACTGCAGAGCCAAAGTCATCTCCTCAGTTAGTGGCTACACAGCAAATGTGCCAGTGTTATTTTTTTTAGTGTTGGTGTAAATTAACAGGGGTTACTATTAATTTTACTCAGAATTGATCAAAATTAACTCCCCCTAGAGTCAGTTCCTGATAGTGTCAGAGTTGATTTCCGTCTTTATGAGAATCACTCTGAATTTACATTCTGGCTCGTTAAATTGGCCGGTTAGTGTCATGTTGGCTGTCATGTGCGTGGTAATTGTACAGTGTTCAAATTACCCCCACCCTGGGGAAAACACTGGGTGGACAAGTGGATTCGGACATATTTCATGAACTCTTGAAGTCATCTGGGGTGTCGTTCAAGGCCGAAGAATGTGATGGTAAGGGATTGCAGGCTTATATTTTTAATTTTTAAGAACTTGAGTCTTTTTTTCTACAAAAGGTAAATTGAGCTGTAACTCGTTTCCTCTCATGGTCAATTGCGCCATTTACAATGCAAGGCTGTATGTTTTCTTATGTAGCAATGCTGAGGAGTTCTCAGAGGGCTCATCTTTATCAGACTGGTCACCATCACCATCACGTGCATCCCAAGGGTCATCATCAGGTTCTGACTCAACACTGATACTGGAATCTACCAAAGCTTGGAAAAGATAGCTGGTTGAAGGACCCCTGGATAGCAACGTTGCAAGAGATGTAAGTTGACCACCTGATATTGACCCTGATGTCAATTAGACCAATGTCAAACCTTACATTAAAATTTCATAATAAGTATATCAGTACTGCAGCTTCAATAGGTGTCAGACTGAGGACCCAGAGCTCCGTTATGTTAGCTAATTCTCATTTATCATGCACCCCCTAAACAACTGTTACATCAAACCGGGGCATAGGCTGAAATCCCTACTGTACCTACCTGCAGTGTGAATGTTATGCAATTGTCATTTCAGAATGTTAGAGTTGCTCTGTATTCAAAGCCTGGTGGAAGGGAAATATTCAAAGAGTGTGAGAAAACAAGCGCCATCAGTGATGTTACAAGAAGAAAGATGGTAAACATTCCTGTGGCAGATATGGTGGAGAGCCATGGGTAAGTGAATGCACTTGCAATAACAGGTTGTGGTTGCTTTTGTTTTTGTTTTTTTTTACCTCCAAAAGTCGCTGCTGATTATGTCTTCAAACCACACTCATGTGCACATCAAGGTTATTATAGTTTAACATTTTTCATTAGTTTTATTTTTATTTAGCTATTCAATTGGCTTTTTTGTTTCAGTTCAGTTTTAGTTCATTCATCAAGTGATGAATTAGTTTAGTTTTTATTTTGAGGAATTGACTAGTTTTTATTTGGTCTTAGTTTTAGTTTTTCCGGTTTTAGGAGAAAGCCTCAGTTAGACCATGGAAGATTAACTTCTGTTTTAATTGCAACCCATAATGTTCCCATCAGTCATTTTCCATTCACTCTTATCTTATCTCTTTTCAGGAGGGTGCCTCCGAATGTGCGGATCCTCTACGCACTTGGGATTACAACGCTGTTCCCTAAATTGAGGGACCCGGATTCCAAGAACGGCTATGTGAGTATAAACAGTAATGCATCCCATACATTCTGTGTTGTAAACTGTTTTTGTCTATTGCAAGTCTGCCAGTACTGGGTGAGGGATCCCTGCTCTGTTGCTCACCCTGAGGTTTCTCCAGTTTTTTTTCCAGTTGATGTGAGTCGATGTGTTTTTCTTTATCATAGATAACAGGAACATTTCTATGATCACCAGAGTGGTTCTGGCTACCTAGTGTGGAGGCTCAAAACTGTTCAGCGGAACTCTGCTCAAGACAGCAAGAAATCCAGGACCACTTTCCAAGAGGGCCCCAAGACTCCACGCAGTATCCGTTCAGATGAGAAGCAGTTGACCGATGATGAATGCAGGGAAGCCATATCGGTGATGAAACACTCAAGTGATACAACCCTTAAGATAAAATGGAGGCACATTTATGATACAGGTGATGGTATTTCTGCTGGGCATTACTGCCTGACGCACCTCCAACAGTGCCTTAGAGCACATGTGCTGTGACACCTCACTGAACACCTCTATGGGCCTAATCGGGTCATCAGCTGGGGACCACCAGTGATCAACGTTTCGCTCCTTTAACCCCAGAACGTCCACTGGTGGCGGAGCGACGGCAGGGATCTCTCCCTGCCGCCCCCGGCTGATGTGTTATTCGCCCCCCAACTCTTGTGCTTCTTCCTTAGCCACAGCCAGAAGCTGCCTTTCTCCGCCTCCTCAGCCAGCTCTTTCACGGCCTTCCGATGCCTTGCTCCTGTGCATCCCATGCATCGGAGAAGTTGAACAGTTGAGGAACCTATGTAGCCCTTGCACCCCACTTCCACAGGGAAGATAACAGCTTTCCAGCCAGCCTCCCTGCATTCTGCCGCCAGATCGGCATACTTGGCTCGCTTCCGCTCGTTAGCAGCCTCCAAGCCCCCTTCCCATGGGACCGTGAGTTCGACCAGAAGGACTGTCTTGCAAGCCTCCGACCACATGACGAGGTCTGGTCGGAGCGATGTTTCCACTATCTCCCTGGGGAACTGGAGTTGCTTCCCCAGGTCGACCCTCATGGACCACTCTTTGCCCGATGAGAGGAGTCTTGCTGTGTCCTCCTGGCGGGAGGGTTTGACTCTCTGTGCAGCCCTGGCAAACTGGATGGGATGTCTGTCCGGGGCGGAAGGTCTGCTGTTTGCCTCCCGTCTGCATACCTTGGTCACCTCTGCCAGCTTTTTCAGCACCAGTGTCGTGTCGCCATGTATAGCGACCTTGGGACAGTGCTATCTCTCTGCTATCGGACAGGATGTGCTGGAGGCTCGCATTGATGGTATTGCACAGGAGACAGGTCTCTTCGGCACCGAACCATTGGTGGAGGTTTCAAAGGCAAGGCAAGGTGTCATACGTTGCTCTGATCAGGAAGCTGAGCCTGGCTTGGGGGATCTTCCACATATCAGACCACGACATAGATCTGTTTGTGAGACCTTCCCATGACGTCCAACGACCTTGCTGGCCCTGGGACACCGCTTTGATGTTAAGGCGTTCCTGCTCAGTTCTTGCCACTTCTGCGACCACCATGGCTCTTTGGTCTTCTTTGACCAGAACAGGGGGGTCTCGCCCCTCCCAAGGCCTGCACGGCCCTCCTGGACTCTGCCAACCACCTCACGGTGTTTCAGCCTGCCGATTGCCAAGTCGACCTCCTCCTGGGCTTTCCACTTTCTTCCAGTTCTTATCTGGACGCCTGCCACTCTCACCAGCTGGTCGGTGGATTCCCTCAGCTCCAGCACTAACCGAGCCTTCTCTTGCTTGTATCCCAAGCTAATGGATCGCAGTGGTAGGTGTAGCATGTTCCTCCCGAAGAGTCCTACGTCTGATAGGCATCTTGGCAGTCCCAGCCACTTCCTGATGAACGAGTTTGCCAGACTGTCCATCTTGCTTACCACTGAGGAGGGGATTTCACTCATCTTCAGAGGCCACATCACCCTTTGGTACAGTATGAACTGGTAGCACCATACTTTGTACTTGCCAGGGAGCTGGCTCTGATTGATCCTGGCCAGGCCATCTGCGAGTTGCTTCCTCACCGTCTCCCCCATCTGCCTGTCAGAGAGCTCTGCTGTGTAGGTTCGCCCCAGGCTGCGGACTGGTTGGTTTGCCAGCAATGGGATAGGCTCGCCACCTGCGACAAAGATGGTCTTGTCGCTTCTAACTCCCTTCTTTATAGACAGACTACGTGATTTGGGGGGTTTGATCTTCATCCTCGCCCAGCTCACAAGCTCATCTATCCTCTTCAGCAGTCTTGTTGTACATGCTGCTGTCTGGAGTATGGTGGTGATGTCATCCATGTAGCCTCTCACTGCTGGTAGCCTTTGCCCTGATGGCAGTTTCACTCCTCCGACCATCTTCCTCGCCCCTATGAGGATGATTTCGAAGGCTGCAACGAACAGGATGGGAGATATTGAACATCCCATGGCAATGCCAACTTCCAGCTGTTGCCAGTTGGATGTGAAGTCCTGATGGGTGCAGCACATCTGGAGGTCTTTGAAGTACTTCGCTACCAGGGCTTTAATGCAGACTGGGATATAGAAGAAGTCCATGGCAAACTCAATGAGTTGGTGGGGGACTGACCCGTATGCGTTGGCAAGGTCTAGCCACACTACATGCAGGACAACAACATTCCAGCACAGACAGAAGGTGGTTCAAGACCCGAATACTGCCTCTGCTGTCCTGGATCTCTTTCCCAGAATCTTGGATACACCTGGCTTGGTAAGCATAAAATGAATTGCTGACGACTTTGTGGTTGCCTTATTTTGCTTGACTGTTTATTAATTGACACCCATAGCACTATTACAATGGTGTTCTCATTCACACACACAAACATTTCCTGTTTAAGATCGACCAAGACTTCACAATGATCTTTGGTGAGGAGGTGTCTGGTAAATTCCTGTCCAAGTGGCCAACATTTTTCAAACCAAGAGTCATCGCAGATTGCTGCAAGAATCTAACCCCGAGTCCGCATGTGGATGAGCTACTTCTGTCTGCACACCAGGAGAATGATGATGGTGGTATGTGTTAATTGAATAGTGGATTGCACATGCCTTCAGTGTACACAACAGAAGTGGACATTGTTGTGTTCTTTCATGTTCTTGGCCCCTTAACTACAAATCAAATACTGCACCTTACTGCTAACCATATTCAATCCATGGTTAATTTAAGAAAACTTTACTATAACTCATACTGTAATGCTTATAAGGAAATAAAAGACATTTTATAGTATCACTTCTAATTCTGCAGTGTGGCATTCTGAAGAGTGGGACTCAGAGATGGCCACCATCCTTCTGCTGCTTCACCTCTTGCCTCCAACAGTTAAAGGCAAGAAGGCCGGCAAGATGAGCGCATTGGATGCTGCTAGACACCTGATAAAGTTCATGAAGGTATTTTCTTAGGACTGTACATCACTGATGCAAGGTTTTCATGTCAGCTGATGTAAGGTTTTCAGGAGCCAATATGGCAGGGTAATTGGGGGGGATGCAGTGAAATAGTTTTTAAAAAGTCATCCATCCATTCATCACACAAAAATAAATTAATGTTGTGTACATTCATAGATCCATCCCTGAAATAATTACTTGTGTACATCTATCAAATATGAATTCATCAAGTTGTGTATTGGGCGGGATCCATTCATACAGTCAGTCTCACATGAATTAAAATTACTTGAGTAAAATCTCTCTCTCTCTCTCTCTCTCTCTCTCTCTCTCTCTCTCTCTCTCTCTCTCTCACCCTCACTCAGGTGGGGTCAAGCATGGAGACCTTCCTTAAAGAAACTGGCCCCAAACAGCCCTTTCCAGCGCTGTCCAGCTTCTTCATCTTCATCCAAACCACCGTGTATGGCATCGACGTCGGCAAAGTGAAAGAGATCAGATCGAGTAAAAGAAATCAGAGAAAGGCTTCTTCACTGTGAGGTTTGAAGACCGATACATATTGACCAGAAATGTACACATGTTACATTTGCAAGGTAAACCACACCAGTTGTTTAATGTAATTTAGACATTTGAAGTTTGAGCATGGATTGTATCCCGGAAGGTCTCTGCGCTTGAACTGTGGAGAGCCTGGTTGTTCATTTGTTTTTAGTACATATTCTGGTTACCAACATCACCTATCTCGAGCACATAAAGACTATCTTGATCCATATCCCGTCAGCAGTTTTGAATTTGAGCCTGTAGCTGGACCTTCCACAACAGTGAATGTGGATCCTCCTGTGAGGGTCACTACACATGTTCCAGTTGAAAAGAAGAATATACTGGACATGTGCAGCTCTGTTATTGCTCAGGTTCAAGCCTCAGGTGTTCCAGAGATTACTGTGCAGTGTCTAGTTGGCTCAATGGAGGAACTGGTAAGTGGCATCCATGCTCACACAAAGAAAGCTGTTGTTAATTGTTTGTCTTCTGATGCATCTAGATAAACTTTGGAGAGAGTTGAGAGTTGTTTTGATCAACTAGAAAACTGATTTTCGTGTCTTAACACAGAATCTAAAAGGATGAGGCATTTTGAAAAGAAATGGAATATAGTAGTACCTGTAGAGCATGTTCTGGGGGTCCGTTTTGATGTAAGAAGAGATAGAATAACAGGCACATATAGGCAAGTTGCGGTCAATGATAAGTTCATGTATGTACCTATCTCTCACATCTATGTTTAGTAACTGTGAACTCTGTAACAGTTTCCAAGAAGTAAAACAACACCAGGAGGGATTTTACAGAGATATAAGTGATGGGTCCTACTTTAAGAATCATAGTTTATAAGAACCCGCTCTTCAGATCCAGCTCTACTATGACGATTTTGAAACTGCCAATCCATTGGGCTCAAAAAAGGGGGTGCACAAACTGGGATGTGTTTATTTTGTTTTGAGAAATTTATCACCAAAGCTCAATTCTGTGTTAATGAATATTCATCTTGTCGCTCTCTTTCACTCAGAGGATCTTAAGAAATATGGGTTTGAGCCGATTCTGAAGCCACTTATTGATGATCTTAAGATTTTGGAGACTGAAGGAGTACAGTTGCCTTTTTCAGCTACACCTGTGAAGGGTTCAGTCATTCAGGTTACAGGAGACAATTTAGCTCTACATGCACTTTTTGGTTTTGTTGAATCATTCAGTGCGACATACTGCTGTAGGTTATGTTTAACTGATAGAAGTGAATATCAGTCAGTTTTCAGTGAAGATCACCCAGGTTTAACTCTACGTTCAAAAGACCTTCATGTTGAGCATGTTCGTGTCATCCAGGAAAATCCTGCTTTGAAATCAACATTTGGTGTCAAACGAGACTGTCCACTCAATTCCCTCCAGTTTTTCCATTCATCAAACAATTACGCTGCAGACATAATGCATGGCCTGCTAGAAGGAGTGGTCCAATATGAGTTAAAGCTTGTGTTTCAGTATTTGATCAAGAATTCAATATCCCTGTGTTCATTGTCTGAAAGAATTGTTAGCTTTAATTATGGATACACACAGAGAAAGAAGAGGCCAGGTGGGCTTAACTGGATGACAACAGCAAAGATCTTGGACTTAATGCTATCCAGTCTTGGTGCCTCCTACGCAATGCCCCACTGATATTTGGAGATTTAGTTGAAAGAGCAGATACCTGTAGGCAATTGTTACTCCTTTTAATTCAAATTGTAAAAATAGTGTTTTCACCAACTGTAACTCATGGTATGATTTGTTATTTGAAACATTTAATTTAATCACAAACTTTTAAAATATATCTTCCCAGAGCACAATCTTATTCCAAAACATCACCATATGATCCACTACCCGAGCTGTATTAGAAGAATTGGACCACTCATACACATTTGGTGCATGCGATTTGAAGGAAAACATAATTTCTTCAAGAAATCGGTTAAAAACTTCAAAAATATTGCAAAGACTCTGGTAAAGAAACATCAGGCTCAGTCAGCATTTCATTTTGAGAACTTTTGTTTCCAAAGATTACAGTTTGGTCCGATCTCCGAAGTCCTGGTCAGCAGTATAGAGGGTGGAGAGGTGCTGAATGAAGCTTTTGATGTGTTGTCAATTTCCACCACTTCCTGGGTCAAAAACTATGGCACCGAGTATCAAGTTGGGATGTATGTGGTTACTGGAGTTGAAAATGAGATGCCTTTGTTCAACAGGATTGACAGTATAATTGTTAAAGACAACAATGCCTATCTTTTGATTTGTAAAGTCTCAAATAATTTTTTTGATGATCATTCAAATGCATTTGGTATTGAGGAGAAAAATGAGGTTTTCACAGTGATCTGTGTAAATGACCTGGTATATTACAGACCTTGTGATAGGCAATTTTCATATGACACTGATGACCAAGTGTACCTTGTTCCATACTGTAATTATATGTGAATCCATGCAGACTGTTAATTATTATTGTGGTGTGGTGGCTATTCAATAAGAATATTTTTCTAAAGAAGTGTTTGCCTTGTGTATTTTTTTGTGATGGGTTTGTGGGTGGTTGTGGTGGTTAAGGGTGGGTGGGTTTATTGTTAGTCAATTTTACACCCATTGGTGTGAATGCATTGGTAGTCAGTGTAGCATTTCCAACCGCAGTAGTGTAACACTTTATTAAAATGACACTAGTGTAGAGTACTATTGACACTACACATATTAGCTAGTGTTAATTTTTAACTCTTTACAGTGTTGAAATAACTAGAACTGAGTGTAAAAACACTAACACTGACACTATACATGTGTTAGTCACTGTTAATTTTTAACTCCCTACAGTGTTGAAATTACTAGACTTAAGTGAAAAAATCTACACTGACACTAGTGTAGAGTACTATTGACACTTAACTAGTGTTGACCAGTTTTAATTTTGAACTCCCTACAGTGTTGAAATAACTATAGCTGAGTGTAAAAACATTAACACTAGTGTTAGTGTTAAATTAACACTGAAAAGAGTTGACGCATATACACACTTTCTCAGTGTTAAATTTAACACTCTCAGAGTTGGTTTAACACTGGCATTTTTGCTGTGTACCCTCGATACATTGCATTAAATCAAACAAGGTATCAGATGATTAACATCTTGGTATGGTTCTTCTAGGTGACAAAGGTTATCCCCTAACAGAATACCTAATAACCCCGCTGGCAAATCCTGCTACAGAACAGGAGCGCAGGTTCAGCAGTGCGCACACACGCACACGGGTCACAGTGGAGCGCTGCTTCGGGTTGACTGCCTCCGTTATACTTTTCCATACAGCGTTTTTATGGGCCCCTTTTATTCCACTCTTAAGACTGCCAAAAAGCACATCTTTATTCTGCTCCATCTCGGATGTCAGGATGCCGATCTCTGTGTCGGAAAAGTGTCTTTTCTTCCCAGCGTTTCTCCTCTACATGTTTGACCTCATTGGGCGAGGCCTCCGAACCAGGAATATTTAAGGGCGTCACATGTTAATGACGATCAAATTCAGCCGCCGCATTTATCAATTCGTACGCTGAGATTGGTCCGATACGAATGTTTCATAAATCCCACGTGTGTCCTGACGTAGGACCAATTCTGCGCTCAGATCTGCCCCCGTTTTCACGCAAGATTGATAAATGAGGGCTACTGTGTTTTTGCTAAGTTACTCTAGGGTTCAAGAGTTAATATATTGCCCAAGAAAAGGTGAGTTTCAAGTAAACCTTTACTACAGGTAGCAACCAGAAACTGTTAGTAACATAAGACATTTTCTGTTTCACATTAAAGCTTTATTTTCGAGATATCACAAATTATACAATGCTATGTACAGGATATTGAAAGGATATCAGAAAATCAGCATAATTATTGCAACAAGAAAATAAGTTTAGAACAGTAAAAGGTTTCCAAGTGAATATTGTGTCATCCAGGATAAAGTCATTATATGCCGGGATCCCCCAGAAAACTCTTTAGGCATGGGGGCATGTGACTAACTGACATCTTTTTGACTTTTCCAGATAATTTGGACACAGTCACATGAACTAGAAGTTATTGTAAAAAAAAGTATGTTTTTAATTAAAATAGACCTATTTGTTAAAAATGTATCAATTATGAATCAAAACGAGTTCCCAATTCAATGTTTTGATTAAAATGTTGAATAGTATGGCCAAGTCAGCATGAAGGAATTTTAAATAATCTGTTCTGTGTCAACTAAAGAATACAGTTAGTATGAATATTTAGTGTAAACTAAACAGGGCTGGTTTGTTAACTGCAGTCTGTGTAAAGTGCTACGTCCTGTGTGTGCTTCAAAATAAAAGTCAACTCACTTTTAGCAGTTACACCCCCCCCCCCCCCAATGTGAAGCTGCACTAGACATATAGGAAGTGTTCCTTTTTTTATTAGCAGTAGCTTAACAAATCTTGAGCCATGAGAAAAGTCTGAAATGCACGGCCCGCCACTGATATTAGACCATCACAAATATGTAAACTAAATGCACATGTGTAAATTAAAACAAATGTAAATAAACATATTAAATAAATAAAAATCCAGTTAGACACTCTTTCAGTTATTTTTTCCTGCCCCACCACAATCTGGCTAATCATTGAGCTAGCTAGCAAATGAGCCACCTAGCATTTGCTTCCTGCGACAAGCAGTGCAGTGGACTGTCCATCAAGGTATGCCTAAATATTTTATTTCACCTGTTATAATTATGATTAAAATATGCCTTGAACATCATGAAGGCCAAAGAGAAAAACAATCATGGGCCTTTGTGGAAAAGTAAATTAGCAATATAGCAAAAATAGGTACTTAACCTAGCGAGGTAGCTTGGAACATGCATCAGTGGCTTTTGGGTGTGGAAGCTTAATATAGGCGGCTGCATGTATGAAAAAAACACACCTCCATGTTAGCCTAAATGAATCCACTCCTCCCAGTCATATTAATACTCATATTCCTCGAGGCAGTGGTCGAGGAGGACGCGTTGCAGCTATTTATGACTCAGGCCTATTAATCAACACTGATCCTAAACTAAATTATAATTCATTTGAAAGTCTTGTTCTTTGTCTTTCACATTCAACCTGGAAAACAGTGCCGTCAATTATACTTGTTATAGTGTACCGTGCTCCTGGCCCGTTCTCTGAGTTTCTATCTGAATTCTCAGAGTTTCTGTCAAATTTAGTCCTTAAATCTGATAAAGTAATCATTGTAGGAGATTTTAATATTCATGTGGACAGCGATAATAATAGTCTAAGTATTGCGTTTATCTCTCTATTAGTTTGGATTGGTTTTAGTCAGAGTGTACATAAACCTACTCACTGTTTTAATCACACCCTCGACCTTGTTTTGGCTTATGGTGTGGAAATCAATGACTTAATAGTCTTTCCACAGAATCCTATTTTATCAGACCATTATTTAATAACTTTTGAATTCATATTACAGGACTGTTCACCTCTGGGCAAAAGTTTTTTACACTAGATGTTTATCTGTTAGTGCTGTAATTAAATTTAAGGAAGCGATTCCATCTTCATTTAATTTAATGTCTTATCCTAATATTCAAGATTCCTGCACTAACGTTAATTTTTCTGAAATTGATCACCTTGTTGACGGTGTTGCAGGCTCACTACAAACAACACTCGACTCTGTTGCTTCTTTGAAAAAGAAGATAATGAAACAAAGGAAGTTAGCTCCGTGGTATAACTCACAAACCTGTGAATTAAAACAAATATCGCGAAAATTGGAAAGTAAGTGGCGCTCCACTAAACTGCAAGAAAGTCTAAAAACATATAGGAAGACCCTCCATAATTCCAGAGCAGCCTATACTCATCTTTAATAGAGGAGAATAAGAACAATTCTAGATTTCTTTTCAGCACTGTAGCCAGGCTGACAGAGAGCCTTCATGACCTTCTTTAATGACAAAGTTATAACTATTAGAGACAAAATCAACTCGCTTGGCACCAATTTTTCTTCAAACCCAGGAAACTTAGAAACAACTGTATGACCTGATTTATTCTTGGACTGCTTTTCTACAGTTGACCTTAACAAATTAACCTCTACTACTTCAGCATCAAACCCTTCTACTTGTCTGCTAGACTCTATTCCAACTAGGTTACTTGAAGAAGTGTTACCTTTAGTTAGCACTCCTGTATTAAATATGATTAACATGTCTTTATCAGCAGGTTATGTACCACGGTCCAATTACAGCTACTTTAAAAGACTGTGGTTCATAACCTGCTGATAAGCCCCTTCTTTAAAAGCCCAGTCTTCAGCTGTGTGACTTTTTACATAATAATGAGATATTTGAGGACTTCCAGTCAGGATTTAGAGAGAATCATAGCACTGAGACAGCATTGGTAAAAATTACCAACGACCTTCTAATAGCTTCAGACGAAGGACTTGTCTCTGTGTTTGTTTTACTAGATCTTAGTGTGGCCTTCAACACTATTGACCATCGCATCCTGCTACAGAGACTGGAGCATCTAATTGGCATTAAAGGAACCACACTGAGCTGGTTCAAGTCTTATTATCAGATAGATTTGTACATGTTAATGACAAATCCTCCATGCACACTAAAGTCAGTCACAGAGTCCCACAGGGTTCTGTCCTTGGACCGATTCTATTCACTTTATATATGCTTCCCTTGGGAAATATAATAAGGAAGCACTCCATACTTTTTCATTGTTAGGCTGATGATACACAATTGTATTTGTCGATCAAACCAGAAGAAACCGATCAGTTAGATAAACTTCACATGTGCATTAAGGATTAAATTATTATAGTGGTAAATCTAGTGTCTAGGTCACAGCGCAGACAAGTATCAAAATAAACCAGAATAAGAGGAAACAACTGAAGAAAATAGAAATACATAGGAGATCAAAAGCATTAATTCTTGATTTATTCTGAAAGCCAAAGAGGAGGCCGTACCATTTGAATGGGAATATCGAGACCTATTAAAATGTTATAAGAAGTTTATGTTCTTTTCTATTAGACTGTTATAAGGCTTTTGTCACTTTAACATGTCTCTAAATTATATTTCTGGTGCTGAAAACATGAAACATCAGCTGTAGGGTAGGCAAAGCATTTCACTCCAATAATCCTGGTGGCCATTTACCACTGCATTCAGAATTTTTTTTTTACGATGGCCCAATACCCAGATTCATTAAATAATATTCAGCATTGAGTGTACAAAATGAATCAGAAATACTATAATAATCCCAGGGGGAAAATATTTTCGTTGCAAATTCCAGCTATACAAAGAACATATTAACAACAATATATACATACAATATACTATATATTTGGAACAACATAAATATAAAACAATATATATATTCAATTCAATTCAATTTTATTTATAGTGCCAAATCATAACAAAAGTTATCTCTCTATCTCTCTATCTCCAAAGTTAAACTTTACAAACTAGGTAAAGACCACACTCTATGACTTATTTATGATAAACATAGACCCAACAATTCCCCCGTAGAGTACAGTGGCAACGAAAACCTTTCCTATTACAAGCAGGAATGTCCGACAGACCCAGCTCTGTGAAGGATGGCCATCTGTCTTGACCAGTTGGGGAGATGAAAAGGAGAGAGAAAGAGAGAAAAGACGGACATATGGACAGAGATAGCCAGACAGACAGAGACAGACACACTTCCAGTAACTATAATAATATCTATAGTAATGTGAATATGACTTATATGTTATGGCAGTTAATAAAGCAGAATAGTAGAAACAAGCAAAGCTAAGGTTATAAATTATAATTAGGGATGCTCGATATTGGCTTTTCTGCCGATATCCGATATCCGATATTGTCCAACCCTTAATATCCGATACCGATATCACCCGATACCGATATCACCCGATACCGATATCACCTGATATCGATATATGCAGCCTTTTTACACCAAAATTCATCACATATCACCTATTATGGAATTAACACATTATGCCTAATTTTATTGTGTTGCCCCACTGGATGCATACATAAATGCAACACGGCTTTTCAAATGTAAACACAGTCTGTACAAAATAAGTTATTGAAAAAAGTGCCATTCATTTAATTGTTTGTGTTTTTAGAGAGAATATTTTGCCTCAAACAACACTACAGACAACATCACAACAAGGAAGATGCATATCTTCAGTCCAGAGTAGTAAACAAACTTAGTTTTCTTTTTCCAGACTGAGTAACCGGCCGTAACTTGACAAATAATACAATCAATAAATCAGCAGTCAAGCTCAACATGCTAACCTGTATTGGATCTAATGGATACAGCACCAGAAATTAGCTTCTCGACGTGACGGTAAACAACGCTGTACAGTTCGGGTCAGCACTGGTCTGAGAAATACTTGCGACTGGGCGTTAAACAGACATAACGGGGCTCGAGGAACTCCACACGTTTGGTGAATCCGGCATCCTGAACGATAGAAAAAGTCTGTTTCTCGGTGTCGGCTGTTGCTTCTTTTCATCACTTTGCTGCACAGATGTAGCGTTTAACTCCGCATGATTCTTCTTGAGGTGAGTGATCAAATGTGATGTATTAAAGGAAGACGCCTTGTTTCCTCCTCTCATAACCAACGCCTTGCAGTCATTGCAAAGCGCACATTTACTGTTAATAGGTGACACTTGGAAATACTTCCAAACCACGGACATCTCATGCACCGGGAGAGCTGAAGCTTGTTAGCCACGGTTAGCAACCTACGAGTGAAGCGTGTTGTTGTTATACGTCATCAAGCACGCGCCTGTAAACGGCCCGTGTTGCATTCAGGTACACTCGGAAATGCTGAAGCCTACGGCCCGTGTTGCATTCAGGTACACTCGGAAATGCTGAAGCCTACAGAACTAACATCGGTTGTAAAAACCCGATACCGATAATTCCCGATATTACATTTTTAACTCAATATCGGCCGATAATATCGGACATCCCTAATTATAATAGTAGCAGGAAGCGCCATGCAGGACCACGGCAGCAGGCACCACCACGATCAGCAGACACCTGCGAGACGACAAAGCACAAACAACTCCGGGGAAGAAGTGAATTAGTAACATGCATTGATGAGACATGAATGATACAGACAGAGAGGAGAGAAGCTCAGAGTATCTGGAAAAGTATTATCCCCGGCAGACTAGGCCTATAGCAGCATCATTAAGCAGAACAAAATCAGCTTTAAAAATAACAACATTGCTATGGGCTCGTAAGCCCTAGCTGTAAGCTTTATCAAAAAGGAAAGTTTTAAGTTTACTCTTAAATATGGGGACAGTGTCTGTATTCCGAATAACACTTGGGAGTTGGTTCCACAGGAGAGGAGCTTGGTAGCTGAAGGCTCTGCCTCCCATTCTTCTTTTGGAGACTCTAGGAACGACAAGTAGCCCTGCATTCTAAGAGCGCAGCGATCTAGTCAGGTAATACGGTAATATGAGCTCTTTAAGATACGACGGAGCCTGACCAATAAGGGCTTTGTAGGTAACCTTTGTGGCGACCTTCAGCCAACTGCCCCAGCATGTGACAGCAAAGAAGATTGCTGTGGCCATAACAGACTCATAAAACATCCTAAGCATTGTCCGGCAGATGTTAAAGGACCTCAGCCTCCTCAGGAAGAAGAGTTCACTTTGGCCCTTTTTGTAGACAGCCTCAGCGTTTCTAGTCCAGTTAAACTTATTATTAAAGTACACCCCCAGGTACTTATACAGTGTCCACAGGGACCCCCTGGATGGAGACAGGGGTCACAGGTGTTTTCACCCTCCTCAGATTCACTACGAGCTCCTTTGTTTTACAGGTTGAGCTGCAGATGATTCAGCTCACTCCAAGTGACAAAGTTGCCCACAACAGTCCTGTATTCATTTTCATCCCCCTTTCCAATGCAGCCAACTATTGCTGAGTCATCAGAAAACTTCTGAAGGTGACAGGACTCGAAAACGATCTGTGCACGCACATCTATGCACCGGCTTGCTAAGATGAGTGTTCCAGCAGCTGGGTTGGATTCTGACCTGTGGCCCTTTGGTTCACCCTCTCTCTCGCTTGCTCTCAAAACACACATACACACACACAAACACACACACACTTTTACAGTGCCCTGAATTTTCAAGGTGGGGTGTTTTCTTTCCTGTTACTTTCACATAAGTTGACGTTGTGAATCATACGGGCCGGCTTAAATCAAACTGCAACTATTCTGTGTTTCCCTTTTTTTTGTAATGGAAACGCTCCGAGTGAACGGTCATTTGAGAGGCCATGGCCTGAAACTTTCTTTTATCCTGATGGGAACGTACGTAATGGATGTAGACAGCACATTGGTAAAAAAAAAGCTTGTCAAAGCAGTTGCTGGAAATAATGTGCTAGTTTATTGTACCATATATGATGGACCAACTGTCAATAGGAGAGCATCATATTTTTTGACAGAATTTCCAGTTGTCATGCCTGTTGTAATAGATGGAGATGATCAGTCCTTTGTTTATGTGCCAACTCTTCAGATGCTACAGAAATTGTTGAATAAACCCGAAAATCCAGATTCTAGATTATTCCCTTTGCATGCTATTCAGTTAGCTCTTCTGTGCCAAACTAATGTGGTCAAGAAACACATCCACTCAAAAATGCTCCTGCCACTCATTCAGGATCTGAAAACTCTTGAGCAGCAAGGAGTACATGTGCAGCAGTTAGGAGCACATGTCAAAGGAACTTTTCAAATCTTGTAGATAATTTAGATGCTCATCAACTCCAACCGTAGGAGGAGCCATAGGAGGAAAATAGTCATGGAAATTGGACCCTCCTGGGACTCCTTCCACTCTTGATAGGTGATTGTGTGGTATGACAAGACATGGGAAATCTTAATGCTACTGAAAGACATATTCAAATTGGCTGTGTCTGTCTTTTTTTTCCCCCTATTCGAAAAAATAATGAATAGGTGTCAGGTTCAAGCAACCTAAAACATCCAAAACAAAGAAAGACAAGAGTAATATGTTTAACTTGCAAGGAGAACAGACAGAGATGCGTTCAGTTACAATCTCCTACTGCTCTGATGCACACTCTGCCGAGCCCTTTCTTTTTATTTCCTTTAGGTGGTTCCTGGTTACAATATGAGTTATAGCTCTAAACGTGAGGGGGCACACAACTGCAACTCGTCACATATAAACAATTCATTATCTTTATGAGTTTACAACTCTAAGGGAGAGGGGGCACATGTTACTCGTCCTTAAAGCATGTTCTGTCTTTAATCAGATAAGAAGTGTCTGTTTTTGCACAGATACCTCTTTGGTGACTCATCAGCAGTCATGCTTATCTGATTTCTTCTACCTGTAAAACAACTCTACACAAATTGGCTATACACACACACCAAGTAAGGTTAATCTATATGTAAAGGCAATTGGAGTAAATATGAGATGACTTTATGTACAATTATTCCAAGAATAGGCGAATGTGTAACGTGAGGGTTCGACATGTGGTAGTTGGATCACTCTTTAGGAGAAGAAACAGCAGAACAGAGATGGATAACTTTCTTAAAAACACTTTACTCTTTCTCACACGTCCACAACAACTCTATTCCTACTTCCTGGATCATATGTCACTTAACTAACCAATCAGAGGCTAGAGCAACTGTGAGGAAAACCACAGAGGCAGATTCAGGAGATTAACATAACTGCCTTTTAGATTCTAAGGTAAGAGAGCCCTGACCAGGAGAGGCAGAGGGGACAGCAGCAGATGTCCCAACAATTACTTGGCCAGAAGGGGGAGCAGACAAACACTGAGTCCAAAGAGCAAAGATGTCGTAGTTGCTTTTTGCTGTAGGCCTGGAAGGTTTATAAACGCAAAGCACATGACAAACACAGTCAAGCAAGGGAGTCGAAACTACACAGATGAGTCACAATCAGGCATCTTATGTCCCTGATCTGGCACAGAAGCATTGTAAAGTCTGAGATGGTTGTAATGGACAATCTGGGTCTTTTCAGATTGATCCAGGAGGTAGTGAATCCTGTATGTCCCTCCAGGAGAATCCACATCAGGTCCGAGGCACTCCACTATTTCAAAGAGGCCTTTCCAGTGAGGAACATATTTGTCATACTCTTGTTTCTGCTGGTTGTGGGCACAGTCTCTATTCCATGCAACAGAACCAAAGGCAAACCGTTTCTGGGTTAATAGTGCCACAGTCAGTAGGTGAACCGTGAGTAGATGAGGATGGTGTGTTGTTGGGTAAAAGCAGGTTTGCAGGCATCCTAGATCATGACTATGTGAGTGAAAGAATGGAGTGAAACCTGTTGTAGAGTGAGAGCTGGTGTTGTAAGCCAAATCAACTTCATCCCATTCACCCGGCTGCTGAAGTAGTAACTTGGCTAACTGATCAATGAGTGTTCTGTTAAATCTCTCAATCAGGCCGTCACACTGAGGGTGATAGAGGCTGGTTCGTGTTTTCTGGATGCCCATCAGTTCACACAGCTGTTTCACTGAGTCAGACTCAAATTGATGCCCTTGATCTGTTGGCAGCATTTCTGGAATGTCGTGTTCACAGATAAAGTTTTCAAACAAACATTTTGCAACTGTTGTGGAGCACTGATCGAGGGATAGCATAGATGTTGACATATTTGGAGAAATAATCCTGAACCACAAGGACATACCTGTTGCCATGACTTGTGATGCAAGGCTCCAGTATGCCAGCTGCAACCTTTTGGAATGTTTCGGTGGCAACAATTGTTTTCATTGGAGCCCTCTGATGCGGTATGGGACTCCGTCTTGCATCACATGGAACACATTGCTTGCACCACATCTTGATGTCACGTGACATAAATGGCCAGTAGCAGAGTTGCTGAGCACGTTTAAGGACTCTATCTAGACAGATGACCACTTTGATGGATTTCCATGCATTAGCTGCAGAACAGTGTCTTTAAAGGCATGAGGAACAACAACTTGGTGCAGCACTGACATAGTAGAAGGGTTGACAACTTCATGACAGAGTAGACCATAATGAAAGGTAAGTCTGTGGTACTCTTGCGAACGTGCTTTCTCAGCAGGTGTGCGTTTTTTCATATGTCAGTATGGTGGTTTCTGACCCTTAACCTTCCAGCTAATGACCTCAGACAGTACAGAATCTTGCTGCTGCTCCTCTTTAAGATCTTCTTTAGGGAGTTGAAGCACAAATGTGGAGGAGACAGACTGTGCGGCACACTGTAATTCTGGATAAGGAGGCAGCAGTAGAGTCTGGGTACCAGAAACAGGCTCTGGAACAGTACTGCGTGAGCTTTGGTCATGTACAGAACTGACATGACAAGATGGACTTTCGATGGGTATTTTTCTGAGATCCAAGAGAGGTTTGTGATCTTTGAAAATAACAAAGGGTTGCTTGTAGAGGTAGTGGCGAAACTCACATTCAGCCCAGACAATAGCCCAGAATTCTCTATGGTAGGTTGACCATTTGTTTCTGCTTTTTCAGAACATGGCTAGCATATGCAATTACTTTCTCCTGATGATCCTGTCTCACTGCATGAAAAGTGAGACCAGTTTACATGTTTGAAAGTATAGAAGTATCTATATAAACAACAAAAAATCCTATCTTAAAAAGGATTTTACATATAAAAAATATTCCCATATTTACACCAAAGAGGTTATAATAATTATATCATATTATAACCACTTTTTAAAACTTTACACTAAAGAGGCTAGAGTCAGCTCTGTCATTTGGCAAGACCACAACGTCGGGGGCTGGGTATTATCTTCACCAACATGAATGATGTGAATGTTGTCAGGGCCACACAGAGCTTGTGTAAACCTGTGTGTAAACAACACAATATAACCTCTTGGTATTAATGTTAACCATGGACAAAAAATTCAAGCAGTTCTCGTGGAGGAGACAAACTGTCTCCTCGGAGTGCGGTCATCTTTAGAGGTACAGAACAAACTAGAAGGAGCCTCGGAGAAATTCCCCTTTAGACATGTTGCCCTCAGTGACATGGCAGGGCCACAGCTTGGCTCCAGGCAACTGTGGATGATATGCTGCTACAGACCAACAAATGTTACTGAACCTGGTACGTTTCACTTTTCCAATGTTCCGCCTTGTTGCAAACCAACTATTTATTTCTTAACTGGTTAGTTTACCAAATCTACTTACTACTGTTTGTAATTGTAACAGCAGACGTTAGTAGCTAACGTTATACTAGCTTGGGTAATGTAAGCTGACCAGCTAGCGTGATATTGCTTACAATAGCTAACGTTACCATTCATGTTTACGCTACTTTCTAACACTGCCACTGACTCACTAAACGTTAGTAACTTCCAAAGTAACTTGACACCTGGCTTCACAAAAGTGTATAACTTGTGGTTTGTGACTGTTCTCTTGTTTGTTGTTGTTGTTTATAGAGCTTATTGGCCATCGAAGATAATGAAACCGACCGGGGCCCAGAACGCAGGCCCAATGAACTCTGAGCCTGACCTCTGAGTTGATCCTGAGATGGAAACTCTGCCTTTTCTGAACAGCTGATCAGAGTTACTTCAATCAACTCTGAGTAGGTTGAGCATGAACATAAAAAACATCATCAATGGAGCGCTGATACTACAATTCACCCTGGCAACAGGTACATTTATTTATTTTTATGTATAACCTATATTTAAACTTGGGAATATATTGGAGCAACCTCATTTGCAATATAGCCGAGATGACAACACAAAACATTTAAATAAAAGGCAGAGCCTCCATTTTAACCCTGTGGACATAGAGATATTAATGCATGTACTGGATATGCACCTGTGCACATTTATCTTGAAAGAAAAGAGCCTTGGTCAGAGGGGGAAGTGTCAATAAGTTTACACAATAAAGTTGCATTCTGTGTTCTCCATTAATTCATAATTTAAAAATATAGTTGAAGATTGAAAAAAAAATATCCTGCAAAATAATCCTGCTTTCTGAAATAGGGACCAGGAGCTATAGCTGCAACTCGCCCACACGGTCTTCATCTCAGCAGGCCACACCGGTTAAGGTTTCATATGCTGGGTATAAAACTTGTCACAACAGACACCATGCAAACATTGAGATATTTACATTCACCAGGCACTTCAGAAGATGCTTTTGTAGACACTAATCCAAAACAAAAGACATAAAGTCTGTCTTTGGAAGCCATAAAAAAAGTAATTCTGAGTGTCTGTGTGACCTGATGCTATTTTCATTTGCTGTGACAGTCTGAGCTCATCCCACAGTGATGCTGTGATGCTGTTCCGTGGTGGTCTTTTTTTTTTTAACTTGTTGTCTCTCTTTTTCAAGCAGCATGTACTATAAGATCCAGTCAGTCAAACCCTGGGCACCAAGCTGAAGCCATGAGAGGTTCAGCCCAGAGAACAAAGAGGGTAAGGGCGCACTCACACTGGGCAAAAAAAATCACTTTTTATAATTTGATGGTGTTTCAATTCAAAGAGGTTTAATGAAATAGTTTGTAGATAAACAAAAATCATGTTTGTGCTTAGATTGTTGTAGAATTCAGCGAAATTTCTGCGAAAAATCTAAGGTAAGTCCTTGATCTCCACACAGCACGCTTCCTAGAAATATTCCAGTCCAAATGCGGTGCACAGGGGAAATTCTACACAAATTCTTGAAACAAACTGTCTCAAAGTTATGGTACTCTTTTACTTCTCCGACAGTTTAAGATATAGGAAGATGTTAAAGTTGAATGTTTTTCTGAAGGCTTGAGTTATGAATTTCTTATCACAAATACCATTAAAGACCTTGCCTGAAAATGTTTGTTATCCCACTATCGGTCCGTCTTGCTCTCTTTAATCTCCCTCTAGTTTTTCAGGACATGCTTTTTAAGTCATGTTATTAGTGTCATTCCTAGTAGTATAATTCATAAACAATTATTTGTACGACTTAGTTTTGAAGTCAGGGCATAAAAGAAAAAAGTTGTCATTATGAAAAGAGTTGTGGTTGTACTAGGACTGTATGATTAATTTCCATACATACCTCTATGTCAATGATTCTCGAACTGTGGTACTTTTACCACTGGTGCTACTCAAGCTCTCTCTGGTGGTACTTGAAGTAATCTCCATCCATCCACCTTCAACCGCTTGTGGGGGGCTGGAGCTGATCCCAGCTGACATCGGGCGTGAGGCGGGGTACACCCAGACAGACAACCATTCACACTCACATTCACACCTAAGGGCAATTTAGAGTTATGAAACACATGCATGTCTCTTGATTGTGAGGCAGAAGACAGCTGAATAGTGTCGGTCTACACTACTGTACCGATGAACCGATGCGCCTTCCGAGTTCCACCCGGGGCTTTAAAAAAGGGCACACAGCACCAGAAAGAAGGAACAAGAGAAGTTTACTTGTGGCTAAAACTTGAACAGTGTAACTCAACTGTCTGAAAAACTGCCATGATCGACAGCAAAGACAGGCAGGACTGATGAACTACAGCCGGTAAGGAACTGAGCTCTGAAGGAACTGAGAAAGCCGAAGTCTGCTGCCGCTGCAGTAAACATTAACTTAGCTTTAGCCACACGGTTGTCAGCAAGACTCTGTTTAACCCTTAAATGTCTGGGCTTGATGATTTGAAATGTGTGTGAAATATTATTGATGTTTGCTAACCAAGAATAGTGTTTTTTATCTATGTAAATAGTGTTGCTTTCGTCAACGGAAATGAAGACGAAATATTGTCGTCAACGAACCTTTATCACGTGACTAAAACTAGACGAGACGAAAATGCTGGCCATGTGACGATAACTAAGACTAAATATATAATGCGATTTCGTTGACAAATAAAATGAGACGAAATGAAATAATGTTATTTCGTCTTGTTTAGTCACGTTATTATTATTATAATTTTGTAGTTTTTTCCCAGTCTCGCATCACTTCCTCAATCCCCACACACGGCATTATTTGGATTCTGAAGATGCCGCTGCTGTGGACAGCGTCAACGACAACTAAAGAAAAATGAGAACAAAGTGTGACACCAGCCGGGGGTCGTCTTTGGGAGAAAAAGAAGAAACACTTTCATTACACAGACGTGGAAAGGAAAACGGAATTTGTTGTGGAAAAAGAAAGGGAGAAATGCAACCACAAAATCACAGGAAAAAACACCACGAATCTTAAGAGACACCTCAGGGCATCCCATAATGACATTTAGGTAACTCAAGACATTAACGTAACGATACTTTCTGTTTTAGAAAGCTCATGCGACATCATGCCAACTCATGAGGCTACGGTTAATGTGTCGGATTTTAATGCTAGCTTTAGCGTTAGCCACTGGAGCTGAGAACATGTGTGTTTGTGTGTGTCTGTGAGTGAGACTTGCGTGTGTGTGTGTGTGTGTGTGTGTGTGTCTGTGTGTGAGACTAGCGTGTGTGTGTGGGAGATTAGCGTGTGTGTGTGTGTATGCGTGTGTGACTAGCGTGTGTGTGTTTATTTGTTTGTGTGAGAGTGTAGTGGGTCTTTAGTTCCTGACTGACTGACTCACTCTATAAGTGCACTAAACTGCCCCTTGTTGGCCAAATACTTTCACTAGTTTTGTTATTCACACTGAACTGAATTTGGCATCAACATAAATTGGATAACTTATTCTAGACCTGTACATGCATGTAAACTAAAGATATCTGCATGGGTTTGGCTAAAAGAAAACGTTGGTTTCGTCAATACTACTAGGTACTTTTATTATATTGATTAAATATAATTGCATTACTAAAAAGAGACTTATATACAATTTTCTTTGACTAAAACTAGACTAAAATGTCATAAGTTTTCGTCGACTAAAACTAGACTAAAATGCTCAGACTTTTAGGGCACACTCACACTGTCCTTCCGCACCCCGACCCTGGCTTTAGGGTACTTGTCCCCCATCCCTCTCCCCCCGCGCCCCAGCCCCGTTTGTACTCACACTGCCTGGGCCTCGGCCAATGCTTCTTGCTGTCCATACGACATCAAGCCGTAACACGTCACACGCATTGATCGCGTGTGTGTGGCTTTGTTTACAAATCTTTCCGTAGACCTCTGAGTTTTTGTGCGTCTTGTCGACTGTTTTTGAATACTTTCAGCGACCAAATCTGCAGTGAACACTCCACCTCCGCATCACACCAACGAAAATTTGTGTTTGATCTAAACATAGACATCAATGTCAGTGAAATAGTTATAGACAGACTGCAGAGAAATCTAAAAACATAATACAGTTAATAAACTTGAACTAGAAACTGAGCCACCTTTTCCTTATCAGGTTTCATGAATCTATACAAAGTTTCTCCACTGGGCGGCACACTGAGACCATAAATGAATCTGGATGACTGCTTGAGTTCGTTCATGGACTGCAATCCTCTAAAACTGTGACGTGTTATAACAAACCATTGATGATGACACAGAAATATGTATAGACGTAAACATGGTCAAAATGAGAAACACAAATTTATTTGTATAGGTTACAACTAGTGGCAAAAGAATTCAGTGTTTCAACACACACAGTCGTTGCCATGGTAGTTAACGACTGCAGAGCATGTCAACAGGCAGAGGCAGGAGTGAATGGGAGAGGAGTAGGGTGGGTCCAGATCAAAAAGATAAAACACAGCAAGACCAAATTACACACATCTATGGATAAGACTTGTGGCTACTTTGTCGTTTTATCAGCGAATCGATAACATTGAACCAGCATTGTTAATACAAGCAGCAAGATTTTTGGGGTTCACCAGAGCTCATTATCTGAGCTTATTCTACGCAGATAGTTAGGAAGGCCAAAGCCATCCTTTCTGACAGTTCTCACCCATTGTATGCAGACTAATTAATAGACATAAGTTCTGCTCCATCCCTTCAGACATTTCTCTTTTGAATGCGGGTGAGTGGAAGTCTTACTGGACCTGAGCACTGTAGCTGGTGTTGATGCTGTTGGTGGTTTGTGCTGTATATTGTCCGTATTTGTTCTGTGAGTTTGTGTTTTTGTACAACAAATTGCCCTTTGGATTCATCAATAAATTTGAAGTTGACATGTGCACTCACAAAATTACTTCCACTCAAACTGTCAAGTCACTGTGTGGAGGGTGGGTCTTAAGAGAGTGGGTCAGATAACTTCTCTTGATTCCTCTTTTCAGAAATGGGAACTATACTAAGGGCGCTCTCACACTGTCCTTCCGCACCGCGACCCGGGCTTTAGGGTACTTGTCCCCCCCTCCCTCTCCCCCCGCACCCCAGCCCCGTTTGTACTCACACTGCCAGGGCCTCGGCCAATACTTTTTGCTGTCTATACGCCATCACGCTGTAACACGTCACACGCATTGATCGCGTGTGTGTGGCTTTGTTTACAAATCTTTCCACAGACCTCTGAGTTTTTGTGCGTCTTGTTGACTGTTTTTGAATATTTTCATCCGACCAAATCTGCAGTCCACTCCACCTCCGCATCACACCAACGTGAACCTTTCACCGCCATTGTTGTTGTCGTTAAATGTCCGCGCATGGTCCGTCCTTCTATTTACTATGTCCGAACAGGCGCACATAACGCTACCGCCGTAGGGCTCGTGCTCGTACACGTGCGCACGCTCGTGCTCGTACATGTGCAAACAGCTCCGCTAAAGCCCACCTCTTTCAAGCGGGCCGTGGGCGGCCCGCTGTCGGCTGTTATGCGCGGAAGGGGTGCACTCACACTGCTTAAAGGTACTATGCTTTAGCTGAAAAAGCGGTTTTGGCCCGACACAGAACGACAGTGTGAGTGCGCCCTAAGAACAAAAGCTGTCGACTACATCTAAGAAACTCACCAGACTGATTCCACCTTAATGCATATTTCAGGAATGTGATTCCATACTGAAGAACAGAGAAACCAGTTCTTGAAAAAAGGCAAATAAATATTCATTCTGTAAGCACATGAACAGTTTTGCTTCCTTGGGAAAGAAATCGAGCTGGATTATAGAGCCTTGGTCAGCATGCAGGTATGTGGGCTTTCAATCATTTTTACCTCATCTATGTGAAGCCATTCCTTATCCTTATCATCCTTTGCCGTGCTGGACTGTGACAGGGCATTTCCCCAACAAGAGAATATCTTTACTCTGTGTGTAGGATTTGTCACCTCCTGATGGTCTAAACAAAAAAAGAAAAAAAACATACACACACACACGGTGGTGTAGTGGTTACCACTGTCGCCTCACAGCGAGAAGGTTCCAGGTTTGCATCCCGGCTGGGACCTTTCTGTGTGGAGTTTGCATTTTCTCCCTGTGTCTGCATGGGTTTTCTCCAGGTTCTCCGGTTTCCTCCCACAAAGAGGCAAGCACGTGTTAGGTTAATTAATGACTCTAAAATTGCCGGTAGGTGTGAATGGTTGTTTGTCTCTGAGCGTGATCACACTATCCTTTTGGCCGCGGCCAAAACCGGTTTTTCAGCTAAAGTCTAGTACCTTTAAGTAGTGTGAGCGCACCCGCTCCGCGCTCAACTGGGGCCAGCTGGGCCGCCACGGCCCGCTTGAAAGAGGTGGGCTTTAGCGGAGCCGTTTGCACATGTACGAGCACGAGCGTGCGCACGTGTACGAGCACGAGCACGAGCCCTACGGCAGTAGCGTTATGTCCGCCTGTTCGGACATGTAAATAGAAGGACGGACCATGCGCGGACATTTAACAACAACAACAATGGCGGTGAAAGGTTCACGTTGGTGTGATGCGGAGGTGGAGTGTTTACTGCAGATTTGGTCGATGAAAATATTCAAAAACAGTCGACAAGATGCACAAAAACTCCGAGGTCTACGGAAAGATTTGTAAACAAAGCCACACACACGCGATCAATGCGTGTGACGTGTTACGGCTTGAAGGCGTATGGACAGCAAGAAGCATTGGCCGAGGCCCGGGTAGTGTGAGTACAAACGGGGCTGGGGCACGGGGGGGAGAGGGAGGGGGGACAAGTACCCTAAAGTCCGGGTCGTGGTCCGGGAGGACAGTGTGATCACGCCCTCTGTGTGTCCTGTCCAGGGTGTACCCTGCCTCACCCTCAATGTCAGCTGGGATCAGCTCCAGCCCCCCACGACACTGACAGGGAAGAGCGGTTGAAGATGAATGAACGCGCGCACACACACAGGCTATATTTCCCTTTTATTGCTCATTTATTTCATCTCTTTACTTCTTACTCTTGATAGGACACACAGATCAATCTCCTAAAACCATTTAAAGAGGAACAATTTGCATTTTAAAGAATCCTATCAGCTTAGATGTCTGCTGCCTACAACAGTTACAGTACACAGTGTTGCTGATGCCTGATAGCAGACTCACTTTGCAGATATAACCCAATGAAACCTTATCTTTGATGTTTGATCAATTTAAACCAATCAAGTTTTTCAAAGTCGTTTCTATCAAAAATGTCATAAATACCAGTGACAATGATCCTATGTGACACAGTTTAACATCATAAAACCACAAGATTTGCATGATGATATGAAAAAAATGAAAGGGAAATAAAGTCTGCGCACCAGAAGCTGCTCCTCAACAAATGTATTATAAGTAACGTTTCAGGTGCCTGCACTTCCTAAAACTTAAAAAGTAAATACAAATGCACGACAAATGATCTTGTTAAGGTTAGACTGAAAGGGTGTTATTGCAACAGGGAAACAAGCATTATGGACATAAACAGTACAAAACATTAACAAGAGCACAACTTGTGAGAGAACTACTAGTAACCTAAGTCGAGTTTTCTTGTCTGCTAAAAAACGACCTCTTCACATAAAGACCTTTTCCTGAAGAAATGTATCCTGCTCTGGCCACAGGAACAAGAAGTGTTGCTACAAGTCAGCCAGGACGTAATATTTCCTTGTAGGGCTGCAAAGTCTAACCAAGTCATTTGCATGTCCCTCCTTTGCTCTGGCATGTTTGCTGAGCGGGACAGGAGCTGAATGAGAACTGCTGTCGCATTACTCATCTGCTGCATCTTTACAAAGACACCACACTACTTGGATCAACACAACTGCTGCTGCTTAGGACAATGTAAAAACAGGAATTATCTGGGTCAGTCTCATTACATAGGTAAGTGATGTGTGCATAGGTGTCTCTGCTTTTTGTGCATCTGTTGCTTATCATTTACATTTCAAGTTTCCTTCCATGGGGTCTGAAGGAGCTCTAGCCAGGAGGAACAATCTGGCTGCATCCAGGGTCAACTGGAGCCACATGGACCTAGGAGGATCAGGGTATGGAAGCTATGAAAATAGACATACTTTTTCAGCCCACGATACACACAAACTCATTTAAACTGAAAACAGGTCAAATTTGGCCGGTGTATAACAGAAAGGTTACATTTGCCATTGATGTCATGTAACCCACAAGACTTCAAACTTGCTTGAGTTAACATCAGTTACTGCTATTACTGTTGTTGTTTGAGCACACACATATGCTGAATAATTACAACACAACTGTTGGATGGATTACAGTCATTGATTCATTTTACTGTAGGTATACTTCAAAAACTATGGTATTTTTGGGGGGAAAATAGATGATGGAAATTAGATTGGAGATTAAACTTCTTAAGTATCCTGCTTCACAATTAAAGTTATTCACAATGACAATACATCACATAGCATCACAGTGTTCCAGAACAATTTATTTTCTTAGATTTCTTATTATACTCAACAAAGCAGCAGATCTGGGTGAGATCACTTCATAATCAGACATCTGAGCAATGAATTTAATGAGTACATTGGCAGTATTAATAATGGAAGATGACATAATCAAGGAGTTATCATTTAAGGCATGTGGTGGTAGGAAGCCTATGCTGTCTCTTGGAACAGGCCTGTGCTGTAAGTTTGCTTAAACCTGGGGTAGGAAGTGATTTTCGTTGTTTTGGGGCAAATAATCCATAATATTTTTTATCATATTGTAATTGAGTTGTCTGGAGAATTATACACCTCCCCTTTACCATTGAAATCTAAACACAAATTTCAATTTGTAAGGTGACCAGATTTACCTTTCGATCAACTGTACAAACAGATGGTTTAGGAACACACCCTGTTAATGCTAGCTTTGTAATGCTAATTAAAGAGCCGCACTTGCACCATGACTTACAATACAGCCAACTATTTATGACACATACACTAGATGCTAATCTGGAGCACCGGGAGGATTCAGGCTGTGAGGGCCGGTGTTTTAAAGCCTATGAGCATGGTACTGTGTTGAATATAAGTTTAAATCATAGTTCATAAATGCCGGCTGCACTTTACTACCGGAGCCGGTGTAATCTCCGCTAGAGACATGGGACTCCCACTCCCGTGGTTGAGCTAATGTGGCTTATTCTGTAAATGTCACCCAGACGGTCGTATCTCCCTCCCCCCAACGTCACATCAATGCCTTTTTTTGGTAAGGGGAAATTAGGAGGAGTCAAAGTCTGACAAGATGGCAGCTCCAAGAGGCTAATATGATTGGATCAAGCTGAGAAAATGGGGCCCGGCGAAGAGGCTACATCCATTCCAGTCTATGCTGCTGCCATCCCAACGAGGAGTCATTGGACATGTGGGAGAAAATGTAAATCTGGCAGACATTCATAGTTGGCTAAAGCTCAACCCAGCTGCAGAGCTTCTCAGTGAGAGCGGCTTCAAGATTGTGTGGAAGACAGTTCCTAAATTTATGCAATGTCTGATGGCCGTAGATATATCAACACTACCTGAAAACATGGTTTCCACCAACAAAATCCTTCAGAGCCGTTCTCTGGTGTTCTTTTAAAGAAGGATAACAGGGATGAAATAGCAGCATCCATGTTGATGCCTGCTTCCTCGATGCGAGCCGGCATTTTTGTCTGAATCACAACAGTAATTTCTCCGCTACGTCACATCTATAAAACCCTGCCCAGCGGTCCTGATTGGCGCAACCATTTTTTGCGGACCCTGAAATCCCTCTGCAATTGATCGATCCCAGATGGTTCAGTGGAGCTAGGTGGAGTCAAGACGGAAGCAAGGCGGAACGAAAGTCATCTGGTGATAGTCAGGTTAATTCATTGAGGTTTTCTCTTTAATGAAAAAAGAAGAAAATTAAAAAAATGCTTCATGAAGCTTCATTTGGAAAGCACTTGTCATAAGTCCCGCCCCCTCCATCGTAGTGGATGAAATGTGGGCCAAACTAAAACATAAATGTACACCTCAAATACATTTTTTCCCAAAGATGCTTTCTGTCATTGAAGGTAGTTTTTATCATGCTGATTTGTTTATTTTGTAATACATTTGGTTTATGGTTATGATCTCTAAGATTTGCATTATCTTGTTTGTAGTGCCCTCTTTGAAAAAAGGTGTAACTGCAGGCGAGCCTGTTCTTTCAGAACCTCCATCTTGGCAGGTTCATGGTCACTATGCTTCTTGATTATTTTCCCTTCGCTTCGATTCGTATTTATTCATTTTTTCTTTGGACTGGAAGTTGAACGATCTTCTTTCTCTGCCTGTTGATCCTCCATTGTGAGTGAGCAGTAATGAAATGGACCTGTGCCGTTCAGACACATTAGAGCGAGCCTTGTATCCTGCTGTACTTTTTTTTGCTATTTTGTAAACTTCATGAAACACATTCACCTCTCTACTTCCAGTCCGTCCCCTATATGTTCCCCTCTTAAAACCATACACACACATGGTCCTATTACCTACTCTGCCCTTACTAAAGGTCTGACTCAGAAGTTGGAAGTTCCCCATTTCTGATTACAATGAAACGCAGCATATGCTACAGTGAATAGCTGGGCAGACCAACTGCTGCTAACTGACGTAAAAAGCGCCACAGAGCGCTGCATTTGAATTTTACACAGGAATGTTGCCACAGACACTCAAATGTATTTCTGGGCAAAGCAGCAAATTGCTTTCATTCATGGTTAATATGATTAATCACCATTGTTTTAACTCACTCTTTGATAGATATTAACAGACAATTAACTATATGAAAATATTCAGATTTATCACAATAAATGAGTTATTTGATGCTATAAAAACAGGATGAAACATCATAATTGACGGCTGTGATCAATGGCGGGTATTTGGGCAGGACTTTGATAATGTCTTCATCCATCTTATATACAGTCTGGAATGTTACTACTGACAAGGAATGTATCTTCTGCTTTAATGCAATTTAATTTCATTTACAGTGCCAAATCATAATAGTTTTCTCAAGACACTTTACAGAGTAGGTAAAGTCCACACCCTATGACTTATTTATGATTTACAGGGACCCAACAATTCCCCCATTAGCAAGAACAGCAATCTTGTGCACATAGTGGCAACAAAAACATTCCCTTTAACCGGCTGGGGAGGAAGAAAAGTAGAGAGAAAGGGCAAAAAGACAGACGGATGACAGAGAGAGAATAAGAAATACACAAAGACAGACAGATGGACAGAGAGAGACAAAGACAAACAGAAAGACAGACAGAAAGGCAATGTGAATATGTATTCTGTCCTGGCTAATATGTGAGCTGTATTTGTAGACAGAGAGCTAACAAGGAAGACCCAGTAGGCTTAAATCCAGGTTGAGAGCCTTTACTGAATCTTCTTTTCTTATTTGTTAAAACTGCAACACAATGAAATACACACAATGTAACAACTGTAATTAAATATATGCAACAACACTGGTTACACTTTCTTCTTACTTTTTCAGGTTATAAATCAGGTAAGTACAACAGACTATTAAATAAGGCAAACACACATCCTTTTTTTTAATACTGTATGCTCTCATAGGTCAATAATAGCATAAACACTGTAAGTAGCAATAACGGTTCACACATTAACAAAGCATATGACATGAATGAGGCTTAACAATGAGCTAAATTAGCCATAGCAACTTAAGTAGCCTCTTGCTAACAGTTAGCTTCGCGGTTAGCATTAGCTTAGTTAGCACGGATTTCGTAACTTAAAATAAATGCTTAAAATGCCACCTTGAAGATCACAGTGCTATGAAACAACTAACAGAAACCCATTGCATCCATACTCACTGTTGGTTCCACTCCAAGGCACAGACAACCAACTCTTTGTGGTGGAGCACTTGTAGACTATGCATGTAAAACACTGGAAGTGCCTAGTAATTAAAGCCGCAGTAACTCAAATCGCCACCAGGGGGAAACTTAACTAATCCCAGTCAATGACAGGAGTCAGAACACTCCCCGCTTGGTATAAATATGTTATACCACTATTTACTCCTTCTTCCGTGGCAAAAGTAAAACAACACCACTGATGGGTCTAAGATACTCTTACCCCTTGGGTAAGAGTCTTCACTATGACCTTACGAACTTTGCCATCTGAGCTGGCAATGGCCTTAACTATCTGTCCAATCCGTTACGTTTTGGCTTGAATGTCCTATATCAAAACAATGTCACCTTCCTGGAGGTCAGGCTTCTCTGAGGTCCACTTTCTCCGTGGTTGAAGTGTTGCCAGGTATTCCAATCTCCACCTTTTCCAGAAGGAGTCTGCCAAGCTCTGGACCTGGCGCCATTGTACTTTATACACATGATCCCATTCAAAGACTTCCAGGGGTGCAGGAGTAACACACGCCTTCTGGGTGAGCAGAGTGGCAGGTGAGAGTATTTCTGGCATCTCAGCATCGTATGAGACTGGGACCAGTGGTCGAGCATTCATGATGGCCATAACCTCGGCCATCAAGGTTGACAGGACTTCATGAGACAGTCTAGTAGCACCATCCTTCACTAGCAGTCCATCCAGGATGCACCTTGCCACTCCTATCAGCCTCTCCCAAGCTCTTCCCATGTGCGAGGAGTGGGGAGCATTAAAGGTCCATGTACATCCCTGCTCCTGCAGGTAGTTCTTGATCTCAGGGTCATCTGTGTGAACTTGAAGTTCTCTGCATGCACCAATGAAATCTGTTCCTCTGTCCGACCTTAGGTGTTTGACAAGTCCATGTATGGATAGAAAGCGCCTCAAGGCATTGATGAAGCTTGAGGTTGACATAGATTCAAGAACTTCAAGGTGCACAGCTCTTGTACTGAAACAAGCAAAAATGACCGACCACCTCTTGCTCTCAGCAGCTCCACCTCGTGTTCGCTGAGCGGTGATACTCCACGGGCCAAAAACGTCGAGCCATACATGAGTAAATGGCGGGTCTGCTGTCAACCTGCAGATCAGACATCTTTTGAACTTCTCTCTTGCCTCTCAACTTCTTCCAGATGACACCCTTAGGCCATCCCTTACAACCATCAGTCTTAGCCTCTCTTGAAAATGACTTTGCTATATGATCAAGACTTGCCATGCCTCTTACTAGACTCTTCCAAACAGAGAAGCATTCAAATCTTGATGATCCAAGGTGACTGCTCTGTGACCTTGAAAAACTCACCAATGCTTTGCCTTGGACCGTAATGGGAGAAGCAAACCCAAGGGGATCATAAAGACTGTTAACAGTGGACAGCGTGCCTCTCCGAGTGAATGGTTTAACATCTCTCGATACTCTAAAGGTGAAACTGTCAGTCTGGAGTTCCCAGCTTAAACCCAAACTCCTCTGGAGGGGCAAGGGGTCTGCTCCCAAATCTAGATCCTTGATAACACTTGCTCGTTCTTCAACAGGAAAGGCCTCCATGACCCTTGGGTTATTTGAAGCTATCTTGTGAAGTCTTAAGTTGGACTCAGCCAGCAGGGCCTTGGTTCGCTGTAGAAGATTGATAGCTACGTCCTCCTTGGCCACTGAGGCAAGTCCATCGTCAACATAAAAATTTCTGAAGACAAAATGCTTTGCATCTGTACCATGTTCAGCCTCTCCATGTTCTGCAGCTTTCCTGAGCCCATATGTTGCCACAGCTGGGGACGGACTGTTCCCAAACACATGCACAGTCGTGCAGTAGTCAATGATCTCCTTGTCCGGATCATTATCTTTGTACCACAGAAACCGAAGGAAATGGCGGTGGTCCTCTCTGACCATGAACCCATAGAACAGGGGTGTCCAAACTTTTTGCAAAGAGGGCCAGATTTGATAAAGTGAAGATGCCCGGGGGCCAGTAGTTCCTTCTGATGTTTTTTTAACAACAAAAGTCACATGCAAATGTGCACTATTATGAAACAATTTTCATTGTCACAATTCTCTTTATTTTTTAAATGGCAGTGTAACCAAATATAAGCCACTCAGGCAGACCTGAACAACTCTAAAAACACAATTCTTCCTTTAATTCATATCTGGAGAGTCAGATAACATTGAACATTGAACTGTATGGAATACCTTAATTTTCCTTGAGTTTGATAAATATCTTTGCTTCATGAACATTTTAAACAGGAGTTATATGTAATGCAAAGTTGTCTGTTATCATTAAAGTTTAAAACAAGTTATTTTTGCTCTTGTCTTTTACAAGATCTTTCAGAGAGTACACATCTACAGGTACACAACATCAACAGTTATAACCAAATCTTATTCAAGATGTTTAATAAAATAAAAAAAAGTGCCATAAGTCCAAGTGCATAAGTATGCTTTTGGCTTTTAATCGTTAATAGTGACAGATTCAAAACATTCAATTTCAGATTGATCAAGAAACCAATAACTTGCAGTCACTAATGAGAAGGGTGATACTGAGATCTAGATTTCAGTAAAGAGGCCAGGTCTGGTTTGAGGGAAGTCCTTGAAATGCGTAAAATGTCACGCAAGTGGGGATCACTTAGTCTTGACCTCATTCAGTTCTTGTTTAAGTTCATGACAGAGAATGTTTGCTCACACAGATATGTGGAGCCGAATAAGTAGCAAATGTTCGCATTTCTGGAAACCTGCCTTTATCCAGTTGTCTGTAAAAGTCAACAGGAGTAAGCTGCTGGTGTTTACCGCGCTGCTCATCATCACACTGCAGCTCAATGAGCTCCAGCTGTAGCTGTGGAGGAGCATCGTCAGGGTCCACGGAGAAGGGAGAAGAGAAAAGCAACATGTCCTTTTCAATAGTAGCAAAATCCCAAAAGCGTTTGCTAAATTCCATAGAAAGAGATGCGATAGCTGTTGCATAACTCATCATTTGCGCACCGATGTCCCCTGGGAAACTGTAGATGACCTCTTTCAAAGCTGGGAAGTGCACAGTGCAGGGCTCTGTTTGGGACAATTGGAAAAGTTGCAGCAGAGTTCTAAAGGCCTTGATGTAAGCGTACAGCTGGCTCACCACTGCATCTTGTCCTTGCAGATTAACATTCAGCGCATTCAGATGCTTCGTTATGTCAACCAAAAAAGCCAAATCTGCCAGCCATACAGGATCGGACAGTTCTCCCATCGGTGGCCTCTTTTCACATAAAAAAACGTCCAATTTCCTCTCTGAGAGAGAAAAATCGCTGCATTGCGGCCCCCTGACTTAGCCACCTCACATCGTTGTGATATATTAAGTCTCCATTTTCAGCCTGGATGTCAAGCAAGAACTGCGGAAACTGTAGGTGGTGTAGAGCTTTAGAGCGAATAGAATTGATTGCCTTTACCACTGGTTTCATAACATGATCAAATTTGAGATGTTTGGCGCAGAGAGCCTGCCGGTGAATTATACAGTGAAGTTTAATAGCGTTACCTCCTTCTTCGCTGACTTTATTGCAGATCAGTGTGGACAATCCACTTTGCTCACCAGCCATGGCAGGCGCACCATCGGTAATGATCCCAGAAACTTTACTCCATGGTAGTTTCAGATCATCAACAGCTTCACAAACAGAAACGAAAAAATCTGTTCCTCTGGTTTGGCCTTTGAGGCTTTGGAGGTCAAGCATCTCCTCTGTTACGTTCATGTTGTCATCAACTCCTCTTAAAAAAATCAAGAGCTGTGCAGTGTCAGATACATCGGTGCTTTCATCACGGGCTATCATGAGAAATAATCAATGATAGGTCCTCGACTCTCAGTGCCACGGTGTTACGTTCCAGGCAAACATTCATAAATTCTTCCTTCTTTTCGGGGAAAACGTTCTCCACCATTTTCAGGACACAGTCTTTGATAAATGTACCTTCAGTGAAAGGTTTGCCATGTTTAGCTATTAACATGGCCACTTCGTAGCTTGCTTTGGTGGTACTTTCCTTTGACTCACAGGCCTGCATGAAAAATCGCTGGTGTGATGCCCGAGCAGCTTGCAGTTGTTTCACTTTTTCAGCGTCATTCCCTGTTAGCTTGTCGTATGTGTTAGCATGTTTAGTTTGGTAGTGTCTCTTTATGTTAAAATTTTTAAACAAGGCAACAGTCTCTTGACAAATAAGACAAACACAATTGCCTCGATTTTCAGTGAAGAAGTAATTTCAACCTTTCCTGAAAGCAGCGCCCCTCACTATCAACTTTCCTCTTTTTCTTTGCAGTCGCCATGGCAGTAATGACCGGAGAAGGGTTTGCCACAAGGATGCATAGCCAGGAAGCATTCATAAGTGGTGCTGACACCATGTGGTGGAAGGAGAAATTACATTTTAAAGTTTTGTGATTTATTTATTCTGTTAGATTGTGCTAGCGGGCCATAAATAATATATTATAAGACCGAAGTTGTGGGCCGTATGAAATCTTACCGCGGGCCGTGATTGGCCCCCGGGCCGGACTTTGGACATGCCTGGCATAGAACATCTGTTCTACATCAGCTGTGACAGCTATTTGTTCTCTCCTGAACCTTAGTAGAACACCAATTAGAGTGTTGTTAAGGTTGGGTCCACTGAGAAGCATATCATTCAATGACGTTCCCTTGTACTCAGCGCTGGAATCAAAAACAACTCTTATTTTCCCAGGTTTCAGGGGGTGGTATACCCCAAAGGTCGGCAAATACCAACAATCCTGCCCTGGCTGTAGTTCAGGAGCTGGTTCTGCCTGATAGTTGTCAATGACCTCCTGTATAAAGCCAAAGAAGTGCTCTTTCATCTCAGGTCTTTTCCTGAATGAGCGCTGGAGAGAGAGGAATCTCTGGGAGGCCTGTTCTCTATTATTAGGAAGGGGCTTGCGAGGTGAATGAAAAGGTAGCAGTGCCACCCAGTGGTTCTCTTCGTCTATGTATACTTCATCGTCCATTATTCTGAGAAAATTGTTGTCATCCACTGACAAGGCTAGTTTGTCATCCTCGGTGGCCACATAAATGTCCGCAGTATGGTTCCTAAGCGAGAACAACTAGAACATCTACTGATCAATTCAAACATCGACTTCTTGGGTCTCACAGAAACCTGGCTATCCTCCTCATCACCTGAAGCTGCCATAACAATATCAGATTATCATGTTTTTAGGAAAGATAGGGACCATGGGAGAGGTGGGGGGGTTCTGCTGTACGTTAAAAACACTCTTAACTAGGGATGTCCGATAATATCGGCCCACCGATATTATCAGCCGATATTGAGTAAAAAATTTAATATCGGGAATTATCGGTATCGGGTTTTTACAACGGATGTTAGTTCTGTAGGCTTCAGCATTTCCGAGTGTACCTGAATGCAACACGGGCCGTTTACAGGCGCGTGCTTGATGACGTATAACAACAACAACACGCTAGACTCGTAGGTTGCTAACCGTGGCTAACAAGCTTCAGCTCTCCCGGTGCATGAGATGTCCGTGGTTTGGAAGTTCATCTACTAACAGTAAATGTGCGCTTTGCAATGACTGCAAGGCGTTAGTTATGGAAGCAAGGCGTCTTCCTTTAATACATCACATTTGATCATCCACCTCAAGAAGAATCATGCGGAGTTAAACGCTACATCTGTGCAGCAAAGTGATGAAAAGAAGCAACAGCCGACACCGAGAAACAAACTTTTTCTATCGTTCAAGATGCCGGATTCACCAAACTTGTGGAGCCACGTTATGTCATGCCCAGTCGTAAGTATTTCTCAGACCAGTGCTTACCCGAACTGTAGAGCATTGTTTACAGTCACGTCGAGAAGGTAATTTCTGGTGCTGTATCCATTAGATCCAATACAGGTTAGCATGTTGAGCTTAACTGCTAATTTATTGATTGTATTATTTGTCAAGTTACGGCTGGTTACTCAGTCTGGAAAAAGACGACTATGTTTGTTTACTACTCTGGACTGAAGAGATGCATCTTCCTTGTTGTGATGTTGTCTGTAGTGTTGTTTGAGGCAAAATATTCTCTCTAAAAACACAAACAAATAAATGAATGGCACTTTTTTCAATAACTTATTTTGTACAGACTGTGTTTACATTTGAAAAGCCGTGTTGCATTTATGTATGCATCCAGTGGGGCATCACAATAAAATTAGGCATAATGTGTTAATTCCATAATAGGTGATATGTGATGAATTTTGGTGTAAAAAGGCTGCATATATCGGTATCGGGTGATATCGGTATCGGAAATTAAGGGTTGGACAATATCGGAATATCGGATATCGGCAGAAAAGCCAATATCGAGCATCCCTACTCTTAACTGTTGCCAGATAGAGCTACCTCGAGAAATCGACTTAGAATGTGTTGTGGTAAACATCTCCCTTTCTGCCAAAATGTCCTTTACTGTCATTTGCATGTATCGTAAACCCTCAGCTAATACAGACTTTTATGATCAGCTTAAGGCTTTACTTAAATCAATTAATCATAGAAACGAGATAATCTTGGTCGGCGATTTTAATATAAATTGGGATAATAAGAAAGACAGGAAAATTTTTAAGATAATTACTGATTCTTTCAACTTAACACAATTAATTGACCAACCAACCAGGATAACAAACTCCTCTAAAACTAGAAGTGACTTGCTGTTTTCAACTAAGCCGGAAAGAATCACTAAGGTTCAGAACCTTTTCACAGGATTATCAGATCACAATGTGATTTTCTTTTCTCGGAAACTCAATAAAAATCGTGTCTTAAATTCACACACATGTCAGCCTCAGAAATCACCAAATCATAACTTCATCCCTAAGAACCAACAGCAAAATGTCAATAAAGCTCTCAGTGAATTGGAATGGGCTAATCTAATTTCCTATGACGACATTAACCAGAGTGCTGACTCCTTCTCTCAAAAAATTAAGGAGATTCTGCTGTGTTTCTCTAGGACAGGGAGCTCTAGGACCAGGCAATCCAGCTCCCTTCCTTGGTTCAATAATGAGTGTCTTGCACTGTTAAAAGTTAGAGATCAACTGCTCAAAATTTCACTGAAAACTGGTCTAATCATTGACCTTCAAAAATTCACATCAGCACGAAAAAAAGTAACATCAGCTTTACAAAAAGCCAAGGCAAACTTCTTCTTAAACATAATTGAGAGTGCAAAGGGAATAATAATAAACTAACTGGCCGTCAGACAAAACAGAACAGTAAAGGACTGGAACTAAACATTAAGAGTCAATTGGTGAACACTCCTGTCAAGTCTTTTCACTGCACCTGACTGTGTTTATCATCCTGTCAACTGCGAACAGCTTGTCTTTAACATAACTGAAATCTCTGATAGAGAGGTAATGGAAATTATTTGCTCCCTTAACAAATCTAATGCCAAGGATGACTATGGGTTTGACACTAACTTTCTTAAATTCCACATGGAGTCTCTGGTTTGCCCCATCACGCAGCTGGTAAATCAGTCGATCAAGCATTCTGTTGTCCCGACAAACTGGAAGGTCAGCACGGTGAATCCAATCTTTAAATCCGGAAGTAAATCTGAAATCAACAACTATAGACCAATCAGTATTCTTCCTGTCATCTCCAAAATAATAGAGAAATGGGTGGCTAAACAGTTAATTGAACACCTCAATAACGGGTACACAACATTGCATCCGATGCAGTTTGGCTTCTGGACTCACCATTCCACAGAGTCGGCCCTAAGTATGTTGATAGAAAAAAACAAGTGTCTCCTGGATAGGAACAACTGTGTGGGAGCTGTCTTCCTAGATCTTAAAAGGGCCTTTGACACTGTTGACCATCGAGTACTGTTAACTAAGCTGTCAAAATTAAATTTTTCTACACAGGCCCTTAATTGGTTTAGATCATATCTTGCAGATAGAAAGCAGTGTGTTGTGGTCAGCGGTGTCAAATCCCCTTACCTGGACTGTCCAGTAGGGGTCCCTCAAGGTTCCATACTTGGACCTATTTTGTTTTCAGTTTACATTAATGACTTATTTGATGTCTGTAAGGGTGTAAATGCACAATTGTACGCAGATGATGCAGTGATTTTCACCCCTGCGAAAAACACAACAGAGGCTGCTCAAATACTCACGACAGCAATGTCTCATATTCAGGGCAGGCTCACTGATTCATGCCTTTCTCTAAATGTTAAAAAAAGTGTATGTATGGTTGTATTTTGCTAAAAGGCCACCAAATGCTGATCATTCTGGTGTCTTTCTGGGAGGGGAGGAGCTCACTTTGGTGAGCGAGTTCAGATACTTGGGAGTTATCCTGGACTCGACACTCTCATTTAGGAAACACATCAAAAAAGTGTCTAACTCTGTCAAATACAACCTGGCAAATTTCAAACAGATTAGGAATTCATTACCCACCAGTGCAGCTTTGATGTTTTTACACTGTATGATCCTCTCACATATAGACTACTGCTTCACAAGCTGGTCACTGGTATGTACGACAGCACTTAAACCAATAGACAGTCTCTGTAAAAGAGCCCTAAAGACTCTGGATAAAAAACCTTTCACCTACCAAATCTGCAACACTCTTAAAAAACACAATTTTTTAAGTTTCCATAATTTCATAACATTTAGATTCGAGTGTTGTGTATATAAAAGTGTCCATGGTCTCGCTCCACCACCACTGACTGAATTCATTAAGAAAAGGAAGGTGCAAGGTATGAGCACCAGGGCTTGTGTTAGAGGAGACTGTGAGATCCCCCACAGGCGCACTGCATTTGGGAAGAATGTGTTATCTGCTGTAGGGGGGGACCTGGAATAGTCTTCCCTCCACAATAAGGGAATGCCACACATATTCATCTTTTAAAGGTTAACTCAAAAAGTGACTTAAATCAAATCAAAAGTGCGACCACTGACTCGTCTGTAATCATATTGCACATGACGTTTTATTTCATTGTTTTATCCTGTGTGGGTCTGGTGTCCCCCTGAGTATGTAATGTATTGTGCGGTGTGTCTTGTCTCTTCTATTTGTATTTTATTTATTTAGTAGTATTTGTATTTTTTCTATTTTTTTTTAGCAGGGACTACGGATGCAAATTAGCATCTTTGCTATAATCCAGCACTTTTACAGTGATATGTTGTTATCGTTGTTCATTAATGTGCACTGTCCCTAACAAGTATTGATTGATTGATTGATTTTCCTCAAAACCCACGGCATTTTGACAGCGAGGTTTGTTATGTATAGGACATTGTTTGTCCGTTTCATTTTTCTTCAAAGCAGTGCTATCCTGACGTGCACTAACTGCGGCAGTGACATCAGTTTTCCTAACTGTTACCGCTGATTTTTGGAAGTATTTCGGTACTTTTTCAACCTTGTGAGAAGGGAAAGGGAGAAGGGAAGCTTTTCCACTATTGGATTCACACCTCTAGCTGTGTCTAGTTACATAAGTCCAGGCAAGAATCCCTCAGCCTTTGCAGCTCCTAACTCTTTTAACAAGTCACCTAAGTCTCTGAGCTTGTGTGTCCTTGTTCGAGATAGCTGGGAAAGTATTTTTTTCAGTAGCGCACTTTCGATCACCTCTTGGCTTCCGTATGTTTCCTCTAAGCTCTCCCATACCATGAATACGCCTGCTCTAGGATTATTTACATGTACTGACCTTATCCGCTTGCCTTGTGCTGATGACTCGGGCCACAGCCATTTGACCAGTAGGTTGAGCCTGCTGATCAAATAGGTTTAGCTCCCTTGTGGCTGCTAGGAAAGATGTTTTCCATGCCCAGTAATTTTCTGGGCTATCATCAAAGGCAAGCAGTCCAGAGCTCACCATCTCTCTTCTCATGAGATATTGGGCTAAGTCAGGGGCTTGAGGTGTTGAAGGTGAGTATTTGTTACCTTGGGCGGGGTGAGAGGCTGGAGGAGCAGCTGCTGCGTATTTCCTTTGAGTGTCAGGAGTAAAAGGTAAGTATGTCTGCTTTGGCGAAAATACCTTTGGGGCCGGGGGAGGAGCATAGCCTTCTCAAATGTGTCTGTACTAATTTTCCCCCTTAAGGAACACATACAGTGAATCTTGTGCCTTGTTGCTGGAGGGTCCGGTTTTCACTGTTTCATGATGAACAATTGGTGGCAGAATCATAGCATCTTGAAGCTCTTGTGGAGCATGTGTATGAAATGGCTGCATTTCTATATAGTCTTTGGTGCGTTGTATTGGATCTTCATGGGCTAAATCCTGTAACTCACCAAGAGCGCGTTCTTCGTGATATTCATATGCTGCTGCTTCAAATATTGCTGCCTCTTTTGATGCTGCAGTAGCTTCCGTTTCTTGTAATAACACGTGAAGGCTTGCCTCTATTGAAGCCTTTTCTTTCATTATGGCTGCCTCCTTTTCTGCAAAGGATACCTTAATTTTTGCTGCTTCAGCCTTAGCTCTGGCTCTTGTCGCGGCGGCGCTGACTGATGTCCGGGTTAATGCTCTGGAGGACTAGTGGGAAGCTGAGACTCGAGATCTCGACTCCAGCTGAGACTGACATTCCTCGTAGTCGCTCATCTTGCATTGTCTTTGCGTGCCGTTCACAGTTGTTCAATTGCCCTTTCCCGCTGAGTGGACAACATTTTACTATTCTGTCCTGGCTAATACGTGAGCTGTATTTGTAGACAGATAGCTAACAAGGAAGACCCAGTAGGATTAAATCCAGGTTGAGAGCGTTTACTGAATCTTCTTTTCTTATTTTGTAAAACTGCAACACAATGAAATACACACAATGTAACAACTGAAATTAAATATATGCAACAATACTGGTTACACTTTCTTCTTACTTTTTCAGGTTATAAATCAGGTAAGTGGGTCAATGACGGATAAGGTAAATTTAAAAATACAATAAATTAGGGATGTCCGATAATATCGGCCCACCGATATTATCGGCCGATATTGAGTTAAAAATGTAATATCGGGAATTATCGGTATCGGGTTTTTACAACCGATGTTAGTTCTGTAGGCTTCAGCATTTCCGAGTGTACCTGAATGCAACACGGGCCGTAGGCTTCAGCATTTCCGAGTGTACCTGAATGCAACACGGGCCGTTTACAGGCGCGTGCTTGATGACGTATAACAACAACACGCTTCACTCGTAGGTTGCTAACCGTGGCTAACAAGCTTCAGCTCTCCCGGTGCATGAGATGTCCGTGGTTTGGAAGTATTTCCAAGTGTCACCTATTAACAGTAAATGTGCGCTTTGCAATGACTGCAAGGCGTTGGTTATGAGAGGAGGAAGCAAGGCGTCTTCCTTTAATACATCACATTTGATCATCCACCTCAAGAAGATTCATGCGGAGTTAAACGCTACATCTGTGCAGCAAAGTGATGAAAAGAAGCAACAGCCGACACCGAGAAACAGACTTTTTCTATCGTTCAGGATGCCGGATTCACCAAACGTGTGGAGTTCCTCGAGCCCCGTTATGTCTGTTTAACGCCCAGTCACAAGTATTTCTCAGACCAGTGCTTACCCGAACTGTACAGCGTTGTTTACCGTCACGTCGAGAAGCTAATTTCTGGTGCTGTATCCATTAGATCCAATACAGGTTAGCATGTTGAGCTTGACTGCTGATTTATTGATTGTATTATTTGTCAAGTTACGGCCGGTTACTCAGTCTGGAAAAAGAAAACTAAGTTTGTTTACTACTCTGGACTGAAGATATGCATCTTCCTTGTTGTGATGTTGTCTGTAGTGTTGTTTGAGGCAAAATATTCTCTCTAAAAACACAAACAATTAAATGAATGGCACTTTTTTCAATAACTTATTTTGTACAGACTGTGTTTACATTTGAAAAGCCGTGTTGCATTTATGTATGCATCCAGTAGGGCATCACAATAAAATTAGGCATAATGTGTTAATTCCATAATAGGTGATATGTGATGAATTTTGGTGTAAAAAGGCTGCATATACCGGTATCAGGTGATATCGGTATCGGGTGATATCGGTATCGGGTGATATCGGTATCGGAAATTAAGGGTTGGACAATATCGGATATCGGATATCGGCAGAAAAGCCAATATCGAGCATCCCTACAATAAATATGAAGTTTTATTGCAATTGGTCAAAGCTTTACAATGCCATGCTTAAATCATGAATTAAGATATTTTGGTGTTTTTTCATGTAAATGAATTGGTCACTACCTTTCAAAATGTCATGTGGTGCGACCGTCAAACATCTTAAAATGTATTTATGTATTCAACATATTTACCCTTTTTTTCACAAGTTTTTAGTAATATGATGTTTCTAGAAACTAATTATTTGGATTTCTGTTGAATTGTCATACATACTGATTAAATCCTCTTTACTATAAAGTCACACTCACAGTTTTGCATGTAGTTTGCATGCTTATATTTCCTGTAAATTACATAAAAATGATGCGAATGTAAACAAAATGCCACTAACTTCAGCTTACCCCATCAGTGATTATTTTTCGGCACCAGAAAGAAGGCATTACGTTATAATTTTTCTACAGTTATTGCTATAAATGGTCGCACCGCATGATGTGTGGTCGCACCAAATGATAAAACCAGCTTATATCTCTTAAAAATCAATCGAACAGGAGGCAATAAATTGCATGGAATATTTTTAAAACAGATTTTATTCATTTGAAAATTGAAGACAATCATCTCTTTTCAACCTTTTTCATTTAATTTCATTTTTGCTTACACAATAACTTTCACATGTCATTGTCATTCTTTTACAATTACTGTGTTGAAGTGAACTGTAAACATTTAACAAATCAGTAAGGAACAAGATGAATTCAGAGAAACAGAACCCCAGGAACATTCAAACTTTTTCCAGTCTTGGCTTCTCAATTTTGAACGGCGAGAAGTTGCTGGCTCAGGTTCAGCGATGACTGCTACGACATCTTTCTTATAGTAGAAAATGGCATCTGGAGCTTGTGGCCACATGAATTGGTTTTTATTCCCTTACTGACGCACAACATTGACCCTGACATCTTCTCCAACAACCTCAAGAACCTGGCCTACATATGGAAGTTCATCATATGTTACAATTACAAATTTGCCACATAACTCCTGATCACTTTCCCCCATTGTTGACTCAGAGGTTGAGGCCTTTTCTGAGGTTGAGGCCTCCTCAGAGGTTGAGGCCTCCTCAAAGGTTGAGGCCTCCTCAGAGGTGTTGGATGTGTTCCTCCCTTTTACAGGCTGGTAGCATGAGCATGTTTTAATTTCAGCATGTCTGCAAAAGCACGACACCTCCCTGTGCCTGATTTGTGCTGCTTGGGAAGACAAGATCTGGTGGATCTTTAAAGTGCCCTTCAGCTCTCTTATGTTCACTGGGAAACATATCGTCAAATTTTGCTATGTCATCTTCACTTACCCAGCGGTAATGTATAGTTGTTCCAGACTTTTTTGCCAACATATCATACAAGTCCTGCGGGGTCTGCAGCTCACCTCCACGCAGAACATATTGGTCTGCCTCCCTCTTCACAGCAGCACCAATGCCATCTGGAGCACCCTTTCCGTGATACTTCTCTGAGAAGTTCCATGTTATGTGTGCGAAATCAAACAGGAATGGCACAGTACTCAACAGATAGAAGTTCCCTTTGTTCCTGTATTGAGTAAGTGGTCCATCGCTGATGAGGTGTAATGTTGTTATCTGGGGGTTGGTTGCTCGCAGCTCTTTCAAGATGGGCTCCATGTGTCCCCACACTGCTCTCTCATCACGACGAAGGCAATCTGAGACTGTTGCATACGACTTGAGTTCACCTACTGTGTAGAGAACAGCTGTATGGATGGTTGCCTGCTTCTGACTGCCTCCGAAATGGAATGACTGGATCTCTCTATGCAACTTGCAGGCATAGTTCTCAGAGAAGTCGACATGTAAAACAGCTTCAGAGTCGCTGAGTGTATCTTTTACGTAACGAAACTGCTCTGCTTGATGAATCCAGATGTACTGATGGCTATCAATTTCTTCAAGCTTTCTTTGGAAGAGCTCTTTGAGTTGTTGTATTGTACCTGTGTGTGTGTGCTTTATAACATTGGCAAATGTCTTCTCACCATTATTAAATCTGACCGCTCCCACTGCTCCCAAGAGACTTCAGCACACTCTAATTCTGGCAATTCCACCTCGTCAAAGCAACATTCTGGACACATTTGATCCATAAAAACCTTCTTCTTAAGGTTGCATAGAATCATTGCCAACAATTCTGAAATGCTAGTTGTCTTCAGAAGCCCTTTTATGGCAAGTTTCTGAACCAGCAACCTCATGTTTTCATGTGCAACACATACACATGGGTCTCGATCCCTTGACTTTGGCTCTGTGATGTTAAATGGCCGATTTCGAACAAATTGTCTATATGACGTGGATAAATGTTGTTCCACCTCCTTCTGATACTGAGTATGGAGCTCATTTAGGGGCTTGGTCAGAACTCTTCTTTGTATTTTTTGTTTATTTTTGTTGATGACATCTTTTTTGCCCACTAAAAGAGAACTGTTTTCATCTCTGACCAAAAACTTGACAACCTCTTGCTTTCTCTCTGCTGACAGTTTCTTGCTTGCTCTTGGCTTGATTTTTTTTCTCTTGGGCCTTGACTTGGTCTTGCAATCAATCTGCTTTCCCTCTTTGATATTTGTCTTTGAGCTTTCTCATCTCTACCAGCTTTTTCCTCATATATACAACCTGCTTTTGCAAAATACCTTTTTCCTTCTGTAGTCTTTTACACCGTTTTTCTTCTGAAGTACTCCTATCAAGCCTCTCAACTCTCTCTGGTGTGGAAGCCACTGGTGGACTAAAACCCTCATTCATTGGTACTGAGTTTAGCTCAAGTGGATCATAATTTTCTGAAGGCTCTGGAGCAACAGCTACGTCAATCAGTGGAGTGTTCTTCATTGATGGCGGTGTGAAGTCTAACACAGCATTTTCAATCTTTTTTCTATCTCTGTATTTAGTGGATGCAGCCTTCCATTTCCCTAGCTGCTTCTTCCTCTCTCTGTCTGACAGCTCACTTGACTTTATGTAAGGAATATTTCCCTGTTGCTTCCTGTGTTGGTAACTGAAACAAATGTAGCATTGTGTCAAACAGAGTTTGGCTTTTTTGATATTTCAATGAAAATGTGTATGATATTTTAAATGACCACCACCCAAGATAACTTCATGTAGTTCAAGTTGCTTTTCAAAAAGATTAAATTTTTTTCAGCTTCTACAACAAACCTTTCTCTTCTCCTTGCAAGATACTCTGCCCTTGCTGCAGGGTCAGCGTTCACACGCTGCCTGTGGCGCACAGTCTTCTCTTTGCTTGAGAGTGGCATCTAATGGATTAGATTTTTTTTAAAACGTTAAAAATGAGGTCATTATAGTGAAATGGCATGGTCCAAACACTTTCTTTATTTTTTTCAATAATATCGTTAAGGATTTAACATAAAGCATTGTCTCTGAAATTCATGAAAAAAATTGAGAAAACAATTGAATCTTAATCTGTATCTGTGTTAAAACACAAAAACTTCCCTTAAAATATGTATACATCTCATGAAAAGCTAGCTGCAATAGTCGCACCACATGATATTTTCAAATTCAATCAAAATTTACAGGCATTGCATTGGACACCTAAACAAAAGTAGCTATTTTCTAGTTCACAATAGGTCGCAATGACATTTATGATCAAATTATGAATTTGTGAAAGTAAATCAATATTTATCATTTTTCTGAGGTCATACCACATGACATCCAGATTTGGAAACTATCTACCAGCCATTTTTTTAAAAGATAAGAGATAGTTACAAACCTGCTAACTGCTTCTGTGTCATGCTATGGGTCCATTGCAAAGTTGAACTTCCTGTCTTGGGTAAGCTTTCAAAATAAAAGCTCCAAAATAGTGGTTTATTCATGGTTGCACCACATGATATTTCATAAAACTTGGACAATGTTTACTCATGTATTAACAGGGAAATATCATTACAAGATCACTGTAGTTTCACACGAGGTTACAAAACACTTTAGAATTTATGCCAAATAAGGCAGAAAAAAGTTTTTAATAGATTTAAATTAATTTAAATACAATGTCCAAAACTTGATTCATGCTTGGACGGTCGCACCACATGATATTTTGATACTTATTTTGATAGTAGAGAAACAAATAAAATGCTGAATGGTTTTTTGAAAAATGTATTAGGTTAAAAATAGAGGAGAGGAACTAAATACATATGGTATATTTTAGTTTTATATTATATATTTTTAACAAGAAAAAATGTAGTTGGACAGTATATTTAGCCGTCACGTCATTGACCCAAGTACAACATACTATTAAAAAAGGCAAAAACACATCCTTTCTTTTTTACTGTATGCTCTCATAGGTAAATAACAGCATAAACACTGTAAATAGCAATAATGGTTCATACATTAACATAGCATATAACATGAATGAGGCTTAACAATGAGCTAAATTAGCCATAGCAGCTTAACTAGCCTCTTGCTAACGGTTAGCTTCGCGGTTAGCATTAGTGTAGTTAGAACGGATTTCGTAACTTAAAATAAATGCTTAAAATGCCACCTTGAAGATCACAGTGCCATGAAACAACTAACAGAAACCCATTGCATCCATACTCACTGTTGGTTCCACTCCAAGGCAAAGAAAACCAGCTCTTTGTGTTGGAGCGCTTGTAGATTATGCATAGAAGACACTGGAAGTGCCTAGTAATTAAAGCTGCAGTAACTGAAATCGCCACCAGGGGGAAACTTAACTAATCACAGTCAATGACAGGAGTCAGAACAATATGACTTATATGTTGTGACAGATAATATAGCAGAATAGTAGAAACAAGCACAGCTAATGTGTCGGAATATGGCAGTGATAATAATGGGTGGTAAATATGATCAATGATGAGTAGTGGTAATAACATCTGTGATGCAATGAGATATATTACCAGTGATGTTTTAGGGCTACAAATTTTATAATTTCTAAGACTAATGATAGTATATATTAGTAATAGTAATAAAAGCCGCAGGGAGTGTCACACAGGATCACAGCAGCAGGCACCACCACGATCAGCAGAGACCTGCAAGACGACAAAGCACAAACAACTCTGGGGAAGAAGTTGAATTGCATTGTTAAAAACAGCACGAAAAGAAACACGAAAACAATTGAAAGTAACCTCTTTGTAGAGGGCAGAACTTCACAGAGTTAGGGTGAAGGAACAGAACAAACAAAAAGAGAATAAAGGTTAAGAAAGTTTAAAAAGGCAAACTCCAAGGCTGGAGCAGTAATATGCATGCTGCCTGAGAGTGTGCATGCGCAAAAGCTGCATGCTGTCTGTTCCTGCTCCAGCCTCTGAGTTTACCTTTTTAAACGTTCTTAACTTCGATTCTCCTTTTGTTTGTTCTGTTTCTCTGTTTTTTATCAATGCTGCTTCCACCACCACACGCTGCCATTGCCATCGCGACACGCTGCATTTGAATCCACACTTTCGGCTTTCTTACAGATCTTTCGGCTTTCTCAGAAGATCTGCCCAGGAGCATCCGCTGGTAAGTGTGTGTATCAAAGCTGCAGTGGAAACACAGGATTACTTTATCATTATCTTTTTTATTAATGTACTTTTAAATTAATTTAGTCAATGTACTAAATCTGCTTTTTATTTATTTTCAATTTAATTTAGTCAATGTACTAAATCGGCTTTATATTTATTTATTTGTAAATTAACTTAGTCAATGTACTAAATCTACTTTTTATTTTAAATGAATTTGGTCAATGTACCAAATCTGCTTTTTGTTTATTTATTTTTAAATTAATTTAGTCAATGTACTAAATCTACTTTTTATTTTAAATTAATTTGGTCAATGTACTAAATCTGCTTTTTGTTTATTTATTTTTAAATTAATTTAGTCAACGTACTAAATCAGATTTTTATTTATTTTTTAGATTAATTTAGTCAATGTACTAAATCTGCTTTTTGTGCGTTTATTTTTAAATTAGTTTGGTCAATGTGCTGGATCTGCTTTTTTTTTTTGTTTATGAATTAATATATTCAATGTACTAGATCTGCTTTTTGTTTATTTTAAAATTAATTTAGTCAATGTACTAAATCTACTTTTAGTACATTCATAAAACAAAATCAATAACGAAGTTTTATGACGGTGTTAAACATAACGTTACCTATCTGATCAGTCTTTATAGTTTCGTTTGAATAAATGTGTCAGTCGCGTTTTGTTTGTTGCTTGTTGTTACGGTAACAGGAAGAGAGAGAGTAACCGCTTAACATTTAAACATCCACTAGTTCTACTCAAGCACTCACAGCTCTCCGTCTTTCAGCCGCATTCTCGCTAATTCTAGTGTTAAACGTTACACGCTGTTAGCCACTTTAGCTTAGCAGTTAGCTTCACGGCTGGTGATGGCTTCACGGCTGGTGATGGCTTCCCCCGCTCTCTCTCCTGCTCTCTCTTGCTTGGAGTGCCTTATGTTTAGCTACTCCTCTGCCTCCTTTACTGATAATGGTAAATGTAATAAATGTAGTGTATTTGTAGCATTGGAGGCGAGGCTCAGTGAGTTAGAGGCATGGCTCTGCACCATGGAAGCTCAGTCTTGTGCTACGGTAGCTAGCCGGCCACCTATAACTTTAGCCGCTGCAAAGCCACATAGTGTAGCGTTAGCTTCTGCTAACCCTCCCCCGGCAATCCCTGAGCAGCCAGGGTCCTCCTGGGTGTCTGTGAGAGGAAAGCATAGTTCTAAATCGAAGCCCATGGTTGACCATCCGCCGATTTCAAACAAGTTTTCTCCACTCAGTGACACACCTGCTGAGGAAACAACACTGGTTATTGGCAGCTCCATTCTGAGAAACGTGAACTTAGGGACACCAGGGACCATAGTAAAATGCGTCCCAGGGGCCAGAGCGGGCAACATTGAGTCCTATTTGAAAGTGCTGGCTAAGGATAAACGTAAATATGGCAAGATTGTTATTCACGACGGCAGTAATGACACCCGATTAATCAATCGGAGGTCACTAAAATGAATGTGGAGTCGGTGTGTGCTTATGCAAAAACTATGTCGGACTCCGTAATTTTATCTGGTCCCCTGCCCAACTTGACTTGCGATGACATGTATAGCCCCATGTCATCATTCCGTCGCTGGCTGTCTGGATGGTGCCCGGTAAATAATGTGGGCTTCGTAGATAATTGGTAGTCTTTCTGGGGAAAGCCTGGTCTTATTAGGAGAGAAGGTATTCATCCTACTTTGGAGGGTGCCGCTCTCATATCTAAGAACCTGGACGCAGTTGTTAGCGATCTAAAACCATGACAACCCAGTGTTGGGATCAGGAAGCAGAGAGGCAGTCTTACACACCTCTCTGCGGTCCCTGTGGAGCATTTTCCAGCTCAGTATAGTATACAAACGCTGTCTGCCCCACGATCATTTAAATTAACCAGATCAAAAATGAACTGAAGAGGAATTATACAGAAAAACTTGATACAAATCAACACAAAATCTGCGATTATGCAATAAAATCATAAAATATAATGTGGACTTTTAAACATCAGATCTCTGTCATCTAAAGCTGTATTAGTAAATAATCATATTGATCTACTCTGTCTGACTGAAACCTGGCTGTGTCATGAAGAATATGTTAGCCTAAATGAATCCACTCCTCCCAGTCATATTAATACTCATATTCCTAGAGGCAGTGGTCGAGGAGGAGGCGTTGCAGCTATTTATGACTCAGGCCAATTAATCAACCCTAAACCTAAACTAAATTATAATTCATTTGAATGTGCAGCCAATTATACTTGTTATAGTGTACCGTGCTCCTGGTCCGTACTCTGAATTTCTATCTGAATTCTCAGAATTTCTGTCAAATTTAGTCCTTAAATCTGATAAAGTAAAGTAGGAGATTTTAATATTCACGTGGACGTTGATAATATGGCCTTAGTATTGCGTTTATCTCTCTATTAGATTGGATTGGTTTTAGTCGGAGTGTACATAAACCTACTCACTGTTTTAATCACACCCTCAACCTTGTTTTGGCTTATGGTGTGGAAATCAATTACTTAATAGTCTTTCCACAGAATCCTATTTTATCAGACCATTATTTAATAACTTTTGAATTCGTTTTACAGGACTACTCACCTCTGGGCAAAAGTTTCTACACTAGATGTTTATCTGATAATGCTATAACTAAATTTAAGGAAGCAATTCCAACTGCATTTACTTTATTGACTTATCCTAATATTCAAGATCCCTGCACTAACGTTAGTTTCTCTGAAATTGATCACCTTGTTGACAGTGTTGCAGGCTCACTAAGCCTGACAGAGAGCCACAGATCTACTGAGCCATGTATTCCTATAACCCTCAGTAGTAACGACTTCATGACCTTCTTTAATGACAAAATTATAACTCCCAAGTGTTATTCGGAATACAGACACTGTCTCCATATTTAAGAGTAAACTTCAAACTTTCCTTTTTGATAAAGCTTACAGCTAGGGCTTACGAGCCCTTAGCAATGTTGTTATTTTTAAGCTGATTTTTTGCCTAATTATGTGCTACAGGCCTAATTATATATATATATAGGCCTTAAATATTTTTGCAACCTTAGTACTGCTCAATCTTGGCCTACCCATAGCAAAAGCCTGTAGTGAGACTGTGCCAAAGCTAATTAGCAACAAGAGTCCTCCCCTTTCTGAAGACGACTACCACAAACCTTTCCAGAAGATTGCAGTACTGGAAACAAAAATCCACAGGTTAGAAGTAAATGGACAATGTAGGAACGATACAACTTTACCATGGCCCCAAAACAGTGGACAAGAAAATGCTAACACGCGGCTAGTTAGCATTACGAAGAAACAGGAGGACTGTGTACAAGATAATAAATCCACAAGTTCTCGCGGAAACTCTCTTGGTGCTAAGCCTAAGAGTAAATCATGTCCCTGGGGAATGCGTGGGAGACTAACAGACAGAGCCCAGCGCATTCAGATTTGTGATGCGACCGGCTGACCTGCTCTACCATCTTGGCATAACGCCTCATCAACCCCTGCTCCTAGGAGGACAAGGCCCCGGACAGCTGCCAAAGGGAGGAATAACAACAAACCTCGACAACAACAATGACGAGAACAGATTTGCTCCACTGCTGCAGGATCCTGGATCCCCATCTGACGATCTGGATCATTTTTCATCTGCTCACAACGATGTAAGAGCAAAAAGAAACTCAGAAAGGCCACAGAGAAAGCTAATGCCTGGGCCTGAAACTCTGATTGTGGGAGACTCTGCCTTGAAAGATATGAGAAACTTTGGCAGTAAGAACACCAAATATCTTTGTTTTCATGATATCTATCTTTAAATAATTTCCCAGTCTGGGATCATTAAAGTAATTCTATTCTACCTGACATGAATGAAAAAAACATGGCTATCGTGAAGGAGCACAAAACAGTGAAACGAATTATATTGCACATAGGGTCAAACGTTGTGAAACAGCAGTCTGAAGTACTGAAGCAAGACTTTATTGATCTGCTAAACACAGTCAGCTGTCTGAACATTGAAGTGTCAAGTGGGCCTTGGAAAAGGAGCAGAGAAATTCTCAAGACTTCTGAGTCTAAACACATGTCTTTCAGCTGCATGTGCCGTCCACTCAGTTCTTTTTATTGACAATTTCAACTTTTTTTTGGGACCGCAGACACCTTTTCAAAGCAGATGGATTATACCTAAACAGAATGGGAATAAGGCTTTTTATGTCAAACCTATTTTATCTGCTACGTCATTCATCTGTTCCCTCTGCCAAAGACACATTTTAAACAACAAGCTTACACACCAACATGCACACACACACACGTACACAAACACACGCACACACACAGTAGCAGCTTAAGGAGACAAAACAAAAAAAACAGTAGATTGCAGAGACCCTGAGCATCATGTACCATCATAGGTAAAGGTATTTGTGTTGTTAAGCACTGTTATAGCTTTTGGATAAAAACTGTTCTTAAGTCTGTTAGTCCAAGTATTTAGAGACCTGAAATGTCTGCCCTAGGGCAATAACTCAGAGTGTTGGTGGCCTGGGTGGGACAAATACCTTAGAATGTTTTTAGCACTACTTAGACAGCGAGAGCTGTACAGTTCTTCCAGGGTGGGGAGTGAGCAACCAATGATCTTTTGGACTGTGTTAACAACCCTTTGGAGGGCTTTCTGGTAAGCCACTGTGCAGTTGGCAAACCACACACATATGCACTAATTTAGGATGCTTTCTATGGAGCAACAGTAGAATGACACCAACAGTTTCTGATTCAGATTGTTATTTCTGAGAACTCTCAGGAAGTACAGTCTCTGTTGTGCTTCCTTGATGGTGGTTGTGGTGTTAATGTTCCAAGTTGAGTCCTCCTGTATGTGCACACAGAGAAACCGGAAATCCGTTACCCTTTCCACCTGTTTACCTGTTTTGGCTTTCCTCCTGAAGTCTATGACCAGCTCCTTGGTCTTTGAGGTGTTCAGGATAAAGTTATACTCATCTCCCCCAGAGCCCCACAACTGTGGTATCATCAGCAAACTTGATGATGGTGTTGCTGGAGTGTGCAGGGGTGCAGCCATGCGTGTAGAGGGTGTAGAGTAGGGGGCTCAGCACACAGCCCTGAGGCGAGCCGATGTTTAGGCTAAGGGCTGTGGAGAGGCCTACCTTCACCCTCTGGGAGCGGTCTGAAGGGAAGTCCTTGATCAAAAGGCAGACAGAGTTGGATATTCCCAGTTCTAAAAGTTTGGTCATTTGTCTGTTGGGGAGCATGGTGTTAAATGCTGAGCTGAAGTTCACAAATAGGAACCACGCATAGCTCCCCTGCCGCTCCCCTGCTGCTCCAGGTGGGACAAAGCAGCATAGAGAGCTGTGGCGATAGCATCCTCTGTGCACCTGCAACCTGTAAATGAGCCTGTTGAACATTTCAATGTGAAAATTACAAAAAGAAAGCTGAATGCAGGTGGCGGAAAAGAAATCTCCAGGTTCACTACGACATCTTTAAAGAAAGAATTCAAATGTACGACAATCAAGACAATCCTTCTTCTCAAAAATCATTGCCAAAAACAATGGTAATGCACGTGCCTTGTTTTCTACTGTCGACAGGCTAACAAACCCTCCTGTGTCAGTAGCACTTAAACTGCTTTCCACCGCCTGCAATATATTTGCCTCATTTTTCAATGACAAAATAAAAAAAAAAATAGGCAAACAGCCAGTGCCTAAACATCAGGTGCAGGACATGCGCTGTCCATGTGTCCACCTAACACTAACTAAAATACCATGGCACAATTTCATGTGATTAACCACAGGAACTTGGAGGATATAATACAACATTTCAAATCCTCCTCCTGCTGCCTCGATATTCTCCTAACAGACCTTTTCAAAGATGTAACAAACTGCATGGCCTCAGCCTACAGAATGTAAACATGTCTTTCAGTTGTCTTCCCACAGGCCCTGAAAACTGCTCTTATCAAGCCTCTCTTAAAAAACAACAATTAAGACACTTCACTAATGAACAATTATAGACCAATATCAAACCTCCCATTCCTCAGCAAATCATTGAAAAATATGTTTTTAAGCAGCTGAACAACTTCATGTTAATGAGCTGTTTTGAAATCTTCCAGTCAGGTTTTAGACCACACCACAGCACTGAGACGGCTCTTAAGGTCTTCAATGACATCCATTTAAACACGGACAATGACAAAATTTCCGTCTTAGTATTTTTGGATCTCAGTGCTGCATTTGACACAGTCGATCACAACATATTACTAGACCGTCTGGAAAACTGTGTGGGATTTTCTGGCACAGCATTAAAAGGGTCTGAATCCTACTTGAAGGACAGGGAGTACCTTGTGTCTATAGGTAAATACACATCTGAGCGGGCAAAAATTACATGTGGAGTTCCCCAAGGCTCCATTTTTGGGCCTCTTCTGTTTTTATATCTACATGCTGCTACTGGCTCAGATCATGAAAAACAACAATATATGTTACCACAGCAATGCAGATGACGCACAAATCTAGATAACTATATCACCAGGCGACTATAGTCCAATACAAGCACTGAGCAGACAAAATCAACTTAGGTTTCTGTCATGTTATATTTGAAAGATACCATAAACTGTAAATATTCAGGCGGTACACTCCAGACACCATATGTTTATATAGATGCTGCACGATATGATAGTATCACAAAATATTGCCCACATCCTGTGTTTGTGTGTGTGTGTCCTTGTACTTTGTCCCTCCTGCTTATAAAATGTAACCTGTGTTTGCAGGGAAGATGCAAAGCATGAGCCACTGCGGGAAGCTGCAGGTATGACCAATGAACAAACATTCTTTCTCTCTGCTTTCACTCTAGAGAGGTGTATGTCACCTTTACTGTGACAATTTTATATTGTCTTTTTCCTTGTGCGATTTAGTGGTATGTGATGGTGAGTACATAATTTGTTTGGTTTAGAGCACCTCTGTAGCAATGTAGCAAGCATTTTATTGAGTGGAGTGAGGTGAGCTGTGCTAGTTAAGTTCAGTCTAGTTAAGTTCAGTCTAGGTAAGTAATGAAAGGCCGAGAGCTTTGCCGGGGGAAATCAATGTTATGTCACAAGTCATTATTGAGTAAGACAAAATGCAGATGTACAATAGATGACATGCAGTTTGTTCAGTAGCTGCTTCAGTGAAGTACAACGTTGCATAACAGCCTTGTTAATAGAATATGCCCCTGCTGCTTTAGTGTAGGAATTAATAATTTGTTTTTATCAAATCCATTTTTTATGCTCTTGTCCAAATTTAATTTTGTTATTTACCTTTCCTGAATGCTGAAAATTAATCTGGCGGTGTGGAATCAAAGGCCACACTGATGAATTTACACATGTTGTTGAGCATTGTGTATTACACACACACACACACACACACACACACACACACATGCACACCCACCCCACCCCCACTCTGAGGCCAGTCCATTCAAACCACATGCAAATGGTGGTTGACAATACCATGGGAACGGCAAATTGTTCCTCTGCCCGCTCCTCCACCCTTACCTTCAGGTGAAGCAGCCCTGCTTGATAATTGACTCAGGATAAAGGTCTTTCCTCATATGAACGCCAGATGATGTCCAGAGAATAAGGTTGATTTAGGAGATACTAACACACTATCATTCAGCACACAATCAGAAATTGTCTGTCACAGATTTGTTCTCACTTTCTGGAAACACTCTGTTTGGTTTAGGTGAGGGGGGAAGCCGGAAAGACAGGCAGGAGGGAGGACATGACATGGATCACTCTGCCATTTCTCAACTTGGTCATACACAACCGTATCTTTTGCCATTCTTAGAATTTTTCTCATGATTTCAGTGCTAGTCCTTACTGGCTCACTCGGAGATCAGGTGGTCTTTGTAAGTAGCTGAGGTTCAAAAACACACTTGTTCTACGTTTACCATTGATGTCCACATTACTTTTGCACTTTAGAACTCCCTAAACTGAGACATTTGAAAACACTGCTGACCCTGTTTTAGTTTGAAAACTCTGGGGTTGTGTTTTTGACTGGACAGGTGGAAACACCTTTGAAAATAATGGCGCAGATACCCACGTTCACTACCTGGTTGTAACACCAGCCCCAAAAAGTCCTCCATGATTCATTATGCCACTATCATGTGACAAACATCAGCCTTGACTACCTTGTTGACAGTCAAAATGAAGATTTTCCAAATTTACTAGAGAAAGTCACCCAGAACACAGTGATGGTTTGTAGTAACAATGGCAAACACAAGTCACTTGGTTGTAATGCCAGAATTTAGGCTAACAAGGTTTTAAAGCTTTGACCATAGACAGGGTTAGGGTCTATAGGGTTTTCTCAGGAGGGTGGCTGGAGTCTCCCTTAGAGATAGGGTGATAAGTTCAGCCACCCGTGAGGAACTCGGAGTAGAGCCGCTGCTCCTTTGCATTTAAAGGAGCCAGTTGAGGTGGTTCGGGCATCTACTAAGGATGCTCCCTGGGCACCTCCCTAGGAGGTGTTCCAGGCACGTCCAGCTGGGAGGAGGCCTCGGGGAAGACCCAGGACTAGGTGGAGAGATTATATCTCCACACTGGCCTGGGAACGCCTCGGGATCCCCCAGTTAGAGCTGCTTAATATTGCCCCGGAAAGGAAAGTTTGGGGTCCTCTGCTAGAGCTGCTGCCAGCTCGACCCGACTTCGGATAAGCGGTTGAAGATGAGTGAGTGAGTGATGTATCCATGTATTTATTTATTCATGTATTTTTTTTTTTATAAATTTCTTGTTCATTAAGCATGTGGTGTGATGTGAAGGCATGTCAAATCAGCCAACATGCTGAAAATAAATACTTAAATGTCATCAAATGGCTGAAGGTGAGAGCTAGCAGCAGAGTGAACGGAGCTAGCCATTAAGCTACATATACAAGCTAGCAAGAGGATACACGCATGACTGCGTCCAGTTTTCAAAATTAAGTGTTGATACAGGGAGTCATAGTCACGGGAAGTATAAAACATGTGTCCATTGTCTTTCTCTGCAGAACGCACATTCCTTGTATTCCTTGTATCATTCATTGTGTCAATTAAATTCTATCAATCTCAATCTGAAAACGTTTGTTCTCATAAAACAATAACTTCAAAACTTTGCAAAACAGAATGAAAGCTCACAGACCATATCATAGCTTTTACCATGCCCATTCGTTTTCTGTGTTATTCTCATATGTGTCATTTAATGTCATTATCTATTATGTATATTATGTATATAAATGATGTATATTCCCTTTTTTGTAGTAAAACCCCTGAAACCCCAGCTGTTGTAATGCAATTTCTAATCATACCTTTATGGAAAGTAAAGTTTAATATCAAATGGCCACTGGTCACCAGATCTGCTCATTAAAGTACCAACAACGTCATCTCACCAAACTCTTAAGTTAGAGTCAGGGTGCCATACACTTATCTCCTTAGAAAGCATTTTTTCTATTAGTTAACAGATACATTTCACCTTACATGAAACATAAATTAGTCTTACATGGTTCTTCATTTAATGACCTTGAAGTCATTTTGTTCACTCTTCAATAAATTCCAGGTTCGTCTAAAAGGTCAAAAGGTTCTGAGAGTAGAGCAGGGAGGGCCAGTTCGTAGCTGGGTCAAGGAATAGAGATAAGGCAAAGACAGGCCAGGGATAGAGAGAGATATGGTGTCTGATAAGGCATCAGGGATTTCTGATCAGACTGGCATCTGGGGCGTCATCACAAAATGTGTCCCCATTCTTTGATGATGACATATAGGTCAATGCTTCCTACACTGTTCACTATGCCATATGTTATCCAGCTTTTGCCACCTTTGTCTAATCATTCAGCATTAGTGTCAGTGCACACAATAAATACAAGCCAAAGGAAGAATAAAGTGGAAGGACATTGTTGCTGCCCTATGCATCAGATAGCACAATTGGGATGAGTGACAGTGCAGACAATAAAAAGGCTATCTTGTTCTTACTGTCACTAGCTTTGAACTTGGTAAAGGAAAAGCAGATTTACATCATATTCATTTAGCTGATGCTTTTATCCAAAGCAACATACAATAAATTAATTTAACCATGAAGATACTACCCGAAAAGTACAGGAATCATGTAATTAGCTTTTTTTTTTAGAAATGATTTATGGACCGAACAGTTGAGTTTTCAGTCTGTGACGGAAGGTTTGTAGGGTTTTTGCTGTCCGGATGTCATTGTGGAGCTTGTTCCATGATTGTGTACCCAGGTCAGGATTTTTTTGAGCGATGGCTAAACCAGACGGAAATCTAAGAGTGAACATTAAATAGGGTATAATACAATTTAAAAGGACAGTAAGGGATGTTACCACCCAAATAAAAACAGTACAATATTAAAATGGGCCTAAATAAAACACTAAGGGAGGTGCACACACAAATTTGTAGGCATAATATGTCACATGGGGCCGCTTGCGGCATATCGCTGCTCCCCGGCCCCATTGTTCCCTCAGTCTGCCACTGTTACTCTCTGTTGTTCTCCCTTGTATCACTTCCTGCTTGTCTCTCTCCCTTGTGTGACATCGTTCCCTATCATAAAAGTAGTGCACCATACAGTATAGTGTGTACGCCATTTTGTAGTGGGATTCGAATTCAGTGTGGATAATTTCATTAACTATATAGTCCACTATAAATACATACTATATACGTACACTACATTGTACTCCTATATACCACAATGCAATGCGGCTTGGGAAGTAGAATTTGTCCAAATGAGGGTTTTCTTCAGGGTAGAGGCAACTGGCATGCATTAAAGTGAGAGAACGAGTGGACATGGATTTGAACTTACCTGCAGGCCTGTGTTGAAGACTTGAAATGTACTGAAAATGTTCTGGTACAGGACATACAACAAAAAGTCATGTTGCTTGTCCTGTCTCCCCTGCAGAGCCTCTGAGGAGCTCCAGCAGTGACGATGACCTGGTCTTGGGTGTAGAAGGTAAACAACCTCCTTTTCTGGACTTGTAAGGTGCCACACAGACTCAGTTTAGAAAGTGTGTATCTTCCTGCAACAGTAGAGATAAAGAGCTGCCAGAATCTCTTCTGTATTTATACTGAGGCTGGTGCAGAGTAGTGTGGGAAGTGTTGTGTTGCCTCAGTACAATTTTTTTCAGTCTTGGGTGTTGCATCTGTCATGGCAAGAGTGCTGGGCACACGATATACTCCATTATCCTCTTAAAATATGAAGCTGTAGATCACTTAAAGCTGATAACATAGTTACTTTCCCGCAGTGTTTGTAGAAGTAAAACATGGGACGTAACCATCAGATTCATAGATTGTGAATTTTTCAATGAAAATGAATGAATAGATGTCATGTCATGAATTTATATATTTTTTAAATTCCATGAGGGAAAAGCGCTGAGTGGCAAGGAGAAAACTTTTTTTAGGGGCATTGTTGTCCAAAACCTTAGTTTATTATAGTCGCGTATAGGAGATACTTAGTCGTGCGTGCTAAGAGAGCAGCCCAACAAGGTTGGAACACGCAGTCTCTTCAAATTATGATTCCATCAGACCTTATATCTACACTGTTTAACCCAAGTTGGCACCTATGCACAGTCCCATTATGTTTTACAGACATTTTTACTCTAATACAAGTGCTTTCATTAGTGGGTCATATGACCAGTCACCATTGTTTTAACTCACTCTTTGATAGATAGGAACTTAGAAAACAATTAACATAAATATGTAGGTGACACAGCAAGAAAATCCACTCAGAAAAAAATGAGAATGAGTAGTTTCCAACAAATCCATTTGCATTGCCAGCATTAACATCTGTACATTTAACAGATCATATTTATGTTTCATGTTTACAAACTCTGCAAACTCTAGACAAGAGCCTCTCCCCTTGTGTCATCCAGGGCCATCTGACCTTACACATGTGTCTGCTCTAAAAGCGAATTGCATGGCACTTGAACCAAAACGCAACGGACACCAGCCATTACCTGAGGATTTTTTTTTGTCCTTTAAAGGAAAAATAAATCAGAGTTTTTGACAAAAAAACACAAGGTATGGCACTATAGAAGGAGAAAGACTATTTTGTTCTTGAAACCATGCCAGTTCAAATGGAGTCCCGGTCTGTCAGAGGGAGGCAGAGGCAAGTGCCAAAACCCAAACACCCACTGGAGGAATAAAAAGGGAAAGGGAGGAACAGTGAGAGACAGAGAGAGAAACAGTTTCCTAATATAGCTCAAGTAGCCTTGACACCAAGCCTGGACAGGATGTACCGACTTTCAACCAGCAGAAAGTAAAGGAGATGTTTCCCTGTGTCTGCCTTTCTCCTTTCCTAAGTTTTCCTTCTTTGCTTGTGTCATGTATGGCCCTGTATGCCCTGTTTGCTTCCTCGCCCAGATAACATTACTTCTCTCTCCTGCAGCGTCTTTATATGGTAGCCAGAGAGTGAGGACGGTCCAAGAGTTTCTGCGGTAAGGACAATTCTCTTGTTGTTCTCATCTCCTTCCAGATATATTAAGCCACATAGCCTGTAGTGGAGAGTGACATTGCTGGAATTCAATTTAACACATCTGTTCATTGTGATTATGTGTTGATATTTTGATACCAGTGATTAAAAGTGAAAATGATCTGAATCAAATTTCAAAACAATGCCTTTAAGGTCAGAATTAATCAAAGTTTATGTTGCAGTTTAAACTTCTATTGAAATTTAATGAGACTGCAGCACAATTCTAGTTTTATTTAAAATGTTTCTTTTCAAAGTTGTCAGTGTTTCAGAGGCCTGTGAAACTCTTGATATGCCCTACTGTATAGGACTGTAATTGACGATTATTTTGATTTTGGTAGTCGACTAGAAAACGATTATTGAAACATTGAGACGACTAATCTAATAAATCACACAATTACTAAATCACACAATTACTCAATGGCTCTCTTTAGCTACCAGCTTTTCAATTTACCTTGAGGTTGTTTTGAGCATGTGCTAACTAACAATAAAGACAATAAAAATACTTGATTCAAAGTATTTATTTTATTAAACATTGCTGCTTTTTAGGATACTACTACAGGAGATAAATTAAATTGCTGAAATAGAATGTGTGTCCATTTAAGTGGGGCTTGCAAGGCGCTGACAGTAGCAGCACTGAGGATGCTGCCTCTTAAAGAAGTCTTGTGTTAACCCTGTGATGGCACTTTTTCTATCTGTTGCTGCTGCTAGTTCATTTTGTGTTATGGAAGGTTCTGAGACTTTAACTTAGACTGTAAGTATAAGACACTTTCTGTGACGGTCAGGTCTATAACATCTTCAGCATTACACAATATAATGGTTAACACATTAACAGGTTCGACTATTGTGTCTTGTCAATTAGCTTGTTTTAGAAGAAGAAGAAGAAGGTTTACTTTATTAGTCCCGCGAATGGGGAAATTAAATTTTCACTCTATTATTTTTTCATTTTACACACACACAGGCCCGAAATACACACAGATGCTCAGACAGGACCTATATACATGCAATCAATGGAGAGATGTTAGAGCGAGGGGGCTGCCAGTGACCGGCGCCCCGAGCAGTTGGGGGTTCGGTGCCTTGCTCAACAGCACCTCGGCAGTGCCAAGGAGATGAACTGGCACCTCTCCGGCCACCAGTCCACACTCCATTCATGGTCCACACAGGGACTCAAACCTACACTGGAGATTAAACTTCGAGAACAAATTATTAAAACTTAATTCATTCTAAAATATAGTTATTTTTTACTGTTCTTAATTTGACGGAATATGAGCTGTGTCTATACCACTGCTGTACCAGTGTGTTTTTATAAATAACCAAGGCACTTCAACAAAAACCTTTATTTTCTACGGGTTTTCTACCAGCTCCTCTCATAGTAAAGTCCTGTCATGAACGGTTCAGGGAATAACTCAGTGGAACCGGACCCAAATGCAGGCAAGGAAACAGAGAACGGTTTAAACAAATATTTAATAAACAAAGAAAACAATGTAATCCAAAAACAGGGGGAAAGGTACAAAACAAAACGTGACGAGACGGTCGAGGGTAGGCAGGAATGGGATCTCGGGAAACTATAACAACAAGGAACAAAGAAAAAAAAATTAACAAACAAATCTACTTGGAGCGAAAATATAATCACACAAAGAACGGGAGCCAACTGACGAGAAGTTACCATGTGAATGAGGAAAACGGTCTGGCGCTGAATGTGTCCCACATCCGGCTTTTTATGCTGCAGGTGTTGATTAGGGGATTGGCCACAGCTGGGCGGAACCACACCTACCAGCTCCAAACAAACAAACAGAGGGGAAAGACACATGCAGAGAAAAACAGACAGAGGGAGACAGACCAACACAAAAGAAAGAGGGAAAGGCCTGACAGGACAGGGATCCTGAGGTGACATTCAGGGGAAATGTCACGTGAATTTAACCAGACCTTCTGACCTGGTCTGTACTTGGGAGCTGGGATGCAAAAGCGATCCGCCATCCTGCTGTTCTGCTCAGCAGTCCGAAGCAACGCCCGTCGAACCTCCCTCCAAATCCGATAAACCTTTCGGAGATGATGTTGAACTGAGGGCACTGCTATCTCGGACTCCTGGGCCAGAAAGAGAGGAGGTAAGTAACCCAATAAAGCCTTGAAGGGCGACGTACCTGTAGCGGAGCAGGTGAGGGAGTTGTGGGAGTATTCCACCCAGGACAGCTGAGACAACCACGATGAGGGATTGCGGGTACAGACACAGCAAAGAACGGTCTCCAAATCCTGGTTGGCCCTCTCCGTCTCCCCTTTAGACTAATGGTGGTAACCCGAGGACAAGCTGACCCTGGCTCCAGTGGTGGAGCCCTGACGCAAGTCAAGTAACCAGTTACTAGTATCACAATTCGAAATCGGGTAATCAAAAACGGAAAGGATCTCGTTAGAAAATTGCTGAAAGGTAGCATGTTGTGTGAGAGGGCTGTTCTAAAAAGCTGCTCCCCAGACTCTGGCCTTACAGGTGAGCAAACCTAGCACATATGCTATCTTGGAGCTATCTCTAGCGTAGGTGCGGGGCTGCTGACCGAACACTAGTGAGCATCGAGATAAGAAAATCTTACACTCCCCCAACTTTCCATCATATCGCTCAGGTGCAGGGGCATAAGGGTACTCACAGTGGTAGTGGGTGAGCAGCAAGGAGAGGACCAACCTGTCTTACCTCCATGCTAGAAACACAGGTGGACAGCTGGCTCAGACTCTCAAGAATTTCTTACAGCGTCTATGAATGCTGACCAAGCAGAACACCCTGAGCGGACACCGCTTGACGAACTGAAAAGCCCAGGGGGTGTTCCGGGGTCGGGTCGCGGAGGTAGCATCTCTAGCAGGGGAACCTAGACTCCCCTTTCCCAGGCCACATTAACCAGCTCTAACTGGGGGATCCTGAGGCGTTCCCACGCCAGTGTGGAGATATAATCTCTCCACCTAGTCCTGGGTCTTCCCCGAGGCCTCCTTCCAGCTGGACGTGCCTGGCTCCCAGGGGGCATCCTTACTAGATGCCCGAACCACCTCAACTGGCTCCTTTCAACGCAAAGGAGCAGCGGCTCTTCTCCGAGTTCCTCACGGATGGCTGAACTTTCACCCTATCTCTAAGTGAGACTCCAGCCACCCTCCTGAGAAAATCCATTTCAGCCTCTTGTACCCGTGACCTCGTTCTTTCGGTCATAACCCAGCTTTCATGACCATAGGTGAGGGTAGGAACGAAAATTGACAGGTAGATCGAGAGCTCTGCCTTCCGGCTCAGCTCTCTCCTCTTCACAACGGTGCGGGAGAGCGACTGCAATACTGCCCCCACTGATCTGATTCTCCGGCCAAACTCACGCTCCGTAGTCCCCTTCCTGACTTCCACGCAATGTTGAAGAGACGTGTCAACCAAGACAGCCCCTCCCAACCCAAAGCTTTCAGCATTTCAGGACAAATCTTATCAATCCCTGGGGCTTTGCCACTGTGGAGTTGTTTGTCTACCTCAGTGACTTCCACCAGAGATATTGACAATGATTCCCCATCATCTTCTAGCTCTGCCTCTACAAAAGAGGGCGTGTTAGTCGGATTAAGGAGTTCCTCAACGTGCTCCTTCCACCGGCTGATTACCTCATCAGCTGAGGTCACCAGTGTCCCATCCTTACCGTTAACAGCTTGGACAGTTTCCCATTTCCCCCTCCTGAGGTGTCAAATGGTTTTCCAGAAGCACCTCGGTGCCGCCCGAAAGTCCTTCTCCATGACTTCTCCGAACTTCTCACACACCCGCTGCTTGCCTCTGACACAGCAGAGGCTGCAGCCCTTCTGGCCCCAGTCTCCTAGCAGACATATGAAGTCCCCTACTGGAGCCCCATGCAGGACTCCATTCACGGTCTCCAAGAAGGCCAAATACTCTGAACTGCTGTTCTATGCACAAACAACAGTCAGAGTTTTCCCCCCTACCACCCGCAGGCGTAAGGAGGTGACTCTCTCGTCCACCAGGGTAAATTCCAACACCGCGGCGCTCAGCCGGGGGTTTGTGAGTATCCCCACACCCGCCCGGCACCTCACACCCTGGGCAACTCCAGAGAAGAATAGGGTCCAACCCCTATCCAGGAGTACGGTTCCAGAACCGAGACAGTGCGTGGAGGAAAGCCCCACCAGATCTAACTGGTAGCGCTCCACCTCCCGCACAAACTCCGGCTCCTTCCCCACAGAGAGGTGACATTCCATGTCCCCAGAGCCAGCCTCTACTGCCCGTGTTCTGTCCGTCGAGACCCCTCGCCTTCACTGCCACCCGTGCAGCAGCGCAACAGACCCAACCGGTTCTTCCTGTGAGTGGTGGGCCCACAGGATGGAGAGGGGGGAGGTGCCACGTCACTTTTTCGGGCTGTGCCCGGCCGGGCTCCGTGGCAAACCCGGCCACCAGGCCCTCGCCGGCGAGCCCTCCGTCTGGGCCTAGCGGCCTGGCCCAGACCGGGGCCCTGGGCTTCCTCCGGGCAGGGTCTCTCTTCCTTTTCCTCGTTTCATAGAGTCTTTATAACTGATGTCCACTACAGAATCTGTCTGTTTTTAATGAACATCACAAACATCCAATATTGGTTTTCAGCTTTGAGTACAGAGATTTCTTCAGATGATATTCTTTAAATTAATGATATTATGAACTATAGTCGATACAATCCCCAAATTCTTTTCAATGTTATGTTGAGAAACATTATTGTTAAATTGTGTCACTTTTTTCCAGTCTTTCACAGAGTGGTAAACCCCTCCCTATCTTTACTTCAGACAGACTCAGCCTCTCTGGGATGGTCTGAGCTTCTGGACCTGAGCAGATAGTTAGACACATAACTACAAGTCATACAGTATTTACCAGGCAAATTAGCCTTACCTCCGCCTATGCACAGCACACAGCACAGTTTGCATAGAAAGCGAAAGGATCAGGGGAAAGTTATTATAATTCTTTACAGAAAATATGAATCAGCTAAGAGTAGAGAGTGTAAAATATCAAGGACAACAGGTTACAGGGGTCTGATCTAGAAAGACCTGGAGCAAAATGTGAGTACACAACTGTTTTTTTCTGTTATGTATAGACGGCCAATCTGAAATCAAATCTTTAAATTTGTAACATTTATCATATTCAAAACACACCAAGGCGTTGGTGTCTTCCTTCATGTTCATGAAGAGAAAGACACAGAAGATGCAGTTTCTATGATAGTTGCTTCAGAACAGCACATTGCCACAGGATGTGTAAAGAGTTTCCAAATAAGGTCAAATCAATTAAAATTTGCTCTAATAAGTAATCCGCAATGTATTAACAGTAACCCAAAGTTACTGTGTTTTGTGAAAATGGGGCATGGTTATCATACTGTGTAGCATCAACTGACATGAAAACTCAGTTACAGTAACATAAGGATCTTAAGTTTTAGGCGTGTGTGCGAGTGGTAACAAGGATTTATTTAAAGTTAGAATATGCTCAATTGATAACTTCTGTATATGTATCCATTCAAAGACCAAAACCAGAAACCCCATTGGTATTTACTGAAGATCAATCAAACAAATGTCACAAATACATAGTATAATTTTTACAAAGGCTCAATAATTTCCCCCCAAAAAACGATAGCAGTCAATTAATCTACATTTATTTATGGCAGCAGGGCAGTCTGTGTGGGTTTGAATAAATAAGAAAGGTGTGCCGCAGGAATTTGATCGCTGCTTCATTTTATTTAATTTTTAAACAAGAGATTGGTCACCATTTGTGTCCTAACAGCAGCAAGTGCCAGACTTTGCGAATATGTCCACTAATTCATAGATAACAAGTATATGTCTCGTGCACTCCTAATCAGTGCCATCCCTTTAAAGGGCCACTGTCTGTAGGACAGGCTACTGTTCCAGTTTTGTGGACACATTATAATTTGTACATTTGTATCTTTATTTCTGTATTTCAGTTCACTGAATTAGGTGAAATACCTCCATACAGCTGAGTCTTTGTTCGCTCCATGTTGTTGCTGGTGTTGGCTGTGAGTCAACCGGCATGCTGGACACACGCCGCTTGCGACCATTTAATGGATTGGTCAAGGGATCTGGTTAATAATCCTAGGTCCAGCTAATTTTTTCCGGATCGATGCTGTCAGACCCAGGGCAGGAAAGAGGACTCCGATGCGGAGGATTGCGGATCAACACTGAATTTATTATCTTGACGACTGGGACGTGGCACAGGGAAAAAAGCCACAAACAAAAACATCACTCTGCACAGGAGGAACAAAACCAAAGTCGTCAGAAAAAGCCAAAGTACAAAATAAAAGCGCTCCACACAGGAGGAAAAAACAAAAGGTAAAGTTAACAAATAAATCTCAAATTAAGAATGCTCCATACGGGAGGAATAAACAAATAAAGTGAACAAAATAATCAATTAAACAAAGACGCTCCAACCTGGAGGAAAAAACAAAGTCACAAGTGAATTCCTGACAGCCCAGGGAGTTCAGGATGAGCTTGAAAGAAGTCCCTGATCAAGCTAGGGTCCATGATGTGGCGAGAGGGAACCCACTGTCTTTCTTCGCGTCCATATCCTTCGTCTTTCTTCGCTGCGAATCCTCCACCTCGCTGTCGTCTGAGCTGTGCGAGCCGATTATCCGCTCGGATGGCGAGTGTGATGAGATCGTCCAGGTCGGTGGGGAGATCCAGAGGAACGAGGAGGTCCTGAATGGGAGCTGCAAGTCCTTTCAAAAACACGTCGTATAAAGCTGTGGCATTCCATCCGCTCACTACCGCCAAAATGCGGAAAGGGATGGCATAGTCACACACAGACCCGCTGCCTTGCGTGAGATCGCTGAGTTCCTGTGCCGTCTCTCGGTGTGTGGTAACGGGGTCAAAAGTTTTGAGTAACGCAGTCTGGAAATCAGGGAGAGAGTAACAGAGAACGGAGCCCTGGCTCCATTCTGCTGCCGCCCAGGCTTTGGCTCTGCCAGACGTGAGAAATCATGATCATCTTGGAGCGGTCCATGGGGAATGCATGAGGTCCATGGGGAATGCATGAGGCAAAAGTTCAAAATGCAGCGAGCAGTCTATTAAAAAGATCTTGCAGTCAGTACCGGGCTCTCCCAAATACTGTCCAGGGGAAGCCATCCTGCAACTTTCGCCCCTGGCTGGCGAGGTGGGCCAGGGGTAGGGTTCACGGCCGGAGGAGGAGCTGTGGTCGCTGGTCGAGCAAGATGCCCCAGCAGGTCCTGTAGCTGTGAGGAAAGCTGTCCCATGTGGTTAGCTGTGGCCGTCTGGAACTCCTCTTGCTGGACGAGGCGGGCCTCCTGAGTACGCAGTGCCTCCGATAGACGATCTGCCTCCGCTGAGACCATACTGGCCAGATTATACTGTCAGACCCAGGGCAGGAAAGAGGACTCCGATGCGGAGGATTGCGGATCAACACTGAATTTATTATCTTGACGACTGGGACGTGGCACAGGGAAAAAAGCCACAAACAAAAAATCACTCCGCACAGGAGGAACAAAACCAAAGTCGTCAGAAAAAGCCAAAGTACAAAATAAAAGCGCTCCACACAGGAGGAAAAAACAAAAGGTAATGTTAACAAATAAATCTCAAAATAAGAATGCTCCGTACGGGAGGAATAAACAAATAAAGTGGGGTTCCCTATGACACAGATTCTATTCTTTAATTATAACGACTTAATATGACTCCTAAAGAAAACATTTTCATTTCAACCAGCATTTTTCATACATAAATCAATGTGTGGCGCAGCACCACAGAATCAACACCGACCGCCACGAATTGATTCCAGCTTTTTTGTTTTTTTAAACACAATTTTTAAATATAAATATTGTTCCATTCATCCATATCCACATAGCACTCTTTCACCCTGTCATTCTCGTTCACACACACATGCACACACACACATACACACACACAAACACACACACACACAGATAGAGAGAGAGAGCATGTGCATCTCGCTGCAGCCTTTTCGCCATTACTTCTGGTTGGTGCTGAAATCTGAGCTAGGGATGTAACGATGCATCTTGAGGCAGTTAAAAATCGACTAAAAAGAGTGAGATGAAAAATAAATAGAATGGCGCTTTCTACTTTTGATTTTGGTTGTTGACATCGGTGCAAAGATGGCGGCGAGCGCAGCGAGGTCCGTTTCACGAAGCAGGTTCAGCAAACTCTGAGTCTAACCCTGAACTCCGAGTCGATCTACTCTGAGATAGGAAACTCTGAGTTTTCAGTTCCAGAACAGCTGATTTGCGTTAGTTTTATCAACTCTGAGTAGTTTGACCTGGAGTTAAGCGCGTGCACCACAAATATAAAAAGACAGCATCAATGGAGCCCTGATTCGACGAGTCACCATGGCAACAGGGAAGAGGAGGGCTACGCTACAACTGGAATTGGAAATATGAATGGGCTCATACAGTGAGTTTGACCATGTTTTTCGGAGAAAGTGTAACACCGCTGCAGCAGCAAAAGAGAAGGTTACGGCGTAGGAGAACATTGCTGCTCGGGTCAATGCGTAAGTTTAAATGTAGTCCTTTGCAATCACAATAATAATAAGCTTACTTGGCATGATGAAACATAAAAAAAATGTTTAAACAAGTAAAACCTCAGTACAATCTCATGGTGACGCCTCATTTTGAGCATGTTTTACATTGTAAAGTAAATATTACCGTAAGTGGCTGTTTTATATGGTGTATAAAAAACTCCCTTTTGCAAAAAAAGGGGCGCAACACACAATATCTGCTGGGATATGAGAGCATGACTGCGGCTGGTAATGTTGGAAATGTAAGGACGGATGAGGTTGTGTATGTAAATGATGGACTGTGACGTGAAACTGTACCGCTCAAAAAGATAATTGACTGGAAATGCAAGAACATCTATAATCAATAGTTTGATAATCATCTCCCGACGAATATTTAATTCTCTGTGCAGTATTGCTGCACCTTCATCCACGGGATCATTATCAAAAGGACATGCCATGGTAGTGGAAATAGTCGCCACCTAATATAACTTATGATGACTGATTTTTGCAATGATTTTCTGAAAAAACATACAGAACTATACTACGCCAAAACTCGCCTGCTGACTGAATGAATGAGGGAATCAAATACCGTGTGTGGCTGAAAGAGGGCGGAGACAGAGAGAAACTCGAGGTTTGTTGAGAAAAACCTGGTCCCAACCAGGTTAGGTTCAGAGAGCATGTTACCATGGTAACTGACCAAGAGTTTAAGTTACCTCTCTCTGTGAAACAGGCTAGAGTTACCCCTCTTTCTCTGGTTTGAGTTACAAAAACTCAGAGTTTCCCTAATTTCAGGGTTAACAGACTCAGAGTTTTCACTAAACCTGCTTTGTGAAACAGACCCTAGGTCGCTCCAGCCTGTTTTATCAGAGGTTCTAACTCAGTTTTGTCTTTTGGAAGTGAAAGAAATTGTGTATCTTCATCAACTGATTTCCTGTCCTACGCGCTGTTAGTGACACAGGCTGGCAGCGGTGTGGAGCAAGTTATTACGTAGATAATTTCAAGAATAACTCAGTACGCTCCAGAGACTAGTCTGTGTGTCCGTGTGTGTGCCGGTGAAGAAAGACGAAGGATGAACTCAGAGCAAACAGCTGTAACTGGTGATGGTCGGAGCAGAGAAGAAATTAGCAGTTAACTTGTTACGTTTTGGTAAATTTTTCATATTTCCTGACACTGGTTTGTTTCTGAATATGAATAACCGGAGTTCTCATATTATATTCATGTCCATGTAAACACACTCGATTGTGAATGTGCAGAGCTCCTGAAAATACAGTATAGTATGCTGATATTCCATTCCAAACTATAAACACAGACCAAGTTTTATAATTCAATTATTGCTTTTGTTATTAAAAATAATATATATATATATATATATATATATATATATATATATATATATATATATATATATATATATATTTATATATATATATGTAATGTTCAGTTTAACTTTTAGAAAGAAAAGGAATTGTGCACTGTTTTGCAGTTAATACCTCAGAAATAATCATTATTTAATTTGAAAAAGAAAAGATGAAAAAATAGCCTGTATATTTTGTCAATTTTATCACTTTTTGTTAAAAACATCGTATTGTGAACTCGAATCCAAACGTGAGTTCAATCAGTGTATCCTTACATCCCTACTGATCAGTCTCGTTATTCTGTGTTAAATAATAGGCTTCATTGTGATATTCAGTTCCAAGAAACATTAGAAATTTTAAAAAAAGATATCTTTGCTATACCAACAGACATATAGTTATGTATATCTGCATATTATGATCCAGATAAAAGCAGTTCACATATCTGTTGTCTGTTAAAAGTTAAAAGTCTGTTTAATAAGTTAGTTTACATTTTAAATAACTAATGATGTGGCCAAAAAAGTAGTCTTCATCTCGTTCCTAAAGAAACACTAACTCATTCAGCAAACATTATTTCAAATAATTCAATATTTATTTTAGCTCCAAGTAAGGTGAATAAATGTGATGTTTCCCAGATAATGCTTATTTGCCCCAACAACCTAGTTAACACATTTTTATGTATTTTTATCTGCTTATTATCCCGCTCTGAATTTAGAAAAGGAGCTCAGTAATATAGAAAAGGTAATTTTTGTCGGGGAAAAAAATATTGTCCGTTCCTGATAACCTATAATGAAGCACTGGCAAATATTAATTGTAAGTGCTTCTTAAAATTGAAATTTCTTTTTATGGTTTGATGATGTTGTCGTCTGGTTAGGTCTAGGGACAGCAAAAACAATTGTTTATTGTTAGAAAGAATCCTGATTTGGCCTAAAAAGACCACTTGTACGTCAAAACCCACCATTTAAAAGTCGCAGTCGCCAACATTTTTTGATCATGAAACCACTCTGCTACGATTGAACAACATAAATCATCCAGTTTTAGAAGAAAAAAAATGCGCCTCTACGTTCACCTAGAGCTTGTTGTTTATTTTGCAAAAATCCACCGCGCCGGTATCATTACATTTCATTTAGCTGACGCTTTTGTCCAAAGCAACTGCCAATAAGCACATTCAACAATTAGGGTACAAACCAGAAGAGCAAGTTATTAAGTAAGTGTGTTAGCTTCAAATAAGACAATCTATAGAGTTGTGCATATAAGTGCTTTATTTTTGTTTTTTTATCATCTTCTCAGCCAAGGTATAGTCGAAAAAGATGCGTTTTTAGCCTGCGACGCAATGTCATGGGGAAGCTCGTTCCACCATTTGGGAGTCAAGATGGCAAACAGTCGTGACTTAGTCGAGTGACTCGGTGTTCCTCTCAGTGAGGGAGCGGCAAGCCGATTTGCCTTTGCAGAGCAGAGAGGGCGGGCTGGGGTGTAGGGTTTAATCATGTCCTGGATGTAAGCTGGGCCTGATCCGTTAGTAGCACAATAGGCAAGTGCTAGTGTCTGGAAATGGATGTGAGCAGCTACATGGGATTTGTTGACAATTAAAAAAGAAAAAAAAGAATGTCATGATATACTTAAACATATTTTTTGAAAGGCAGATTAACAAAAATGAAAATATAAAAAATGTGTCACTGGAACCCTGAGCCCTTTGTTGTGTATTGTACCTGTTCAGGTGGAGCAGGTCAAGTCCAGCTCTCAGCAGGTGGAACAGCTTCAGCTCAGCAACTTCAGGTCACTCTGGACCACTCAGGTTAGATACCCCCCCCCCCCCCACACACACACACACACACACACACACACACTTCAGGTTGGAACTGTTAATCCGTGTACAGGAGAGACACATGAGTTGTGATCATAGCACCACTGGTCCCCTGTTGGCAGTGTGATGGACATACTGAACCTGTGGAAAGATGACCCAGAGGAGGTTCTCTTGGACCTGGGCTTCGGCTGTGATGAACCTGACCTATCTGGACGTATTCCTGCTAGATTCATCAATCATCAGTCCCAGGCGAGAGGAATAAACCTTCAGGTGTTTCTGGAAGCCCAGAAGAACCGGCTGGACCTGGAAAACACAGATGTCAGCAGTAAGTCTAAGTTAAGTTTTAGATCAGTGGATAGTCTTGTAGACATGTGAGTCACTTCATCTAACATACTATACACTAAACTAACAGATGTGCTATACCTGTACCTACATTTGGGAAAATTTGTAGTTAAACTTTTTACTTGTCTTCTTTCTTCTCGTCTCCTTCAGATCGATTTAGACAGCTCGAGGTTCTCCAGCAGGTAACTTCAGCGTTCTCCTCCTTGGTGGGGTCTTCCTCCTCCTCTTCCTCACCTCTCAGAGCACCACTGGGGAAAGTCCTGTCTCCTGAGGCACGGGAGAGGAGGAGACACGTGGGAATGCTGTTCAGACGAGCATCAAAGAAGTCACTCAGCCAAATCCACAATAATAAAACCCAGGACCGAACCACACCTGCTCCGGAGTCACTGCAACCTCCCTTCAGTCTTGGAGACAAGAAAGTCCTCATAAAAAGAGTCAAACCTGGACTTCTCGAGACTGTGTGTCTGAGTCCTCTCACAGAGGAGCAAGGAGCTGGTCCAGACTCTCAGCTCCAGCCTAATGAGGCTCCTTTAGAAGCCCAAGTGGGGACACCCGGACATTGGCCCCTGAAAGCTAAGACTTTTTCCCTGAGGAAGAGAAGCCCGGGACAGGCCAGGGAATCATTTGAAATGGAAGAGGCAAGTTATAGGCAACGCTAACACTATCGGGGTGATTTTTAGGATTCTAGTAGTAATACAAGTAGTTATAAAGTAATATTTGAGTTATACCCAAAGTCTAGCTTTTGAAAACCAAACCCTCCCTCCCTGTAGATTTCAAAACATTTCTTCTCAGAGGCTGTAGTCACCAAAATGTCCAGGAAAGAGGAAAAGAGTATATATATATATATAGGGATGGAACGGTTCACTAAATCCACTGTTCGGTTCATATCACGGTTTTGGGGTCACGGTTTTTCGGTTCGGTTCGGTTCAGTTTGGTTGTTTTTTTCTATTTCTTTTAGATTCTAAAAATACCATACATCAGATCTAAAGCCTAATAATAAAAAAAAAAAATCAGATATTCGTAAGGACATGTCATGCAATCATGCAAAAAAATGAAATAATAAGGCAGCTTGTTTAGGGATTAATAATCTTAAATGAAAGTGAAGTGAGATTTTGAAACAGTAGGAGAGACATTGCTGCATTTACGCGTTTATATATTAATTTGGCAAAAAGGTAAACAATTGTTTGCCTTCTAGGTAAGAATATAAACACTTTTACATTATCAAATAATGAATAAATGGGTTTTCTTTCACTAAAATAAGCACAAACAGCAATCACTGAACTAACTGAAATAGGCTACATCAGGGTTATTCAGGTTATTCAGGCTGACAAGTACATATGAAACATTAGTTTATTCATCAAAAACTGGACTGACACAAATGAACGTAACATAAATGCAGAGTAGTATGATTTTTATCAACTTCTCCTCTTTCCACTCAGTGATGGCTGCAGAGTAAACACAGGCTTCACAGAGACAGAAACAACAACTTCTCTGTCCGTTCTCTAATGAATTGACGGTTTTCTGTGACAACCTTTCTTTTTTCAGAGTAGAAAGAGACATTGATGTGGTGATTTAACCACAGATTTAACCAGACACAAACGAACAAACAGAGCGGAGCTTAGGGAGCTGCTGCCAATAGGATTCAGAAACCCACGAAGAAGAGCGGAGCGGAGCGGGAGCGTGCGTAGCATTGTGGCCGTGTGCCTACAGGGAGCGCATGGAGAAAGTCCCCCAGCGCGCCGGGACTTGACGCGCTGAGATGTAGCGCTGAGATGGATACGAGAGAGGACAGCGGTCAAGAAGGCTTACGCTATGTTGCACCTCATAAACCGAACAGTACACACGTGTCCCGAACCGTGAAATGCGTACCGAACGGAACAAATTTTTTCGGTAAACCGTTCCACCCCTAATATGCATATATATACAGTATATATATATATATATATATATATATAACATGTATATAATCTTATATATATAATCTAAATCTAATCTAAACTGTATATACTGTATATATAATGATTAGAATTATTTTTTTCTGAAATCTTGGGAGCAATGTTTGTCCCTTGATGTTGATTTTAGATGCATTCTGAGATTTCTTAATTTCTGACAATGGCTTGCATTAGATGGCAAGATGAAAATTATATGTTCTAATATTTTCCCTGCTGTAGTCATTTCGCTTCACACTCACCTGCAGTCTTTCTTATCAAATGTATAATTTCAGATCCACAGTATTGATGATAGTGTCACTGGGAGCGACACAGGAGGAGCAGAACATGTAGGTGGGTCATTGTGCATGTAATAATTCATTAAAGTTTTCAGATTCTCTCTCTCTCTCTCTCTCTCTCCCTCTCTCTGTCCCTCTCTCTCTCTCTCTTTCTCCCTCTCTCTCTCTCTCTCTCTCTCTCTCTCTCTCTCTCTCTCCACGTTAAACATTTAAACATTTTCATTACAAAACCATATGAGACTTGAATGAAAGTTATACACGATAGACAGCTTATTTGGCTTTGAAGAGTGTTATCATGCAATCAATGGGCACACTTATATAAATATAAATCGTTTGCATGCAGTCTTAACATCATGGGACAATCTCATGATGCAGAAATGCAAAGTCATTAGAGGCTTTGGTCATTTTCATATTTGGAACATTGCTGGTTATACAGAATGCGTTTTCTGTCAGGGCAAGATGTTAGGGAGGTCTTGTCAGTCATACGTTTTCTATTAAGTAAACCTGGTACCATAATAAACATAGTTTATCTAATACAGTGCTAGTGTGAAAGAAGAAGCCCTTATTGGTTTCAAACCATTACTCTTCCTCTTTCCCTCAGGTGCAGATACAGTATAATTTGCATTTGGCCGAACAACACCCATTACCCGTGATATAATTCAAACGTATCACGGCCTGAAGTGAGCTGTACTAGTGAGCGATTCCATTTTAAACCGTTTTTATTGACCAAAATCATCCATAAATCATTGTTTTTACAAAGAAATAGGCCCTCATGACTGGCGGTTGCTATGGAGCGTACTGTCTGATTTAACTTAGCCAGTTGCTGCCTTGTTAGATTAACTTAGCGTAGCCTAGCGTCAGCGTAGCTTGTAGACATTGTGAAGTTTCTCGAAGTGAATAAATGCCACACATATAAAAACTAAACTGCTTTTCTAGCTAAAACATAACTGTAACCAAGATATCTGCGGTGTTAGTTTAGAAGAAGAAGAAGAAGAATTACTTTATTTTTATTTTTTTATTTTTTTAGCTTAAGCTAAAGGCTAAAGACACTGTGCCGGTGTGTCCAGCTGATGGACATTTCCAATAACAGAGAGCGTTGTTAGAAATAAATAATTATTAATAATATGTTACACACTTCTGTAAGTTTATGTTTAAGTCCCTACACCGTATAAAAAGATGAAAACGGAGTGTTCAGGTTTGAGTGTGCATGCGCAAAAGTTGCACGCTGCCTGTTACCGCTCCAGTCTTTGAGTTCGCTTTAAACTTTTTTAACTTTTATTCACTTTTTGTTCATTCTGTTTCTTCACCCTAATTTCTGCGAAGTTCTGCCCTCTACAATGACGTTACTTTCGATTGTTTTGTTTCTTTCCGTGCTGTTTTTATCAATGCTGCTTCCACCGGGACACGCTGTCTTTGTTTACTCCGGAGAACAGCTGATCTGGGATATTCCACCCGAACTCTGGAGAAAAACACACGGAGGATGCAGTGGTGGAAAGCAACGTCGGGGCTATAGAGGAGGGTCGAGACGGGACTGGCTTATGGAGAGAAGAGTTAAGCTGTGTCTCCCCTCGCTCGTTACGGGCAATGTGCGGTCTCTATACAACAGAATGGATAAATTGATGGCGCTAACGCGAAGCCACCCGGAGTACCGGGTAAAGTAAGTAAAATCAGAGTAAAGTCTGATGTGTTTCACGGAGACATGGACATTACGTCTCCCTGGAAGGCTTCCACACCATTTGGTCTGACCGGGACTGCACCGAGAGCGCTAAGCGGAAAGGAGGGGGGCTCGCTGTTTTAGTAAACAGCAGATGGTGTAATCCTGGTCCTATTACCATTAAAGAACAGCTCTGTAGCCTGGGTGTTGAACTGCTGGCTGTTGGACTCCGTCCATACCATCTACCTAGAGAGATCCAGTATGTCATCAAAGTTGTTCTGTTCATCCCTTCCTCTGCAAACCCGACATCTGCCTGCAGCATCATACACACCACCATCTCCAGACTCCAGACTCAACACCCCAGTGCCTTCATCATCATGTCAGGAGACTTTGACCACATCACCTTGGATAGAGTTCTGCTGACCTTCCAACAGTACGTGAGCTGTCCTACCAGACAGGAAAGGACTCTGGACGTGATGTATGCAAAGTTAAAGGATGCATACATCTCCTCTTCTCTCCCCCCTCTGGACAGGTCAGATCATAACCTGGTTCACCTCAAACCCTGCTATGTTCCTCTGGTGAAGAGGTAGCCTATGACCACAAGGACTATTAGGAGGTGGTCTGAAGAGGCTAATGAGACACGGCAGGGCTGCTTTGAAGTGACTGACTGGCCTGCACTATGTGAGCCGCAGGGGGAGGACATCGATGGTCTCACTGAGTAAATCACGGACTACATTCATTTTTGTGTGGACTGCAATGCCCCAGCTGGGACTGTAATCTGCTACGCCAACAATAAACCCTGGATTACCAAGGACATTAAGGCCATCCTGAGGGAAACGAAGAGAGCATTCAGAGATGGCAACCATGAAGAGGTGATGAGAGTGCAGGGGATACTGAAACTGAAAATCAGGGAGGCTAAAGACAATTATAGGAGAAAGCTGGAGAATAAACTCCAGTGTAACAAAAATGAGAGGCATGTGGTGTGGCATGAGAACTATCACCGGATTCCAGAAGACTGGTAGTACAGAGTTGGTGGACCGTGTGGACCTGGCCAATGAATTGGACCTATTTTTCAATAGGTTTGATACGGCAACCCACCCCCCATATGACTGCTGTTGCCGGCCCATCAACTAATGTTACTATACCTCCCCCTACTCTTCCTTACATATCCCTTGTCTGCCCCTCACCACCTCAATTAACACCTACCTATTCCACCCCTCTCCCCTGCTCTTCATCATATCCTCCACAACCTGATAACCTCAGTCCTTCCCCAACGGAAACCTCTACCCTTCAACAACTGCCACTTTACCTCCTCCTTACAGACCCCTTAGCTTCCCCTCACCGCCTCATTTCACACCTACCTATTCTAGCCCTCCCCCCTGCTCTACATCATGTCCTACACAACCTGGAGACCTCAGCCCTCCCCCGACAGACACATCTACAGTGTCCTTCACGCCTTACCTGGTGAGAAGACAAGACTCCACTCTGGCAAAGCTGCAGGCCCCAATGGCATATTTCAAAGGCCGCTTAAAGCCTGTTCCGCCCAGCTGTGTGGAGTACTGAGTCAAGGCTTCAGCCTGAGCCTGCACCTCCAGAGAGTCCCTGTGCTGTGGAAGACATCCTGCCTCGTGCCTGTGCCAAAGACGTCGCGTCCCAGTGGCCCTCAGGACTACAGACCGGTGGCCCTGACATCCCACATCATGAAGACCATGGAGAGACTCGTCCTGGAGCAGCTAAGGCCTTTGGTCAGGCCCTTCACTGATCCACTACAGTTCGCTTACCAGCCCCGTCTGGGAGTTGAGGACTGCATCACCTACCTGCTGAACAGAGTCTACAGTCATCTGGACAAGCCTGCGGGCACTGTGAGAGTCATGTTCTTTGACTTCTCCAGTGCATTCAACACCATCCGTCCGGCTCTACTGGGTGGGAAGATGGCTGCGATGCAGGTGGAGGCCCCCATCGTGTCTTGGATTGTGGATTACCTGATGGGCGGACCACAGTATGTACGCCTATAGAACTGTGTGTCCGACATGGTGGTCAGCAACACTGGGGCCCCACAGGGGACTGTTCTCTTTCCCTTTCTCTTCACCCTCTTCACCTCAGGCTTCAACTATTGCACTGCCACCTTCAGAAGTTTTCTGATGACTCTGCAATAGTTGGCTGCATTGGACAGGGGGATACAAGTGAATACAGGACTGTTGTGGGAAACTTTGTCACTTGGAGTGAGCTGAATCATCTGCAGCTCGACATGACTAGAACATCGTAGTGGATCTGAGGAGGGTAAAAACACCGGTGGGCCGGTGATGTCATGGGGGAGCAGCTGGACACCCTAACGAACGTGGCAGAGAGGAGGATGCTGTCCACGCTCGGGTCCATCCAGGACAATGTCTCACACCCTCTCTATGACACACTGACCCAGCAGGAAATCTTACCTGCCTGCGGTCATTAAACCATACAATGCATCCCTTGGAGAGTCTGTCACCTCCTCTTTGTAATACGGACTCAATCATAAACAATCTGTTCTTTGCACATTAGTCTGGTATTTTTGATCTTGTATATACTTCACTACTGTAAATGTGTTTTAATCTGTAAAATATTTGTTGTTTGTATCAAGTTTTTCTGTTCATTTTTGATCTGGTTAATTTAGATGATCGTGGGGCAGACAGCGTTTGTATACTATACTGAGCTGGAAAATGCTCCACAGGGAGCGCAGAGAGGTGTATTAAACTGCGACTCTGATTCCTGATCCCAACACTGGGTTGGCATGGTTTTAGACCGTTCTAAGATATGAGATACATCTCTCCTAATAAGACCACGTTTTCCCCAGAAAGACTGCCAATTATCTTCGAAGCCCACATTATTTACCGGGCACCATCCAGACAGCCAGCGACGGAATGATGACATTCGGCTATACATGTTATCGCAAGTCAAGTTGGGCAGGGGACAAGAGAAAATTACATCCGAGTCCGACATAGTTTTTGCATATGCACACACCGACTCCACATTAATTTTAGTGACCTCCGATTGACGTAATCGGGTGTCATTAGAATAGAATAGTATTACTTTAATGATCCCAGACTGGGAAATTATTTTGTAACAGCAGCAGTGGGTCAGCAAATAAAAACTTTGTACATAACATAAACAGAATCCAATATATACATAGTGTATATATACAAAACAAAAAAAAACAGTAGAGAGACCAGAGTTCTCTGTCAGGCAGAGGTGAGAGAGTTATTATATACAGTGATGGATTGTGGCAGGAAAGATTTCCTGTATCTGTTGCTACGACAGCGAAGCTGAAGCAGCCTTCTGGAGAAGGTGCTCCGCTGTCTGACCAGTGTGAGTTGGAGAGGGTGGAGAGGATTATCCATGATGGATAACAGTTTTTTCAGTGTCCTCCTATCCACCACAGCCTCCAGAGTGTCCTGTTTGCAGCCAATCACAGAGCCAGCCTTCCTGATCAGTTTGTTGAGTCTGTTGGTGTCACTGGCGCCAATGCTGCTTCCCCAACAAACCACAGCAAAGAAAAGTACACTGGCCACCACAGACTGATAAAAGATCTCCAACATCTTGCTGCACACGCTGAAGGATCTCAGCTTACTCAGGAAGTAAAGTCTGCTCATCCCCTTCTTGTAAATAGCTTCAGTGTTAGATCTCCAGTCCAGTCTGTGGTTGATAGTAACACCCAGGTACTTGTAATCCTCCAACGAGGCGTTTCCCAGAATGCACAGATGTTGGAAAGCCGTGTTCCTCTTCTTCCTGAAATCGATCACCATCTCTCTGGTCTTGCTGATTTTCAGCCGCAAGTGATTCTGTCCAGTCCACTTCACAAAGTTGTCTACCAGTGCCCTGTACTCCACCTCCTGTCCCTCACTTATACACCCAACAACAGCCGAGTCGTCAGAAAACTTTTGCAGGTGACACGACTCAGTGTTATACTGAAAGTCTGTGGTGTATAAGGTGAACAGGAAAGGAGACAGTACAGTCCCCTGTGGAGCTCCTGTATCACTAACCACCACATCAGACAGAACACTGCCCATACAGACAAACTGCGGTCTGTCTGTCTGTCAGGTAGTCAGAAATCCAGGAGATCATTGTGTCGTCTACTCCCATCAGCCGCAGCTTCTCCCCCCAGTAGCAGTGGCTGAATGGTGTTAAAAGCACTAGAGAAATCAAAGAATGTGATTCTCACAGTACCTCCTCCACCATCCAGGTGCAAATGGGCTTGTTGCAGCAGGTAGATGACAGCATAATCAACTCCCAAGTGGGGCTAGTAAGCAAATTGCAGAGGGTCTAGCAGGGCTCTCACCTGCGGCCTCAGGTTGACCAAAACTGATCTCTCCAGCACCTTCATGACGTAAGATGTGAGAGCCACTGGTCGATAGTCATTGAGGTCTGATGGTGTCGACTTCTTTGGAACAGGAACCAGGCAGGAAGTCTTCCAAAGCACTGGTATTCTCTCCTGACCAAGGCTCAGTTTGTAGAGGTGTTGTAGGACAGGAGACAGCTGGCTGGCACATGTCTTCAGGATCCTGGGGCTGATACCGTCAGGGCCTGCAGCCTTATGCTGATGGAGTCTCTCCAGCTGTCTCCTAACCTGGCCTGCAGTCACAGTCATGCGGGGGAGGCTGCTGGTGTCTTCAGTGGAGGACAAGGAGGTGTAGGAGGAGGTGAAGGTGGAGGAGGAGGAGGCAGAGGAGGAGGAGGTGGAGGTGGAAGAGGTGTAGGAGGAAGAGGTGGAGGAGCTTCCTCCTGTAGGCGTCTTTACAGGTCCTCAGCATATCCCTGAGTTCATGCTGCACTCTCTTCAGTTCTTCCCTGTCTCCAGACCTGAACGCCCTCTTCTTCTAGTTAAGAACGGATTTCAGGTCATTGGTGATCCACCGCTTATTATTAGGGAAGCAGCTCACAGTCCGGGTTAGCATGGTGGTGTATTCACAGAACCTGATGTATTCTGTGATGCAGTCGGTCATGCTGTCCAGATCCTCTCCATGTGACTCAACAAGTGCATCCCAGTCTGTCGACTCAAAGCAGTCCTGTAGTGCGTCAGCGGCCTCCTGAGTCCACCTCCTCACGCTCCTAGTGTGGACAGGCTGCCGCTGAACAAGGGGAATATACTTAGGGGTCAGCAGAACCAGGTTGTGGTCAGATCTTCTGAGAGGGGGAGGGCTGTGGGACTGTATGCATCCTTAGCCTTTTCATACAACAGATCCAGTGTGTTACAGTCTCTGGTGGGGCAGTCAACATACTGGTGAAATGTTGGGAGTGTTTTATCCAGTGAGACGGGATTAAAATCCCCAGTGATGACAATAAATGCGATAGGATGCAGCGTCTGTATCTGGGCAACAGCGGAGTGGATGACGTCACAGGCCAGCGCTGCATCAGTTGAAGGAGGAACGTACACACCGATAATGATGGCAGACGTGAATTCCCGGGGCAAATAACAAGGCCTCATCCCCACAGTCAACAGTTCAATGTCCGGGGTACAGAGACGTTTCTTCACGTGAACGTGTCCGGGATTACACCACCTCTCACTCAAGTACAGTGCAATCCCTCCTCCTTTTTTCTTTCCGCTGCTTGTCACGTCCCTGTCCACACGAACAGTGCTGAAACCGGGAATCGCCACGATGTGGTCCGGGATGTGTGAGTGAAGCCATGTCTCCATGAAACACAACAAACTGCACTCACAATATTCCCTCTGAGCCTTTATCAGCATGGCGAGTTCGTCCGTCTTGTTCCCATGAGACCTCACGTTTCCCATGACGATCGCCGGTACAGCCGGTCTGTGTCTCCTCCTCTTCACCCTCCGTTTCACTCTAGCTCTGCAGCCACGACGTCTCCTCCGCAGCTCATTCAGGATAAAAAAAATTCACTAACAACCTTCTAATAGCTTCAGACAAATCGCATCCTGCTACAGAGTTTGGAGCATCTAACTGGCATTAAGGGAACCGCATTAAGCTGGTTTAAGTCGTATTTATCAGATAGAGCTCAGTTTGTACATGTTAAAGACCATGCACACAAGTTAGTCACAGAGTTCCACAGGGTTCTGTCCTTGGCTCAATTCTAAACACCTTATATATGCTTCCCTTAGGAAATATTATAATTTTCATTATAATGCTGATGATACACAATTGTATTTGTCGATCAAACCAGAAGAAACCGATCAGTTTGCTAAACTTCAAATGTGCATTAAGAAAATAAAAAGCTTAATGACCTGCAATTTTCTGATATTAAACTCAAATAAAACGGAAGTTATTGTACTTGGCCCCGAAGGCCTCTGAAACTCAATAGCTAAAGATATTGTTACTCTGGATGTTTGTTGTGTTGTCTTACGGCACCACAGTAAGGAATCTGGGTGTTATTTTTGATCAGGATATGTCCTCCGATTCTCACATAAAACTAACGACAAGGACTGCATATTTTCACCTGCGTAATATTGTGAAAAATTAGGAACATTGTGTCTCAGAAAGATGCAGAAAAACTAGTCCATGCATTTGTTACTTCTAGGCTGGACTATTGCAACTCCTTATTATCAGGCTGCTCCAATAAGTCTGTTAAGAGTCTCCAGTTGGTCCAAAATGCTGCAGCTCGAGTACTAACTAAAACAAATTGAAGAGAACATATTTCTCCTGTATTAGCCTCTTTGCACTTGCTACCTGTAAAATCTAGAATATAATTTAAAATCCTTCTCCTTACCTACAAAGCTCTTATTGGTAAGGCTCCGTCGTATCTCAAAGAGTTCATAGTACCGTATTACCCGACTAGATCGCTGCGCTCTGAGAATGCAGGGCTACTTATCGTTCCTTGAGTCTCCAAAAGTAGAATGGAAGGCAGAGCCTTCAGCTACCAAGCTCCTCTACTGTGGAACCAACTCCCAAGTGTTATTCGGGAGGCAGACACTGTCCCCATATTTAGGAGTAAACTTAAAGCTTTCCTCTTTGATAAAGCCCTCAGCAATGTTGTCATTTTTAAGCTGATTTTGTTCTGCTTAATTATGCTGCTATAGGCCTAGTCTGCCGGGGGATAATACTTTTCCTGATACTCTGATTTTCTCTCCTCTCTGTCTGTATCATTCATGTCTCATCAATGCATGTTACTAATTCAACTTCTTCCCCGGAGTTGTTTGTGCTTTGTCATATTGCAGGTCTCTGCTGATCGTGGTCCTGCATGACGCTTCCTGCTACTATTATAATCTATCACCTTAGCTGTGCTTGTTTCTACTATTCTGCTGTATTAACTGCCATGACATATAAGTGATATTCACATTGCTATAGATATTATTTTAGTTACTGGAAGTGTGTCTGTCTCTGTCTTTGTGTCTTTCTTTTTCTCTCTCTGTCCATCTATCCGTCTTTTCTCTCTTTCTCTCTCCTTTTCTTCCTCCCCAACCTGTCAAGACAGATGTCCGTCCTCCACCAAGCTGGGTCTGTCCGACATTCCTGCCTGTTATAGGGAAGGTTTTCGTTGACAGCTGAGAGACAGAGACAGCTACAGAGACATTGACAGCTACATGTCTTTTGTTAGAGAAAATAACATTAGGATGGTGTTGTATGTGCAGTATTTCTTGATCTTGGGAAGGCTTTTGATACAGTCAATCATAAAGTGCTCCTTATGAAGATATCCAAATTAAATTTCTGTAATGGTGCAATAAAATGGGTTGAATCATATTTAACAAACAGGTCTCAGTCGGTTTCCATAAATAATCCTAGATCAAAGTCACTTCAGTTGCCAACTGGTGTTTCGCAAGGATCAATTCTTGGTCCACTCTTGTTCAATTTTCATATTAATGACCTCCCATCTGTGTGTCCTCAGGTTGAAACTATAATGTATGAAGATGATACAGTTGTATTTGTACATGGCAGATCCAAGGCAGTTGTTGTAGATAAGCTTACTAGATCCATGGCTCAGGTTAAAGCATAGCTGAGAGAATGTTGCCTGCAATTAAATGTCTCAAAAACAGTCAGTGTGTTCTTTTGTAAAACCAATAAACCCAATAGTGACAATTACATAATTGTAGAGAGACAAAAAATTACAGGTTGTGAGTGAATTTAAATTTTTTGGTGTGTTAATCGATTCAAACCGTCCTTTAAGGCACATGCTAAAAAAAACCTACAAAACTACCAAATTCAATATGGCAAATTTCCCTTCCATCAGAACTTACACATCTACAGGGGCTGCTAAAATGTTTTTACATTCAATGATCTTTAGTCATCTGAATCATTGTTTGACAACTTGAGAATATAAAAACCACTTGAATCACAATACAAACAAGCAAGAAAAACTCTAGATAAAAAAACACAATACTTCCATCAGTGTTCAATTTTTAAAAAGTACCAGCTTTTAATGTGTGCTTGGTTTTTAAGGTCACTTATAATCTAGCTCCACCACCACTTCCTGCTTACATCAGCAGAAGAACAGGTACTGACTGTGTCACAAGGGGATCATCTAGGGGCGATTGTGTTTTTCTGTTGCGAAAAAGCACTTTTAGTCAGTCAGCCTGTTCCGTCAAAAGTGCAAGAGAATGGAATTCAATCCCACAACACGTCAGAGAACTACACACATACACATCTTTTACCAAGCAGTTAAGACGATGGATGATCAATACATATACATGTCAACATTAAAATAATTTGTTATGAATAGGACATGACATCGCAGGCTTAACAATACATTGAATGTGTCTTTTCAATTTTTCACTGTTGTTTTTTATTCTGCGCTCTGTTACTTTGACTTACGACCTGTTCTGTTTGTTCTGTTGAGCTCTGTCCTGCTTATGTTCTTCTTTAGCTTGTTTATTTGTATTTGATATATATATGTATATATATTAGGGGTGGAACGGTTCACAAAATCCACTGTTCGGTTCATATCAAGGTTTTGGGGTCACGGTTTTTGGGTTCGGTTCGGTTGTTTTTTTCTATTTCTTTTAGATTCTGAAAACACCATGTATCAGATCTGTAGCCTAATAATTAAAACAAATTTAATCAGATATTCTTAAGGACATGTCATGCAATCATGCAAAAACTGAAATAATGAGGCAGCTTGTTTAGGGATTAATGTAATAGTCTTAAATGAAAGTGAAGTGAGATTTTGAAACAGTAGGAGAGACATTGCTACATTTGCAACAATTGTTTGCCTTCTAGGTAAGAATATAAACACTTATCCATTATCAAATCTTAGAAAAAATGAAGAAAATAGTTTTTCTTTCACTAAAATACGCACAGACAGCAATCACTGAACTGACTGAAATAGGCTACATCAGGGTTATTCAGTTAATGTAGAATTGAGGCAGGTTGACGAAAATGATCCAAAATGAGGGGCCGGAAAAATATGAGCATCACATTAATGGATATTGTAAAACAATGCAGCACATAGGAGTGCATACAGTATATCGTCTTTATTTTATCAATGTAAATAATCATGCATCACATTAATGGATATTGTAAAACAATACAGTTAGATAGGAGTGCATACAGTATATTGTCTTTATTTTATCAATCTAAATATTAGTCATTACCTCAAAGTGCAACAAGCTTGTCAAAAAAAATCCCTGTTAAATGAACAAACCTGTTAACCAGAGGTTTACACTCAATTATTGGACTAAAGTACAAGTTTGAGGCTCTTCTCCTTTACTTGAGTATTTTATTTACATGCTACTTCATTCTTCTACTCCTCTACAAATCAGTGGAAATATTCTACTTTTTACTCCACTACATTTATCTGATTACTTCAGTTATTAGTTACTTTACCAGGCTTACAAGCACATATGAACATTACTTTATCCATCAAAAACTGGACTGACACAAATGAACATAACATAAATACAAAGTAGCATTATTTTTTATCAACTTATCCTCTTTACACTCAGATATGGCTGCAGAGTAAACACATGCTTCACAGTGACAGAAACAAAAACTTCTCTGTCCATTCTCTGGTGAACTGACGGTTTTCTGTGTCAACCTTAGTAGAAGAGTAGAGTAGAAAGAGACATTGATGTGGTGATTTAACCACGGATTTGACATACAGAAACAAACCAACAGAGCGGAGCTTAGCGAGCTGTTGCCAAGAGGATTTAAAAAACCTACGAAGAAGAGCGTAGCGGGAGCGTGCTTAGCGTTGTGGCCATGGAGCAAGTCTCCCACCGCGCCGGGATTTGACGTGCTGAGACGTAGCGCTGAGATGGACACAAGAGAGGACAGTGGTCATGAAGGCTTACGCTACGTTGCACCTCAAACACCAAACGTAACACACGTGTCCCGAACCGTGACATGCGTACCGAACGGGACGGATTTTTTCAATAAACCGTTCCACCCCTAATATATATATATCGATGCCAGGGGACTACAGATGAAAATTAGCCTTTTGGCTAATTCTGGCATTTTTAACCCATATATGATCACGTGTTTTATTAATTTGCACTGTCCCCTTCTTAAATAAACTGAATTGAACTGAACAAAATTTTATAATACCCAGATGGATTCAAACTCTGGTCTCCTTTTCATCTCAGTCGGATGCTTAAACCACTCACCCACAATTAACTACCACGATACCACACTTTGTCGCTTCTTGAAGCGGTGGATGAGGGGTCAGGTGTATATTTCAATTCAATTCAATTCAATTTTATTTATAGTGCCAAATCATAACAAAAGTTATCTCAGGACACTTTACAAACTAGGTAAAGACAACACTCTATGACTTATTTATTATAAACATAGACCCAACAATTCCCCCGTAGAGTACGGTGGCAACGAAAACCTGAGACAGACCCAGCTCTGTGGATATATAGATATATAACCAGAGCATGCGGAAAAGGCTTTTTCGACCAAATAAATTGGTCAATAATATTATTAGACAGGTAATACCTTGTCTTTTCTTAAAAACAGTAACTTGACTTACCTGACCCATCTTGACTTGCAAAAAAAAAGGCGCAGGTCTTTTTTAAGACTTTGACCAAATGTCTTGAGTCAGATGTCTGGAAATAATACAGCCATATTTCAACCAATTACTGGACTTCACAAACCTTCTCAAATTGTGATTCTGGGCCGGAAGCACTGGGTGTTAAGTTATGATTATAATGCACTGTTCCTATGTTTTCCCTTTCCTCCCTCGTGTGTGAGTAGAGCAGGGTGTAATACGGACCAACAGTTGCCAATCAGACAGCAGTGGTTTTTTAGAGGACCCTTTCATCCCATCCCTTTCTCAGCAGGCATCACCAGGACTTGAGCTCATCAAGGTCACTAAAATGTGATGTATAATACTGAATATATGTAAACTCTCTCTATCTCTCTCTCTCTCTCTCTCTCTCTCTCTCTCTCTCTCTCTCTCTCTCTCTCTCTCTCTCTCTCTGTACATGTACATGTACATGTGCATAACGGATCTGTGTCTCCAGTCGTACAGTTTTTGTCTAAACTCTATCAAACTTTCTGTTGAACCTAAAAATAGAAATGATGGTGTAATATTTTGAGTTAATTTAATGATGATAAACTGAAGTTTAACTTCTTATTTTTGTAACCACATATCGTTTTAACGGCCTAATTTATTATTTACAAGAGTGGTCAAAGGACGCTAACAGGGGAATTAGCCGCGTGCTCCCTAGTCGGACACCCCGATCTCCTCTCTGTAAACACTGGAAGCTGCTGGTCATCCACATTAACATCAATGTTGTCAAAACATCCGGGACCATACTTAAGTCCTTCACAATAAAATGACATGCTTTAACCGCTCCAAAATATAGCGTAAAGTCTTCTTCATTTTCATTTTTAATGTAAACCATCACCTGAGCCACTCAGGCTGAGCTTCGCCCAAACGTTCTTAATGCTTTCTCTCATTAGGGTCACCTTATTTTATTAATTTGACATGAAAATGTCCATGTACGAATATGAAATTTCACCTGAAGCTTCTTGGAAGTGTGTAAATAAATTTTACTTGCACTTGGGTGGCGATCACCCAGTAAAAGCAACACGAAAAGATCGAAACTGTGGCAGACCAGATCCGTCGGGATAGGGATAATACAACAGAACGGCGTCCGACTGGTGATACAGTTACATTAATATCAAACTGTATAATAACAGTATATAGAACAGTTGATGTGCTGTTGTTTGACTGTATGTATTGTCTGTTTGGTTTCAGGCTCTGTTAGGCCTGTCAGGAGGAAGCACTGACAGCCAGAGTAGTGAGAGGCCAGGCTCCTCCTCTCCTTCTTCGACTCATACCCCTCCATCTCTCCTGGGCTCCTTACCTCTGACCTCTTCCGGTGTTGACAAATCTCTCCTTTTTTCTCCCAGTCATTCACCGCGGCCTTCATTAGTCTTTAGCGCTTCCGTATTACCTGATGCGTGTCTCTCGGACCTGCAAAATTCTGAGACGGAGACACAACCAGATCAGGATCAGTCTCCACTTGCATTGGTGGTACCTAAGGTACAGAATGGAACTCCCTCCCAATCTCCAGTTCTCCCTTCCCCTGCAGCCTTTACCTCTCTCTCCCCTACATCTTCTCCCATACAACATGACAACAAGGATGCTCCATCCCTCCACCTCTCTATTCTATCTCATGACTCTAAAGGCACAGCATACTCTACCTGTTCAAGTGTCCCTTCTCCTGCCTCATCTCCTTCTCCCTCTCAAAATTTGGATTGTCCGTTTTCTTCATCTGTGATTGCTAGTTCTTCTAAACGTTCTGACTCCTTCGCTGGGAGTCCAGAGAACACACAGTCACAACAGACTGAGGTGGCCTCACATGGAAACTCCCTCTCTGCTTCTTGTGGCTTATCATCTCTGCCCTCCTCCGATCCCTGTTTGCCTCCCTCTGCCCCTCCTTATATCCATTGTCCATCCTCTTTAGCCTCTCGCTCAGTAATTGAGCTCCTCTCACAGAGTCAAGAAAACAATCAAAAAGATTCCCTTTTGCCAGACTCAGATGGAATGGGCCTCTCTGATCGCCTTAATAATACACATAAGGAAGAGGATGAAACAGCATCCTCTCTATCCTGTCAGTTGAACAAGGACAATCCCTCAGCTCCATCCGACATCATTATGGACTCAGAGTTAAAGGAAGGTTGTCCCACACTGCCCTGCCTTTCTCCTAGCCATTACATGTCAGTTTGTCAGTCTACCCACTTATCACAGTTACATGAATCAGATGGTCTGATGGATCCAGCTGTTGGAAGAATTTCCGACCTGACAGAGTGGTCCATCTACCAACAGGACAAGCCATATTTGTATGATGATAACACAGACACTGCTCCAGCATCTCCTGTCCAATATATTATTCATGTTAAGAATCACCACTCCTTGGACTTTGAGCATACCCTTCAGAGGAATGGAAAGGGAGGGCTAGAGGGTGAGAGACAAACTGACACTGTGCAGACTCCAGAGGCTGTTGTTTACATCTCAGATACAGAGAATTATGCAGGCCTGTCAGAAGGTTCTAGATTAGTCTCTAAGAAAGTATGTAACCAAACAGAAATAGATCCACAGGTCGTGTCCTGTAGTTTTCATGATGAGCTTTTAACTGGAACCCAACCGGAAGAATGTCAAAGGGAAATAAATGACTCAGAAAGTGAATCTCTCAGAAGTTCTTTAGTGTTACATGATGATGTTCCAGAGGCACACAGTAGAATTGAAGTGGAACCAAAGGATCTAATTGAGATTGAGAGCTTAGATCTGGTATTTCAAACCTCAGTGGATGGCTCAGAAGGCGAATATGGAGATGTAGATGCCTTTTTCCAACAGCTTGATTCTGAAGGACGGGTCTATTGGGCAGAACCTATCCAGGTTTCCAATCAAACCCCTGTGATTGAGGAGACAGACAGTTCTGAAACCTCAGATGAATGTCCTGGGAATTCTCTGTTGCCTAGAGGCCCAGCTATTCTTGATTCATTTTCATCCACAGACAGAGCTGTGCCTTTATCTTTGTCATCCATAACAACAATGGACACTGACCAGATGTCAAGAAATGCAATTGCCTCCTCAGATACATCCTCCCCCTTGACCCTAGATCCATTCCCATCCTCCTCAACAGCCCCGGACCTCAAGCCACCAAGCCGCTCTGTTTCTGTCCAGATGTCTTCATCTCTATCTTCTCATATTGTCCACAGGAAGGATATTCCCTTTGTGACTGACTCAGAATGCGCCCTTTTCTCGAGTGATCTCCCTTTGGACACCTCCAGCCCTCTCCGTGCTGTCCAGTCATGGACAGACCTTCAGATTCAAAGAAACACTCTCATCAAGAAGTTATCACATGGGGCTCTTCATACTGCCCCAAAGGAAGGAACAGTATCCACTGGTGCCACAGAAACTACACAAGGACCTACAGTGAACTTCTTTTCATCTCCATATTTCCCTCTGCTGTCTAATGACTGGCAGTCACATGAGTGCAGTAACATGAGCATCCCTGGTACAGCTAGAAATGACCATACCATATCCGTCTCTATCGATAAAGAGCTGTGGCCTGATGAGGAAGAAGAGGTGGACAGGAATGGAAATGAAGATGAGGAGAAGCTTTGGGAAGGCAATCAGACACCATGTTGCTGCTTCCTTGACCACCAGTGTACCTGCTGTACTCAGGAGAGGTACAACAAGCAACACACTGCGGAAAACACACCTGTGAGTAATACCACTCATTAATACCTCCCCATAGTGTGCACTTATTTCACTCTTTATATTCTGTTACAAACATTCACACTGACGCAGGACTTTCTTCATGCAAAGGGCGACCCAGTTTGTTGACGAGCAACGTCAAAGGGTCCTGACAAAGTGAACTCATGTGACAGGTTGTGATTACAGAGAGCAGGACAGACAGAATAGTGGTTTAAGTAGTGCTGTCCAAATGAAGCTTCATGAAGCATTTTCTTCCACTAGATGGAGCTCTCTATTCAACAAAGGGTTGAAAACACACTGAATCAGCATTCATTGAACCTTTCTCTTTAAACCCAGAGCTCTATCTAGTGGGGGAAAAAAAGCTTCACAGAGCTGGAAGCTGTCAGATGGAATCGGCTCCAGCTTATTCTTCTCGCCAACAGCACCCATTTCAATTGCATGCAATTTGACAATTATGCAAATTAGGCGATGATGATGCATTAAGCAACTTCAAGCAACTTTTAGAACATACCTTACTGAGAAGTTGGCACACTTGGACATCACTAGGCTCATTAGAGAGGATACCGCTGCTTTCTTATCCTTGATTCATATTTTATTTTAGCTTTCCCTTGTGACATTAAAATTGTGTAGTTAAAAACACAATTCATAAGGGTACGTCAATTAGGAGAGAGGAAACTTGAATTTAAATAAAAACATGATGACTGTCAGTTTAATAATGCAGCACAAGATCTTGAGTCCATGAGAGAGCTGAACTCACACTTTATTATCTATTCTAACACAGTTATGAACTATTACCAAGGCATTTACAGCTTTGTTTGTATACAGAACCATGTGCATGAAACCAAATCGCCTGAATGAAAGACTAGATTATCCTTTGCCATCAAGTTGGACTGAGCAAAGGAAACAGTTGAAACATAGTAGGTTTAGTTAAGAAGTCATCTCTAATGTTTTCTATATTCACATAATTTAAAAGTTGGCACAGCCGGTCATACAGCTGTTGGAATGATGCTGATGTTGTCAGATAACTTCAGAATGAATAATGGTTTGCAACGCAGCAGTAAGCTGTAGGTCATGACTGCATTGATTCTAGATGGCTAATAAGTCCTGGCCAGGGGCCTGTACTAAAAAAGCGTGTCAATTGTATCCAATTGAAGCTGCTTAACAGACCACCCATGTTGCTCATCTTGATTTACTATTTTCTGTCCTTTATGTGTGGCCACATGTCCTTCTAACAGTCAGCCTTCTAAAAACTACAAAAAACTGTGTAAAAAAAAAGTACAATCTGTTTAAAAATGATTTAACTATTGTACCAGAGGGCCATGTAAGGCGTTAGAGCAATCTGTGGGTGTTTTTACGTTTCACATTACAATAAACTCATTAGAACCAACCACAACATCATTTCGTAAACATGCACATGCCATTTCTGTGGAGCAGGTAAAACCTTAAGGCGCCCTGTCTTCATGACAAATCATGTCTGTACCCAATGTTCTGTATTTTGTCTGTTGTTGTCTCAGTGACCTGTCCTATATATAAAAATATATACCTGTATATATACTGTATATATTAGCGATAAGCCAGATACTCGGCTGAGACGAGTATCCGGTACAGATAAAGCACTTTTGCCGAGTACGAGTATGATACGAGTAATACTCATCAATATCCGTGCTCGGATTGAATGAAAATCCTCATTAGCGGACTGGACTGTGTCTGCCCTGTGTGATATGTTTGTCACAGCGCTGCTCTGCTGCTGTGTACCCCTCCGATACACACTCAGCACAGCACTCTGTCACTCCCTCACTCAGACTCGTGGGTCTTTTCCTTTAACTTCTAAGTTTAAGTTAAGCACCGCCCACCCCAAGTACGGATACGGATAATTCATATGGATACAGATACAGATAATGCTGTACTTGCTCATCCCTAATATATATATACTTTATATACAGTACTATGCAAAAGTTTAAGGCAGGTGTAGAAAAAATGATGTAGAATGCATCAAAAAATGGAAGTGTTCATGGTTTATTTTCATCGATTATCAAAATGCAGTGCCTGAACAGAAGAGAAACCTAATTAAAATCAATATTTGGTGTGACCACCCTTTGCCTTCAAAACAGCATCTATTCTTCTAGGTTCACTTTCAAACAGTTTTTGAAGGAACTCGGCTCATAGGTTGTTTTAAACATCTTGGAGAACTAACCACAGATCTTCTGTGGATGTAGGCTTCCTCAAATCCTTCTGTCTCTTTATGTAATCCCAGACAGACTGGATGATGTTGAGATCAGGGCTCTGTGGGGCCACACCATTACTTCCATGTCTTCTTGCTCTGAAATTAAATACATCATTACAAATTATCGATGAAGATTTTTTAACATGCATAAGAGAATTCCATGCCCCTGAGCTGCTCCAACACGCACACGCACACACACACACGCACGCACACACAGGTCGGAATGGCAGCAGATTGCAGCCAGATACTGGTTATTGGCTGTAAGACAGACAGCTTCTCTGCTTATATCAGATGCCCCAAAAACTGTAAACTGTGAAAAACTGTATGTTACATTGCAGTTACTATTACAACTGAGTGACAAAACCCAGCAGCATTATTTTGGTCAGTGAAACAGTTTCCATTGATTTAATTCTTTTTGTATTCAGACATGTTAGAAACAGGAGTGAGCAGTGAGTTATGAGGTATCAATCTTTCAATGAGTCACGATGTTTGCACTTTGGTATAAGCAGTATCATTTTGTTGTCATGATACCATAGTCCTTGAGATGTGGGCCTTTCAAATCCAGGATCATGTTAGCATATCAATGTCTCATTTGCATGTGAAGCAGAGGTCTGTTTGGTACATGAAGTGGTGCACGGAAACTGAATAACAATAAGAAAGTATCTTGAGCACTGTGCTCTGACTTAACAGTGTGTTTACATGAACAGCAGTAACCCCAAAATGGCCTTTCCCTGGTTAAGGGAATAATGTGATTATTGAACTTCACCCAGTTTACATGAGTGGTGGAGAATGGGAAATGGTAAATGGACTTGTACTTATATAGCGCCTTTCTTGTCATCTGACTACTCAAGGCGATTCACAATGTCTGTCACATTCACCCATTCACACAGACATTCACACTGATGGCAGTGGACATCTACATACCATCTAATCTGATCTAACCATTCACACCACATTTACACACCCATGCGCAGCACGGGGAGCAATTCAGGGTTCAGTGTCTTGCCCAAGGACACTTCAACATGTCGACCGGGGGGAGATGGGGATCGAACCACCAATCTCTCGAACAGAGGACGACCCACACTGCCACCAAGCCACAGCCGCCCATAAAATGACAAGGAGTAACTCCAACTCCTGTACAGTAGGTGGCGCGCCACCAACACAATCACAACAACTTGGAAAAGAGAACATGGACAACTTTTTGACAGAATTACGACAGAAACGGGTCTTCTTGGTAGTGATGTTACTATCCATGGCAGAGTCATTCCTCTGTTTAAAGATAAAGCTTGTGTTGTGTTTGTTTTTTCATGTTGTTTTGGCGCCGTTGCTTCCTGATCTATTCTATTTCTGGGTCAAAAACCACTGCCGCAGAGTGGAAGAGTTATAACCCACGGAGCATGCGCAGATGCGTTACCTGGTCCCATAATGGTGTTTACATGCATGAATAGTCGGGGTACTAAAGGAGTTATCTTGGTCTGTTAACTGGGGTATGCAAACTCCGATTTACCCGGGGTACGGTGTTTACATGGTGTTTGAGAAACCACAGTATTGCCTTAACGTAAATATAATCAGGACTTTTAACCACATGAATACACATGAGTGATGGATCTAGATTACACTTTTCCTCTTTCATTTGACCTAACCTCTGCGTGAATGCTGTAGCGTCATTAAGGGGGGGGGGGGGGGGGGTCAAACATGATTTATTCCTGTTACTTTCAGTGGCTTCAGTGCACACTGCAAATATATATATATAAATATATATAGAAAAACACTTTTTATGAAAAATAATAAAAATGGCCTTAAGGAAAACACCAGGCAATCACTGGTTAAGGTAATAGGCTGGGCAGTTAGTTAAAGTTGTAGCAGACCTGAATTGTGCAATAAACAATTTGCTTGATAAGACAATAAGCTGGGATCGGCTCCAGCCCCCCGCGACCCCGACAGGGACAAGCGGTTCAAGATGAATGAATGAATGAAAATAAGCTGTTACTGCTGGGTTCCGGCACATTTTTTCGTTAGTTTGACAGAGTTGGTAGATCTCCACCATAATGGCTGGGCCAGACTATCTGCATTAGCATTGAGTATGTTTTCCCGGTGCCCATGTTAACAGGTTGGAGCAGCCACACTACCTGCCTGAGCAGGATGGTTCAGTTGCGACTCGGCTGCGTGTCAGCTGCAGAACATCTTGAGAATAAAAGCCTTTTTTTTACAATGACACTTGTGGTTTAAAGCAAAAAGAGACAGTGAAACAGTCTTTTGACAGTCATATTGACTTAACAGCACTTTTACTGTTACAGTTTCAATGTAGAACTTTCTGAAACAAATATAAATGACATTTGTAAGGACTCTATTATTTATGGCCATGATCATAGTGGAATTCAATGTAGAAAGACAAGCAGCCAAGCAGGGCTACATCCACCGAAGTCCAGAATGTTGTAGATCAGAGAAACAATCAAAAAATTGACAGCTTTATGTCCATGGCTTTGCTTCATCCTTTCCCACAAATGCTTACCAACAAGTCATCCGAGTTTCACAGCTCCTGCCTCCAAAAACATTCCCACTGTGCTGTTGTGAAATGAAGGAGTTGTGTGTACAGCTTTGAGTGTGTCACTCAGCATCACAGATCACCTGCATGTTGATGGAATGGTCATTTTTCTGGTTCATGAATTGGATGCAATGAACAGTGAAGATTATATTGAACATTATACAGATCAGATATGTGCACAAGTATATGAAACACAGTCACTTGCATTTGGTTTGATGTAACAGCTAAATGGACTGAATATCAGAATATGTCATGTTTGACTTTCACACAGGTTTTAATCCATCCTTTTTAATTACATTGATCAAATCATATGCAGCTGTTTATTTTCCTTTAGAATACAATGGATATCTCTTGAAAAATATTAAATGAAGCTAGTTTTAGTACAGTACAATAATTGTCTGTTAAATACATGTACACTTAGCTGCTTTTAACAGTTAAATGATGTACTTTTATTTTATAATATAGTACAAATTAAGTACATTCACAATACAATATTAATATAAGTACATGGGCTGATTTTTGCTTACTTAAAATTTTCTACTATTTAACTCTTGTTCTCCACAGTACTCTCTGGATGAATTGGAGAAGATGATGCTGTGTCTGCAGCAGTTTCGCTCTGTACTCAGCAACATGGAGGAGCAGCTCTCTGAAAACCAGGCGGCTGTTTACAGTGCTCTCTCTGACCAGGACAGGTACACAGTCTAGTTTAATAAGTTCTGTTTGGATCCTGACATGCTCCACTTAGTTTCTGCATTAATATTACAACTTTATGAATGAGTCTAATGCTCTATTGGGGAATAGTTTACACTCATTATACATTGAGCCGGAGAAGTTTTAGATTAAATTCATTTCCTGTTGTAGTCAGTGAAGTACAGTAAATATTGGACCCATTTTTTTTCAAAAGTGGTATTTTGCAAAAAGACAGATCAGGAGAATTCAACTTTGTTTGAGACCTGTTTCTGTTACATGACATTACATTTCATTTAGCTAGCGTCAGTCCAAAGCAACTTCCAATAAGTGTATCTATTAGGGGTGTAATGGTACATCAAAGTCACGGCTCGGTACATACCTTGGTTTTGAAGTCACGGTACGGAACAGGACAATACGGGTCATAGTTAAGGGGGAGTATTCAATTCAATTCAATTTTATTTATAATGCCAAATCATAACAAAAGTTATATCAGGACACTTTACAGAGTAGGTATAGACCACACTCTATGACTTATTTATGATTTACATAGACCCAACAATTCCCCCGTAGAGTACGGTGGCAACGAAAACCTTCCCTATTACAGGCAGGAACGTTGGACAGACCCAGCTCTATGGAGGACAGCCATCTGTCTTGACAAAATCAGCTTAAAAATAACAACATAGCTAAGGGCTAGTAAGCCCTAGCTGTAAACTTTATCAAAGAGGAAAGTTTTGAGTTTACTCTTAAATATGGGGACAGTATCTGCCTCCCGAATAACACTTGGGAGTTGGTTCCATAGGAGAGGAGCTTGGTAGCTGAAGGCTCTGCCTCCCATTCTACTTCGATTTGTTAGTACACAAGCTGCAGCATTTTTGGACCAATTGGAGACTCTTAACAGAGTTATTGGAGCAGCCTAATAATAAGGAGTTGCAATAGTCCAGCCTTGAAGTAACAAATGCATGGAGTAGTTTTTCTGCATCTTTCTGAGACACAATGTTCCTAATTTTCGCAATATTACGCAGGTGAAAATATGCAGTCCTTGTCGTTAGTTTTATGTGAGAATCGAAGGACATATCCTGATCAAAAATAACACCCAGATTCCTTACTGTGGTGCTGGAGGACAACATAACATCTTCCAGAGTAACAATATCTTTAGCTATTGAGTTTCGGAGGCCTTTGGGGCCAGGTACAATAACTTCACCTTTATCTGAGTTTAACATCAGAAAATTGCAGGTTATCCAGCTTTTTATATCTTAATGCACATTTGAGGTTTAGCTAACTGATCGGTTTCTTCTGGTTTGATCGACAAATATAATTGTGCATCATCAGAATAACAATGAAAATTTATCGAGTGCTTCCTTATAATATTTCCTAAGGGAAGCATGTATAAGGTGAATAGGATCGGTCCAAGGACAGAACCCTGTGGGACTCCGTGACTAACTTTAGTGTGTATGGTGGATTTGTTGTTAACGTGTACAAACTGAGATCTATCTGATAAATAAGACTTAAACCAGCTTAATGCGGTTCCCTTAATGCCAATTAGATGCTCCAGTCTCTGTAGCAGGATGTGATGGTCAATAGTGTCGAAGGCCGCACTAAGATCGAGTAAAAGAAGTACAGAGACAAGTCCTTTGTCTGAAGCTATAAGAAGGTCGTTAGTAAGTTTTACCAGTGCTGTCTCAGTGCTATGATTCATTCTAAATCCTGACTGGAAGTCCTCAAGTAACTCATTATTATGTAAAAAGTCACACAGCTGATTGGCGATTAATTTCTCAAAGATCTTAGAGAGGAAAGGAAGGTTAGATATAGGTCTATAGTTGGCTAGTACCTCAGGATCAAGACTGGGCTTTTTAAGAAGAGGTTTAATTACAGGTACTTTAAAAGACTGTGGTACATAACCTGCTCATAAAGACATATTACCATATCTAATACATGAGTGCTAACTAAAGGTAACACTACTCTAAGTAACCTAGTTGGAATAGAGTCTAGGAGACAAGTAGAAGGCTTTGAAGCGGAAATAGTAGAGGTCAATTTGTTAAGGTCAACTGTAGAAAAGCAGTCCAAGAATATATCGGGTTGTACAGTTGTTTCGAAGGTTCCTTGGTTTGAAAAAAAAATTGGTGCCAAGCGAGTTGATTTTGTCTTTAATAGTTACTTAATAATATTATTTGTAATAATAATATTGTCATTAAAGAAGGTCATGAAGTCGTTACTACTGAGTGTTATAGGAATACATGGCTCAATAGAGCTGTGGCTCTCTGTCAGCCTGGCTACAGTGCTGAAAAGAAATCTAGGATTGTTCTTATTCTCCTCAATTAAAGATGAGTAATAGGCTGCTCTGGCATTATGGAGGACCTTCCTATATATTTTTAATTTAATATGAAAAAACTGCTTGGTTGTCAGAACGAATACAAGTTTAATTAATAAACAATTAAACACAACAGTTAAACAGTTTAGCTGTCAGTATGAAACATATAAAATGAAAAAATTAAATGTATAACAAATATAAAAAATAATGGTGCAATTCTCCAATAAATGAAAATACAACTGCGGCATTAACTTAGGTTATGGCATTTGCCCGATCTGAATTCCCCGGTAGGGGTTGTTGAAATAGTGGCCATGCCCGAACGCCAAGCACGAAACCACACGAAAAACAATGGAAAACATCAACAATGCACAAAATGTTTGAGCAGAAGAGTCCTGTCTCTGCCGGAGCCTTGCACTGGGCTCTACGGAGACAGGACCTAAGCTGCTGGAGGTGTTTCACTAATGCTCTTTTAAGCTGCGCACCCTCCTTCTCCCTCCCATAACTCCATTTTGGTAGGTACTGAAATTATGTCCATATACATTTTTTTTAGTAGAGTGCAGGTGTAATCAGCATTCCATAGATGATTGTTCATTTCTGTATTAAGTTGAACTTCCAGTTTGATTATGAGAAGGCCTCAGCCTGATCAATCAAAGGACAAGACTAGGCCCAAAGCCTTTTTTTGGCCACCTGGGCAGAAACAAAGGGAAGATGGCCACAACCAGGGGTGAACACGCCAAGGGATCCCAAACTGTTGGTCCATTGGCTGACCTGACCTCTTGTGCATGTGCGAGCCAAGCCCAAGGCTTATTCGTCTGGGGGAACTCTGACTTCTAGTTTTAAGTTATGCACCGCAAAACAAGACTGTACATTCGCAATATTAACGCTATGTATGCCACATTTTCAGACAGTGGTCTACCTCGATACCCCTTCAGGAGTGCCTGTAACGTGACGGTTCGGTACAAACACATGTATCGATACACCCAGGATCGAAATTAGACTTTTTTTTCTTTTTAAAAAATTTAAATAAGCTATCATCTTGTTCAAGGTGTAGTCGAAAGAGATGCATTTTTTGCCTGGGGCGAAAGATTTGTAGACTTTCTGCTGTCCGGATGTCGATGGGGAGCTAAACCGTTTTGTCTCTCTAGCAAAATCTTTCAAGATCTGGGAACACAGCTAAGCTTATGTCAATGAATGTCTGTGGACGCCTTAGATGAATATGTTTTGTATTGTTAAATATGGTTATTACCTGTATAAATGTCTAATGTCAGCAAAATGAAATAGAAATAGAAATTGGAAATAAATAAATCACACAATCTTTCATCCATCCACATTCCCTATATTTTCAAACAAGGCTCACACACCCCATATGTCAGGCCCCATCCACAAGCCAAGGTGGCTTGATTTTTGAGGTATCCACTGATTGCTGTAATGCAAACGCACAAACACAAATCTATGACCAATTGTAATTTAGTCATGTTTAGCTTTCACATTTTTTTTCTCAACTCTCAGTGACTTCAAAAATAAAAGTGCTATTAACATAGATACAATTATACATGTAGGCTACGTAAAATGCCTTATTTCTCAGAATCTTGGCCATTTGAAAAATAAAATTGTTCAAAAGTAATGCTGCAAAACTGGTATTTTGCCTATTTATATTTTTTTATACAATATAATATTTCAGTGTAAAGTTTATTTTGAAAGACCTTTTATCCTGAAATTCCACAGTGAAGTTCTGTAATTATTATGAAATGAATTGAATGAATTCTTCCCCTGACGTGGACACATCAAAAATATTTTTGATGCAATATGATGACTTGTATTATATTGTGGTGTGCTCGTGTAAAGTAAATGCTTAATTTCCTCTCCTCAAGAGTTTTATACGGCAGAGTGAGACAGAATGACAGTAAAGTGTTCATCTTCATGTCAGAGTTTTATACTGCAGAGCGAGACAGAATGACAAAGTGTTTACCTTCATGTCAGAGTTTTAGACTGCAGAGTGAGACAGAATGACAGTAAAGTGTTTACCTTCATGTCAGAGTTTTATACTGCAGAGTGAGACAGAATGACAGTAAAGTGTTTACCTTCATGTCAGAGTTTTATACTGCAGAGTGAGACAGAATGACAGTAAAGTGTTTACCCTGCATGTAAGCTCCTTTGAGCAGTTTCAACGCATTTGCCATAAATGTCAGCATACGGGTGCACTACAAATATAGGGCTGCTCACTTGACCCCAGCTTGCGTTCGTAGTGTTGCCGAAGTACTTGACTTTCATTTTGCAAACCTTGCATTTTGAATGAATCATGTCAAGTTCTGTCTTCCCTTGAGGTTGTGAAATCTTTAGTGCACCAAAAGAATCGTCTTCAGTGACAGTCGGCCTGGCAGTGACTGAGTAGAAGTGTGCATGGTGAGACAGAAAAAGACTTTTTAAAAATCGATTTTTGGGGTTCGATTATGAATTTTAGAAGACAGGAATCGCTACATTTACATGAATCCATTTTTTTGCCCATCCCTATTAAATGCCCGTTGTGTTGACTGAGCTCTCCAGGCGTCTCTCCCTCACCCCCAGTACTCGCATCTCCTGTGGGCAGGACTAAGACACGAGGAGAGAAGTTGAGCAATCGGGGATTTACAAACTGGGAAACTGGATCCTGCTTGTGTCTCTCCATTGTCTGTGCCAGCTCGTGTAAACTGTTTAGTGAGGTTCCTTGTGATTTACTAGTGTTTTTAAGACCTACCTTTGCTTACTTAGACTAAGCGTTGTCTCATGATACCTTTGCCTGGTTTTGTGGACTGCTTGCCTGTGTATCATACCTTGATTTCTGCAAGTAAAGACTTAGTTTTCGATGTCTGTGGGTACATTGTCTTCTGATTCCAGTGTGATAGTATGTTCCCCCAACCCCATTTACTGAACAAAAAAAAGTAAATCATTGTTGTGTGCATTTGTGTTTGTGTTTACATGTAGGGAGAAGGTTCAGGATATAAAGGAGCTGAGACGAGCAGTGAAACAGGAGGCTGGAGAACTGGAGATGCAGTTGAATGATCTGGCCCATCACTATGACGACAACTTGAAAATGGTAACACACTCAGTCACCTTATATGTCTGCTGAGTCTAATCCCTATAGAAAAGATGTTATCAGCAAATGCACTGAAGATGAATCCTCCTTATAGACTAATGTACAACAGTTAAAATAAAAAATATTTAAAATACATTCCCAGGTTGTTTGCGTCCCAGCTGTGATTGACTGGTAACCTGTCTACCGGATGTCAGCTAGGAAGAGCTCCAACCCCCAACCCTCACAGGATATAGCTAATGGATTTTTATGAAACTTTATTTTAATTTAAGTTTTCTCAGTTTTTTCTGCAATAAAAACGAACAAACCAGCAAACAGAAGAAACAAAAAAAAAAACGGACATATAATTAAAAAAAAAGTAAAATAGACAGAATATAAGTGAACAGACAAGGCTAACGCCAGATATACATTAGTTCAAAATGGAGTGATCATTCACACAGACAATGGGTTACATGTTAAAGAGTATGAAGTCCACTTTTCCCAGTACTTTGTATACTGTTCAGCCCGTAGTTTTAGGGCGAGGGTCAATTTTCCTTGATGGCAAAGTTGTCTGAAGCCATATCCATGTAATGGCCTTCTAGCTTGCAGCCAAGAGCACTTTATAAAGATAGTTGTCGTGGGCCTTATGTCCAACTGGGGTTTTACCCAAATACAGTGTAATAAAAGTGAAATCAACTTTCAAAGCAAAGATTGACTAAAGTTCTCCAGCATGATCTTGCCAATTTGTTTGAATAAAGGGGCAGGCCCCAAGTATATGAAAGTGGTCTGCCATTGTAAATCCACATTTTCTCCAGTATTTATCCTGACCCTGAGAATTCTGCTGTTTATTTAAAGTTAGGAGTCACAAAAAATCTTATGTTTTTCCAGCAGAATTCTCGCCAGGCTCTGGAGTTGGTGGTCTTAGCTTAGTCATCCTCAGATATCTCCAGGCCAGACTCCCCCTCCCACTTCTGCTTTACCTGGAGAGTAGAATGGTTCTTGGAATTTTGTAGCCTTTTATTAATTTGTGATATTAAATGTTTACTGTCTTTAGCCCTATATGCGTTTTTCAAATATACTGATCAGATTGGAATCCCTATTGTCTGTTGGTTTGATTTCCTTGTCAAAGTAGTCATAGATATTGGATTTTAAATTCAATTCAATTTTATTTACAGTGCCAAATCATAACAAAAGTTCACTCAAGACACTTTACATATAGAGTAGGTAAAGACCACACCCTGACCTATTTAAATGGATTAAGACCGTCTGTACTTGGTTACATTATAGTCCCTATTGGCACTTTTCCATTGCATGGTTTCATCTCAACTCAGCATGCCAGCCCAGCATGGCAGGAATTTGCTTTTCCACTGCAGCTGCTACCTACCTACAGTGGCTTTTTGGGCTACGAAAAACAAATACAAGCTTTATTTGACTATAAAATGAAGAGATTGGGAACACAAGGAGAGAGAAGGAGAGATAACATGCAACAATGAGATGAGAAAGAGCATTGTGCTGCAATATTTTTAAACTTATCCAAAGCTTTTGACACAGTCGACCACTCTGTTCTATTACAGAAGCTTGTTAACTTAGGAATGGCCTCTAAAACCATTAAATGGTTTGAAAATTACTTGAGCGATAGGACACAATGTGTCCAAGCGGACGGTTTATTTCCTGACTTCATGACTATACAAAATGGTGTCCCCCAAGGGTCCATTTTGGGACCTATTTTATTTACTATCTATATTAATAATATGTGTAGTAATGTCACAAATACAACATTTCATTTGTATGCAGATGACACCATTATTTATAGTTCTGCTTCATCTTCAGAAAGTGCATTTAAGGACCTTCAATCTACCTTTAATGTAGTTCAGAAAAATCTTTGTGGATTGAGACTTGTATTAAATGTTGATAAAACTAAGATGATCTGCTTCTCAAGACATAAGACAGATGTACTGTATGTCAGACAAATCTAAAGAACTTACAGATTGTTACTCTCAATAATAAGGTGATTGAGAAAGTCTCAACCTATAAATATCTTGTCTTTTAAATACCATATTGAGTGCCTTACTAAAAAAAACTCAGGCTGAAGTTGGAGCATTGGTATGTGTTTCTTTATAAGGCTATTTTACATCAACTTCCATCCTATCTGTGTTCTCTACTGGCTCCTAGAAACACCCGAACCTGCACCACCGCTCCAGCACAGCAGCCTTATTATGTTCAATGTTCCTCGAACCAACTCTGTGTTTGGTGAAAGTGCTTTTAAATATTTAGCACCCCTATCTTGGAATAAACTACAGGATCATTTCAAACTGGAATCCCTCATCAGCATGGACCATTTCAAAAGCAGGATTAAGGACTTTTTAAATACAATTTGCACATGTACTGTCTCTGAGCACTGATCTGCTTTTTTATTTAAATGCTGTTTTATTTTGTTGATTTATCATGTTAAGTTGTGTGTCATGTTTAGTTGTGTGTTGTTTTAGTTTTATATGTGAAACTTATGTTTATGCTGCTGCTTTGGCCGGGCCTCCCTTGGCAAAGAGACTTTAAATCTCAATGGGAATATTCCTGGTTAAATAAAGGGTAATGAAAAAAATGAAAACAAAGATTCTGCCAAAGTCTTGCTTACATAGCCTGGGTCTTCATCACTTGATCACCAGGAAATCCCACCTTTTTGTGTTCTTGATCTATTTTCAGTATTCCTGTCCTATAAAAGTAAAGTGGTATTCTTCTTTACTTATGATTTCTTATCATCTATTTCTGTTTTTGAGCAGAAGATGCACAGGCTGTTGGATGAGCAGTCTCTGCTCTGCTCTCAACTCAGAGTCTGTCTACCTAGAACAGCGTCTACGTCATCAAACCCTGCCACCAACAGGACGATCGCCACTCAGTGCAGTCTGCTGCCCTGGATCCCTCCAGCTGATGTGCAGAGTGGTCATGTCTCCTCCTGGAGCACCTGGAATGAGGATTCCCTCAGACAGTCACCTTCTCCAACGTGTATCTGTGAGGGCCAGGGCTGTTCTACCACTAAGGCAGACAAGCTGGACATGATGGGCTTCCTCCAGAGAGTAAGAACAGCCCCTTATTATTTGTACGATAAACAAGTAGAGAGAGAGGAATCATCTACACTTAAGACTTAACACTATACACACAATATCAGGCAGATGACATTTTTTCAATTTCAATTTGCATTTCTGAAGATATTAAAATGTATGATGTAATCCTGATACTATAGATAACAAAATGACGCTTCATGAAAAATTATCTTTATTTTCTGAGTTTTCTGCCGGGTTTCTTCTTCTGGTCAGTCTCCTGATTGTCTGTGCAGATAGCGCCTCCTCTTCCTCATCATCTTTCATCTTTCACTTCCTGTCCACCAGGCTCTCCAGCGTATCCTTGTCTGTCACACAGCCAGACAAACTGTGCTTTTACATAGACATGAATATCCCGTTTTCTAGGCTTATCGTGGTTATGATCATAATCAGAATATTTTTATTAGTATTGCTGCCTAAATTAAGCTTCCTGAAGCATTTGATTTATTTTCTGAGTTCACTAGATAGAGCTCTCTGTTCAACAAAGGGTTGAAAACACACTAAATCACCATTCATTGAGCCTTTCTCTTTAAACCAAGAGCTCCATCTGGTTGGCTCAACAAATACAACTAATGCTTCATGAAGCGTCATGTGGACAATAGAACCTGATTCAGTACTTTTCAGGGATCAAATGAGTTAATGGGAGAGACAAGAGGAGCTGAGCAAAATAATAACTGATTTGAGCAAAAATAGATACGTCAGTGTCAGTGCTGCTGTATGTTTCATAATGGAAACATAATAAAAAATATACACAACTACCAAATTTGCATTTACAATTTTGCATGTACTCCAAGGTACAGTTTTATTTGATTGTACCAGTGGTGTTTGCTCTAAGACTACAAGGGAAGCTCAGCATCCCCTAAAATGTCACCAAAAAAAGTGATATATGTACTGCTGTGTGTACATTTAATTGACTAAATACGTACTAGAAAGCCTTCATCTTTTGTTCAGAATCAGCTACTTATCACAGGTAACCGGCGCAACTTCCTTCTCATTCATCCCCACAGCACCACAGCGCTTTACATAGTCGGACGCTCAGCTTCTACTGACTTCAATGGGGAAGCATAGGGCGGGTTGTTCCACTCCAGCCAAACTAGACACTCATTGGATAAATGCTGGGCTTTGTCCCGCCCATCGGACGCTCAGCATCTTTGGGGGTCTATGGGGTAGTGGGCTTTTTTGATTGACAGCTAAATGAGTGAATCAGCGATCATGAAGAATAAACTGAGCATTTTCCAAGTTTTTCCTTCTGTTGTTCTGAACTGATCCGGAGACTTTACTGATCCCAAGTGAATTTTTCTTTGTTAAAAACGACAAGCGTTGTGTCTGGCTCTTTGACTCTGTTCTGTCACTCTTCGGTTCCTTTCCCCAACAAGCAGCGGCAGCTGCAGAGCTTCTTCCCCCGTCACAATCACTCACACTCACAGGTGGTCACACTTCACAGTAGCCTGGTGCAGCAGCTCCAGCTGGACCAAGAAGCCTAACTCTGCTGGCCATTGAGAGGACACTGGTCAAGTCCCTGGAAAAGACGCCTAGTTGGTGCGACAAGGTCACAGATCATTTTCTTGAAAAGGAACGAAGGGTAGAATTTACATATAAATAAACAAACACATTTATGATGTAGGCCGGAAAAATGAGCTTCCCCTCCTTGAAAGATCAATTTGCTTTGAACCCTTTAATTCACATTTTATGGCAAAATAGGGAACGTTTCAGCATTTTACAACTTATGTCTTATTTGTCCCGAGCCCAGATAAGCAGTTGAAGATGAGTGAGTGTGAGTGTGAGTGTGTCTTATTTGTCATAGTTTTGGCTTGACTGGCTTGTACATTGTACAAGATTGTACGCATCCCTATCATTATATATATTGGTATACTGATGTTAATAACTGTTTAATTAATGTGCATATTGTTATTAATGGGGGAAAAAAAACTTTTCACTGGTTCGTTATGTGTGAAGTCCAAACAAAGCTCAGGTACATGACATGATTTAAACAGGTGACATGTCAAGTGATGGTGTTTCATTGATCAAAAGTTAAAACTTTTATATTATGTTTTATATTCTTAACTTGATGTTCCCTCAGAAAGCCCTTCCCATCATGCATCAATGTGTCAGTATTCACTGTATGAGGCTGTGGGCGGTTAACCATGAAGCCAGCTTACCTGGCTATTGTCATTGCCACCCTCCAAAATCAAAATGATTTCCTTGACTTTGGCCTCATTTTAGACTATTCCTTCTTTTCAAATTATTGTTATTGATTGTTATTGGTGTAGAGGTAGTCAGTATTGCATGTTCAAACCCACCCCTGCCCCCCACACAAAGAAAAAAAAAAAGACACAAGTATATATGTAAAGGAATGCAAATAATACACGTATTAATGAAACAATTAAGTGGTATATACACAATACGAAATCTCAGTAGGACAACTGCTATAAAGATACACAACTGATATAAAGATACAGTAGCTCCATTTTGGGAGCCTGGTCTGTGGGATTATATGTTGCTATGGCGCCGTACTAGGTGGCAGCCTGTAACAGCAGCTCCCGTGGGTTTTTAAGTTTTTAAAAAGTTTTTGTTGTGTTTGTGTTCTGGTTTTTGCTGAACTTTTGGCGACTCTTCTACGGAGCCTGGGAGAGGACGAACACTTTTCTTTTTTTCCTTTTTTTAAACTTTTACGGCAGTTTTTGTGATGTTTTTGTTTTTGTGATGGTTTTGCTAACCCTAGCAACGGGGGGTTAGGAGCGCATCACTGAGCGCATTGTTTACACAAGCGACCAGCTGATTGCGCTGTGTGAACCTGTACTGCTGCCCGGAGCCAGACCTGAGGTACTGAAGGAGCTGCGGAGGAGACGCCGTGGCTGTAGAGCTGGAGTGAAACGGAGGGTGAAGAGGAGGAGACAAAGACCGGCTGTACCGGCGATCGTCATGGGAAACGTGAGGTCTCTGGGGAACAAGACGGACGAGCTGGCCGCGCTGATAAAGGCTCAGAGGGAATATTGTGAGTGCAGTGTGTTGTGTTTCATGGACACATGGCTTCACTCACACATCCCGGTTTCAGCACTGTTCGGGCGGACAGGGACGTCACAAGCAGCGGAAAGAAAAAGGTGGAGGGATTGCACTGTACTTGAGTGAGAGGTGGTGTAATCCCGGGCATGTTAACTTGAAGAAACATCTCTGTACCCCGGACATTGAACTGTTGACTGTGGGGATGAGGCCTTATTATTTGCCCCGGGAATTCACATCTGCCATCATTATCGGTGTGTACGTTCCTCCTTCAGCTGATGCAGCGCTGGCCTGTGACGTCATCCACTCCACTGTTGCCCAGATACAGACGCTGCATCCTAACGCATTTATTGTCATCACTGGGGATTTTAATCACGTCTCACTGGATAAAACCCTTCCAACATTTCACCAGTATGTTGACTGCCCCACCAGAGACTGTAACACACTGGATCTGTTGTATGCAAATGCTAAGGATGCATACAGTCCCACAGACCTACCCCTCTCGGAAGATCTGACCACAACCTGGTTCTGCTGAACCCTAAGTATATTCCCCTTGTTCAGCGGCAGCCTGTCCACACTAGGAGCGTGAGGAGGTGGACTTAGGAGGCTTTTGATGGACTAGAGGACTGCTTTGAGTCGACAGACTGGGATGCACTTGTTGAGCCACATGGAGAGGATCTGGACAGCATGACCAACTGCATTACAGAATACATTAGGTTCTGTGAATACACCACCATGCCAACCCGGACTGAAGCTTTGGATCACCAATGACCTGAAAGCCCTTCTTAACAAGAAGAAGAGGGTGTTCAGGTCTGGAGACAGGGAAGAACTGAGGAGAGTGCAGCATGAACTCAGGGATATGCTGAGGACCTGTAAAACGTCTACAGGAGGAAGCTGGAGGCCAAACTCCAGCAGAACAATGTGAGGGATGTGTGGACTGGTATGAAGCAGATCACTGGGTGTAAGGTGAGCGGCAGACAGTCATCAGGCAGCCTGGAGAGGGCAAACGAGCTGAACGGATTCTTCAATAGGTTCAGCTCAAAGCCCCCACACACCCTCACTGCCCCAAATAATTCCTCCCCTCCCCCCTCAATCCCCTGCTGTGAGCTCTCCTGTGCAGCACCTCTCCTCCACCTTCACCTCCTCCTCCACCTCCTCGTCCTCCACTGAAGACACCAGCAGCCTCCCCCGCATGACTGTGACTGCAGGCCAGGTTAGGAGACAGCTCGAGAGATTCCACCAGCATAAGGCTGCAGGCCCTGACGGTATCAGCCCCAGGATCCCGAAGACATAGCCCAGCCAGCTGTCTCCTGTCCTACAACATCTCTACAACCTGAGCCTTGGTCAGAAGAGAATACCAGTGCTTTGGAAGACTTCCTGCCCAAATCCTGTTCCAAAGAAGTCGACACCATCAGACCTCAATGACTATCGACCAGTGGCCCTCACATCTTACGTCATGAAGGTGCTGGAGAGACTGGTTTTGGTCAACCTGAGGTCGCAGGTGAGAGCCCTGCTAGACCCTCTGCAATTTGCTTACTAGCCCCACTTGGGAGTTGATTATGCTGTCATCTACCTGCTGCAACAAGCCCATTTGCACCTGGATGGTGGAGGAGGTACTGTGAGAATCACATTCTTTGATTTCTCTAGTGCTTTTAACACCATTCAGTCACTGCTACTGGGGGAGAAGCTGCGGCTGATGGGAGTAGATGACACAATGATCTCCTGGATTACTGACTACCTGACAGGCAGGCCGCAGTTTGTCCGTATGGGCAGTGTTCTGTCTGATGTGGTGGTTAGTGATACAGGAGCTCCACAGGGGACTGTACTGTCTCCTTTCCTGGTCACCTTATACACCACTGACTTTCAGTACAACACTGAGTCGTGTCACCTGCAAAAGTTTTCTGAAGACTCGGCTGTTGTTGGGTGTATAAGTGAGGGACAGGAGGAGGAGTACAGGGCACTGGTGGACAACTTTGTGCAGTGGACTGGACAGAATCACCTGCGGCTGAACATCAGCAAGACCAGAGAGATGGTGATAGATTTCAGGAAGAAGAGGAACACGGCTTTCCAACATCTGTGCATTCTGGGAAGGGATGTGGAGGCGGTGGAGGATTACAAGTACCTGGGTGTTACCATCAACCACAGAGTGGACTGGAGATCTAACACTGAAGCTGTTTACAAGAAGGGGATGAGCAGACTTTACTTCCTGAGGAAGCTGAGATCCTTCAATGTGTGCAGCAAGATGTTGGAGATCTTTTATCAGTCCGTGGTGGCCAGTGTACTTTTCTTTGCTGTGGTTTGTTGGGGAAGCAGCATTGGCGCCAGCGACACCAACAGACTCAACAAACTGATCAGGAAGGCTGCTTCAGCTTCGCTGTCGTAGCAACAGATATAGGAAATCTTTCCTGCCACAATCCATCGCTGTATATAATAACTCTCTCACCTCCGCCTGACAGAGAATCTGTCAGGCAGAGACTCTGGTCTCTCTACTGTTTTGTTGTATATATCATTATTGCTATTATTGTTATAATATATTTTGATATTTTGTTGTATATATTATTGTTTATTGTTTATAGCACACTGTGCACTGTATATATACACTATTTATATATTGGATTCTATTTATTTTATGTACAGTGTTTATTTGCTGACCCACTACTACTGCTGTTACAAAATAATTTCCCAGTCTGGGATCATTAAAGCAATTCTATTCAATTCTATTCTATTCTATTAGTGCTGGAATATCAAGGGCAGTGTTGGGAATATCACGGTTCAATTATAACATCAGGTCTTTGAAAATGAGAAAGAAGCGGTGCCCATATCCTATAAAACGTTTGTTCCTATTTACGAATAGAGAAGCGCATTTTCATTTAGAAAAACTAAAATTAATGTGGAGTCGGTTTGTGCATATGCAAAAACTATGTCGGATTCCATAATTTTCTCTGGTCCCCTGCCCAACTTGACTTGCGATGACAGCCGCATGTCATCATTCCATTGCTAGCTGTCCTGATGGTGCCCATTGAATAATGTGGGCTTCGTATATAGATAATTGGCAGTCTTTCTGGGGAAAACCTGGTCTTTTTAGGAGAGATGGTATTCATCCTACTTTGGAGGGTGCCGCTCTTATATCTAAGAACCTGGACGCAGTTGTTAGTGGTCAAAAACCATGACAACCCAGTGTTGGGATCAGGAAGCAGCGTCACAGTTTAATACACCTCTCTGCGCTGCCCTTACCACAAATGCCCAGGAAGCAGAGTTGCAGTCTTACACACCTCTCTGTGCTCCCTGTGGAGCATTTTCCAGCTCAGTATAGTATACAAACGCTGTCTGCCCCACGATGATCTAAATTAACCTGATCAAAAATGAACAGAAGAGGCGCTATACAAAAAAACTTACAAATCTGCTTTTAAACATCAGATCTCTGTCATTTAAAGCTGTATTAGTTAATGATCTGATATCAGATAACCATATTGATTTACTCTGTCTGACTGAAACCTAGTTGTGTCATGAAGAATATGTTTACGTAAATGAATCCACTCCTTCCAGTCATATTAATACTAATATTCCTCGATGCAGAGGCCGAGGAGGAGGCGTTGCATCTATTTATGACTCAGGCCTATTAATCAACCCTAAACCTAAACTATATTATAATTCATTTGAAAGTCTTGTTCTTTGTCTTTCACATTCAATCTGGAAAACTGTGCAACCAATTATACTTGTTATAGTGTACCGTGCTCCTGGTTCGTACTAGGGATTTCTATCTGAATTCTCAGAGTCTCTGTCAAATCTATTCCTTAAATCTGATAAAGTAATCATTGTAGTAGATTTTAATATTCACGTGGACGTTGATAATAATAGCCTTAGTATTGCGTTTATCTCTCTATAAGATTTGATTAGTTTTAGTCACAGTGTACATAAACCTACTCACTGTTTTAATCACACCCTCGACCTTGTTTTGGCTTATGGCGTGGAAATCAATGACTTAATAGTCTTTCCACAGTATCCTATTTTATCAGACCATTATTTAATAACTTTTGAATTCGTATTACAGGACTACTCACCTCCGGGAAAAAGTTTCTACACTAGATGTTTATCTGATAGTGCTGTAACTAAATTTAAGGAAGCGGTTCCATCTGCATTTAATTTAATGCCTTGTCCTAATATTCTAGATTCCTGTACTAACGTTAGTTTCTCTGAAATTGATCACCTTGTTGACAGTGTTGCAGGGTCACTACGAACAACACTCGACTCTGTTGCTCCTTTAAGAAAGAGGATAATGAAACAGAGGAAGTTAGCCCTGTGGTATAACTCACAAACCCATGAATTAAAACAAGTATCGCGAAAAATGGAAAGTAAATGGTGCTTCACTAAATTGGAGGAATCTCGCTTAGTTGGGCATGAAAGTCTAAAAATATTTCGGAAGGCCCTCCGTAATGCCCTCCGTAATGCCAGGCCGACAGAGAGCCACAGCTCTATTGAGCCATGTATTCCTATAACACTCAGTAGTAACGACTTCATGACCTTTTTTAATGACAAAATTAAAACTATTAGAGACAAAATCAACTTGCTTGGCACCAATTTTCTTCAAACCCAGGAAATAACTGTATGACCTGATATATTCTTGGACTGCTTTTCTAAAGTTGACCTTAACAAATGAACCTCTACTATTTCGGCATCAAAGCCTTCTACTTGTCTCCTAGACTCTATTCCAACTAGGTTACTTAAAGAAGTGTTACCTTTAGTTAGCACTTCTGTATTAGATATTATTAACGTGTCTTTATCAGCAGGTTATGTACCATAGTCTTTTAAAGTAATTAAACTGTAATTACTGCTGTAATTAAACCTCTTCTTAAAAAGCCCAGTCTTGATCCTGAGGTACTAGCCAACTATAGACCTATATCTAACCTTCCTTTTCTCTCTAAAATCCTGAAGAAATTAGTCGCTAATCAGCTGTGTGACTTTTTACATAATAGTCAGGATTTAGAGCAGGGGTGGCCAACCAGTCAGAGCGTAAGGGCGCACTCACACTGTCCTTCGGTACCGAGCCGAAACAAGTTTTACTGGTAAAGCTTAGTTCGTTTGACCAGTGTGAGTGCAACCGCTCTGCGCCTAGCTGTGGCCAGCTGGCTCGTCTGAGAGGGGTGGGCTTTTGTAAAGCGGGTTTGCGCATGGGCACGAGCGTGCGCACGTGTACGAGCACGAGCACAAGGCCTACGGCGGCTCTGACTTAATTTTACGTGCGCCTGTTCGGACATATAAAAAAAAAAAGACGGACCATGCGCGGACATTTAACAACAACAACACCTTTTGGTGGCGAAAGGTTCACGTTGGTGTGATGCGGAGGTGGAGTGTTTACTGCAGATTTGGTCAATGAAAATATTCAAAAACAGTTGGACAAGACGCACAAAAACTCTGGAAAGATTTGTAAACGAAGCGACACATCACGATGACGTCATTTTATGTGCGCCTGTTCGGACATTAAAAAAAAAAAAGACGGGCCATGCGCGGACATTTAAAACAATGGCGGCGAAGGGTCACCTTGGTGTGATGCGGATGTGGAGTGTTTACTGCAGATTTGGTCGGATGAAAATATTCAAAAACTGTCGGACAAGACGCACAAAAACTCCCAGGTCTATGGAAAGATTTGTAGACAAAGCGACGCATCGCAATGACGTCAATCAATGCGTGTGACGTGTTACGGTGTGATGACGTATGGACAGGCAAGAAGCATTTGCGCAAGGCCCAGGCAGTGTGAGTACAAACGGGCTGGCCGGCGGGGGGAGAGGGAGGGGGGACAAGTACCGTGTGAGTGCGGCCTAAGAGCCACATTGTTTTCCTGTGTTACCGCAAAGAGCCACATCATACACATGGGCACACATGAACATCGCCTCATCCCTTCCTCACACACACACAGACCTCTGCTTAGCCAGATTTATTGTAAATGTCACACACCAACATGATAATGACAGACCATCGGCCAGTCATTTTCAACAATGACAATTGTGTGCACTGTCTCACACACACAAACCCAAGTCCACAAACAAAAATATAATAATCAAAATATCTTTTTTCTCTTACTATGCATGTTGCTTAGTGGGACTTCTGGCATTCCTTGCCTTGAACAATCCTCTTCAAATCTGGCTTGTATTCAGTTGTTGCCACTCGAAGCAATTCTTTCACATGGGTGTCAGTAAGAACAGATCGATGCTTTGATTTCACGTGTTTCAGGGTAGAACACACAGATTTGCAGACGGTTGTTGACCCAAATATTGACAGTATCTTAAGCACAGCCCGTTAGACATTGGGGTATTTTTCCATTGGCACACTTTTCCAGAATTCAATGGACCCTTCCCTTAAAGTAGGTTTCAGTTGGTCCTCCTCACAAAGATCGATAATCTCCAACTCAGCCGCAGCCTCATATGTGACTAGCAGGGCTTTCAGACAGTGCATCTCCACATTAAATGGGTCAACAAGGAATGCAATCTGTGGCCTTTTCAGTTGTAGATCACGGAACCAGGTTACAAAGCTTTCGTGCAGGTTTCAACCAGTGTTGCATATCTAGCTCTTTTCTTATTCAGGGCGACGCTGGTGACTTTCCCGCTGGCTTTTAGCAGAGAGGGAAAATGCGTTAATTCTCCCTTATGAATATGCGCATTGAACAGCATCAGTTTGTTGACAATCGCAAACACACTTTGCACCAGGGGTGCGTTTCACAAAGCAGGTTCAACAAACTCTGAGTCTAACCCTGAACTCTGAGTTGATCTACTCTGAGATAGGAAACTCTGAGTTTTCAGTTCCAGAACAGCAGATTTGCGTTAGGTTGATCAACTCAGAGTAGTTTGACCTGGAGTTAAGCGTGTGCACCAACTTGCTCAAAAGATCCATTTCATTCATTTTGTAATTATGGCTGCAGTATATTAAGGACGTCTATGCGCGGTCTGATAATCATCTCCCGACGAATATTTAATTCTCTGCGCAGTCATGCTGCACCTTCATCCACGGGATCGTTATCAAAAGGACACGCCATGGTAGTGAAATAGTTGCCACCTAATATAACTTCTAATGTAGGCCTACTGAATGATTTTTGCAATGATTTTCTGAAAAAACTGACGACAGAACTATACTACGCCAAAGCTCGCCTGCTGACTAAATGAATGAGGAAATCAAACACCGTGTTCGGCTGAAAGAGAGCGGAGACAGAGAGAAACTCAGAGAGCATGTTACCATGGTAACTGACCGAGAGGTTGAGTTACCTCTCTTTGTGAAACAGGCTAGAGTTACCCCTCTGTCTCTGGTTGAGTTACCTCCCTTTGTGAAACGGAAAACTCAGAGTTTCCCTCATTTCAGGGTTAACAGACTCAGAGTTTTCACTAAACCTGCTTTGTGAAACGGGCCCCAGGTCAGGCAGCATTTTAAACTTACCCTGCAGGGTCAGTTTCAATCTGTCCAAGTGACACAGCATGTCGACCAATAAGGCCAAATCCATAATCCACTCGTGGTACGAGAGCTCGGGATAGTCCTTGTCGTTCTCTTCCATGAACAGTTTCACAGCATCCAAAAGCTCAAAGAAGCGAGAAAGTACCTTGCCTTTTGATAGCCACCTCACAGTGCAGTGCAGTGGCAGGTCACCTGGAAGCCCTTGGTCCAGCTAAGCGATGAGATTCTTGAATCGCCTGTGGTTAAGCGCATGTGTACGGATGTAGTTGACGATTTCCATCACAGGCTTCATGACGTTGTCTAAATTCAATGATTTAGACAGGAGTTGCTCCCTGTGGATTGTGCAGTGGAATTTCAAAACTTGGGAAATGTTTGGTCAGCTTTGCACAGCCCCACGAGCCCGTTCACAGATCCGATCGTGGCTTGCGCTCCATCCGTCACCATTGCAGTTAGTTTCTATATGGGCAGATTTGCTTTCGCAAATACAGCCATCATTGTTTCTTTCACATCTATGCCACGGGTTCTGTCTTTTAATGGCACAATATCAAGGAGTTCTTCTTTGATCACACAATCGTTTGACACAGATTGTGCAAATATTGCCAATTGAGGCTTGTCTTGTATGTCACAACTCTTATCCAATGCGACACTAAAATACTCACAAGCTTGAAGGGCAACTGTGATTCAATAGTCGTGTTAATGTCCGATATTCTGGTGTTCAACAGTGTGGCGGGACAGCTGGACTTCTGATACCATTCGTTTTAGCTAGTCGTTTTCAGGAGACAAGATTTCTACAACGTCACTTAGGCATATTTTAAGGAACTCCCCTTCATTGTATGGCTTTTTAGCCCGTGAAATGTTCCAAGCCAGTTGATACGATGCAAGCGTTATGGTCTCTGAGGACTTCGTAAATTTGTGGAAAAACTGTTTCTGCTTTTCTGCCTGGCTTTTCAAAGTGACCAACTTGTGCTTGCTAAGTTCAGTTCCTTTTGGAAATTCGTGGTCGATGTTAGCATGGAGTGAGCTGAAATGGCGCTGAAGATTTGACACTTTGAAATGCGCTAAGGACACCTTCTAATAGCTTCAAACAAAGGACTTGTCTCTGTACTTGTTTTACAAGATCTTAGTGCGGCCTTTGACACTATTGACCATCACATTCTACTACAGAGACTGGAGCATCTAATTGGCATTAAGGGAACCGCATTAAGCTGGTTTAAGTCGTATTTATCAGATAGATCTGTTAGTACATGTTAATGACAAATCCTTCACGCACACTTAGTTAGTCACAGAGTCCCACAGTGTTCTGTCCTTGGACCGATTCTATTCACCTTATATATGCCTACCTTAGGAAATATTATAAGAAAGCACTCCATAAATTTTCAAATTATATTTGTCGATCAAACCAGAAGAAACCGATCAGTTAGCTAAACTTCAAATGTGCATTAAGGAAATAAAAAGCTGGTTATTTTACTTGGCCCCAAAGGCCTCTGAAACTCAATAGCTAAAGATATTGTTTCTCTGGATGATGTTGTGTTGTCCTTCAGCACCACAGTAAGGAATCTGGGTGTTATTTTTGATCCTTCGATTCTCGCATAAAATTAATGACAAGGACTGCATATTTTCACCTGCGTAATATTGCAAAAAATTAGGAACATTTTGTCTCAGAAAGATGCAAAAAAACTAGTCCATGCATTTGTTACTTCCAGGCTTGACTATTGCAACTCCTGCTGCCAACGAATCGTTTGTCATATATACTATCACTGGTCTTATAAACTATAAAATTCGTAGCCATAAAAACCCCATCAGTGGTATGTCTCGCTGTATTGAAGCTGCTATTGCCGCTACTTATCATTGATCATGTTTTCCACCATAATTATTAGCATTTTCATATTCTCTCACCTAAGCTGTGCTTGTTTCTACTATTCTGCTGTATTAGCTGCCATAACATATAAGTCATATTCACATTACTATAGAAATTATTATAGTTACTGTTACTTTTGTGGTTGCTTGCATCTCTGGAAGTGTGTCTTTCTCTCTGTCTTTGTGTCTGTCTTTGTCTCTCTCTGTCCATCTGTCCATCTTTTCTCTCTTTCTCGCTCCCTTTCTTCCTCCCCAATCGGTGCAGACAGATGTCCGTCCTCCATAGAGCTGGGTCTGTCTGACGTTTCTGCCTGTTATAGGGAAGGTTTTCGTTGCCACCGTACTGTTAGATCCCGCGTATTTACCCCTGTACAGGTGGTCACGGCCCCTCTCTCCGTTCAAAGGGTTAGAGCTCTCAGTGGCTTTACTAGGGTTTAACAGTTAAAGGATAACTGATGGACTAATTAAGCGGGTGGCGAGGAGACACGCCTAGCTTCTAACTACCCGCACACGGGACGTTTACCCAGACTGCTCCGGTATGGCCTGTTATCGGCAGCTCCCCTCTTAGTGATCAGTGCACTAACCTTCAAGAATCTCTTTGTAGTATGTTAGCACACAGTACCTTTAAAACCACTGTTCTTAAGAAGCAATTGATTCAGTGTCCACAACGTCAATCTTTAAATGCAGGTTATTGTACTTTATTGTAAATTTAGCAAGGCTAGCAAACAGCTCAAAAAATGTTATGATTCATATAAAATTGATTTAAATTTGATCATTAATATTCTAAAACAATAAAAAGCTATCAATCCCAATTCTACTGAGCTGAGATGATAAGTCCATAAATCCTTTCTTAGGGGAAGAGATGGAGGGAGGGAATAGCCAGGCCCAGCTATTCCCCCTATTCTGCCAAACTGATGAAAATTGTAGAAAATCCGTGATCTTATCCAAAATCCGCAAAGTCTCTCACAAAGTCCAAAATTCTCTCTGGCAGGGTGAACAAGGCAACTCAGTTAGTTCGAATTGCAATCCACAACTGTTTGGAAATGGTTAATCCTCCCTTATAAGTGATCTTCTTATGATTCCAGTTGAAGATTCTTTTAACTAAAGTTCCTTAAAAAGCTCGCTCACTCCGTCCCGTTTCAAACTGCAAAAATAGACAATCTCTCTGTGGTGGTCTACACAGATGCAATGTCATGTCTTTTCTAGAAGATCCTCTAGGGTGGAAGAACCTGGAACAGACTACGCCCTAAGCTTTTATACAGGACATCGTCTACAAGTTTTACGTATCATCGTATGACTAATTTTACATAATTCTGGGAGGGTTATTCAGTTGTTTATTTCAATATATGAATATGTCTACGTACTGATCCACAGCTAGACACCCCTGGTACTTTCCAAATACAGTTTCACTTCCCCTATTTTCTCCCCCGAACTTTCCAAAGAAAGCCATCTGGTGCTTCTTCACATAAACAAATACAAATACATCAGTGATTGTTCATTCTTCATGTTTGACTTAATTATGCTGTCACATCATAATCAACTTTAACATTAAATCTTTTCAAAGACTCAATACACATGTGATTCCATACACCTTCTATTTTACTCTTCTTTACTGTGTTTATCTCCTTGTACAAGAGAAATCGGAATTTGAACCAACTAAGCTAGTTGAACTTAATGCTGCCCTTCTCTTGGAGCATGTAACCTTCGTAGACATGTCTTTACTCCTACTAGTATGATCATCAACTGTTAAAATCCTGAGGGGTAATGATTACAACAATATCATGTAATGATTTATTGCAATATTATATGGCAGCTCTAACCATCCCTTTTGGTTACATACTTATGTATGCTCATCATTACCACCTAGTGGCACAGCTGGAAATTACTCCATTCTCCCCCTTTATGTCTCAAATTGCATAATTTTAAGACCCTGTGTTGGTCTAAGCAGATGAGAGATCTCAACTTATTTTGACGGTACTCTAAGGGGGAATTGTTGGGTCTATGTAAATCATAAATAAGTCATAGTGTGTGGTCTTTACCTAGTGTCCTGAGATAACTTTTGTTGTGATTTGGCACTACAAATAAAATTGAATTGAATATTTTCAAATTTTAGGCTAGGCATGAGGTCATGTAGCCATTGGGAGTGTGTGTGAAGGTGAGTTCCTTTCCACCTGAGCAAAATTGACCTGCGCGCCAGAAGAAGAGCAAATGATAGGTCAGCGCGTTTTGTTTTTGGATGCCTCCCATCTTTCATGACACCAAAAGGGCCAAGAGTGGGATCAGGTTCTATGGCATTGTCTAGGGTCAGTGAGAGGGTCTGAAATACATTTCTCCAGAACCTTTCAAGGCTAGGACATGTCCAGAACATATGGATTAGTGAAGAATTTGGACTTTGACATTTGTCGCAGTTGGGACTGATATCTGGAAACATCTTGGATAATCTTAATTTGGAAAAATTAGCTCTATGTACAACTTTGAATTTGAGCAGGGAGTGGCACGCACACATAGATGTAGAATGTACTTGTTTAAGGACCACATCCCACAGGTCCACCGACAGTGATAGGTTTAGGTCCTGCTCCCATGCGGTTTTAATGTTGTTAAGGGAGGTGCCCTTTAGCTCAGATATCAGATTGTATATGATAGATATTGATCCCTGGAGCGAACAGAGTTGTCAATGGGGTCCTGGGCAGGGAGTTTTGGGAAGCAGGGTATTAGAGAACATAATGCCTCACCTGTAGGTATCTGAAAAAGTTGTTGGATGGCAGATTAAATTTATTGTACAGGTCGCTGAATGAGGCAAAACCGTCATCTATGAACAAATCTTTGAAAGTTCTTATACCTTTTTATGCCATTCAAGAAATGCTGCATCCTAAATTGATGGAGGGAAAAAGTGATTGGATGCTATTGGGCACAGAAGGGATGGCAGCTGCAGGCCCAAGCTTCTCCTAAACTGGGTCCACACTCTCATTTTCACTAAGTTGATTTGCCCCTTAGGGAAAGAGATAAGGTTGACCCCTTTGATATTTCTTTTGTCTTGTTCAATGACTGAACGTTTTGATTGTAAATGTTTTTGTATTGTCTGGTGATGACTACCCCTAGATAAGTAAATTTCTCTTTTCCAAGTTTCAGTGGGATATTTGAGTAGTCAAATCCCATCGCCTCAGCATTAATTTGAAATAATTCACTCTTGCTGATGTTTAACTTATATCCAGATATCTGTCCTAACTGATTGAGCAGGGAGAGTGTAGCGGGTATAGAAGAAAGCGGGTCAGAGATGTATAGCAGCAGATTGTCCGCATACAGTGATACCTTGTGCTCTATCCCCCCTCTCTTGATACCTGGGATTTGGCTGCAAAGGGCGATGGCCAGAGGTTCTTTTGCGAGATCAAAGAGCAAGGGGCTCAAAGGGCAGCCCTGGCACGTACCTCTTTCCAGTCTGAAGGGCTGTGAATATATAGAATTTGTTAGGACAGAGGCTGAGGGAAAGGTGTATAGCAGTTTTATCAAAGAAATAAATGTTGGTCCGAATCTGAATTTTCGAGGACAGAGAATAAATAGTCCCACTCCACTCTGTCGAAAGCCTTTTCGGCGTCAAGGCTGACCAAACATTCAGGAACATTGTCTGAAGGGGAATATATTGTGTTTAAAAGGTGGCGTAGGTTAAAGAAGGAGTGGCGATTTTTTGTGATCAGTTTCTATAATAGTGGGAAGAGCATCTTCCAGCCTTCCAGCCAACACTTTAGCAAAAATCTTAACTTCTGAATTCAGCAAGAGGGGCCTATAGGAGGCGCAATCCTCTGGAACTTTCTCCTATGGTAATTTCTCCAGGGTAATGCAAGCCTGATTTAAGGTTGGTGGAAGGCTGCCTGTTTAAAGAGAATCAGATAGAACTGAGGTGATTAACTGCGTGAGCTGCGTAGAGAATTTTGTGTAGAATTCAAAAAGACTGTATAGCCGAAATACCCTTAGATATCTCTCCTGCTGTAATGGGCTGTTCTAACCTGTTTTTTAAATCTTGAGGTTATGTAGGGATATTTAGTTGACTCAAAAAGTTTTCTGTCTCCCTAATGCAGGAGGGGGAATGGGAGGAGTATAATTTAGAATAGAAGTTCTGAAAATTTTCATTTATTTCGGTTGAATCTGACGTAGCTACATCATTATCCTTGCAAACCTTATTGAAGATTTCTTTAGCCTTCATGTCTCTAAGCTAAATTTGCTAGCAGCTTTCCCGACTTGTCACTGTGCTCATAGTGGACACAGTTCTAACCAACAGGGTCTCAGCCTGGTATCTTGAGGGGAGATCAAATTCGGTCTGAAGCCCAAGCCGCTTTTTATACAGTTCAGGCTTGGGTGTCTTGGCATATTGGTTATCTAATTATGGATTTGATTTTAAATGTCTAATCGTTTCTTATTAAGGGTGTTATTTTTGTTCGCTATGAAGGAGATGATTTGTCCCCTCAGATACGCCTTTTGGGTGTCCCATAATATTAGACTGGAGACCTCTGAGTTCGTATCAAGAAAAAAGGATATTTGATCGGAAATTTACTTAACAAAATTTTCATCCGATAGTAGAGTTGAATTAAATCACCAGTGTTTTTCTCACTTGACCAGTGCCAGGGAGGGATAAGCCCAGAACAATGGGGGCATGGTCAGAGATTACAATGCTTTCTAGTTTGCAGAAGCGGGCCTGTGTTAAAGTATTGTTATCAAGGAAAAAATAGTCGATTCTAGTGTAAGTGTGATGAACGTTCGAGAAATATGTGAAATCCTTGTCTTTGGGATGTAGAAAACGCCACACATCTGAGAGACCATATTCAGAGAGGAGGGTTTGTATGCATTTGGCTGACTTACTGACTGCGGCAGGTCTAGGAGATGAGCGGTCCAGCTCTGGATCTAACCAGCAGTTGAGATCACCACCAAGTATCAGAGAATGTGAGTCTAGGTCAGGAAGAACGGAGAAGAAGCACCCCAGGAAGGCAGCTTCATCTGAGTTTGGGGCGTAAACATTAGCCAAAACCACATTTCTATTAAACAGTTTTTCGGACACAATGATGTAGCGGCCATTTACGGTCTTTGAAAACACTAGAAGGTTCAAACGGAATATTTTTCTCAGTTAGAATGGCGGTTCCTCTCACCCTGGCCTGGAAAGACGAATTAAATATTTGCCCAACCCAGCCTCTCCTGAGCAGAGAACAGTGTATGTGAGGTAGGTGGGTTTCCTGCAAGTAGGCGATTCCCACTCTAAGTAGTCGGAGGTGCGTCAGAACTCTATTTCTCTTGACATGGTTATTTAGACCCTTGACATTCCAGCTAACAAGGTTTACATTGTTACTCACTGTAGGTTATTAGATGAGCAGAAGCTATAGTAGAAAAGTAGGCACCCACCGGGGGTAATGACATCTGTGAGCAGTTGTTTCCAATTGGATATATACCTAGTAGTGCATTATGTAACATTTCAGATAAAACAGAATGACAATCAATACATAACAAAACCAAAAACAGAGAGAAAAATCCACCCCAGCCCATTACCCATCTGATCACTACAGGTAGTGGCATCAGACACAAAAACATATATATTAGCAACAAGTCTTCCAATTACCTCTCAGGATATCCCTTTTCCTAATTTAGTTATAAGAACAAAATCCCCCGTAATTCAGCTTATTGGTCATAATAGTAACATTGATGGGATATTTTAAACAGTATAACCCTCCTAACATTAAGAGTGGCTGGTTTGCAGTGGCACACATTGTAAACACTGCTGTAACAGTTTAAACAAGCCCAAGCTGCCAATCAGCTGACATTGATACTATGGTCAGTTGAGGGAAAACAAATGTCGGGAGCCCAGCACAGTAGTATTAAGCATACATCCATATACGTTAAGACGTTGATGCTGCCCGATCGAGATCATCATCAATGTATTTACGCGCTTCTTTTTGCCGTTGGGAAGCGTGATGCGTAGTCCCGCTGGAAATAAGAGAGACAGCCGCATCACGAGCTTGTACAGCGTGGTTATGGCACCCCTGTATTACGCACGCTGGCCCAGCACCTCTGGGCTGTAGTCTTTCACGTGCTTCCCGGATCAGGAGATCTTTAACCTGAAAGCTGAGGAGGGGCAGTACAACCGGGTGCGGTCTATCTCCTGGTTTGGGCTGAGCCGCCAAGCTCCGGTGTGCTCTGTCGAAATCTGGAGGGGTTGAAAGCGTCTCTTTTCCGTAGACTTCGGTCAGCAAGCCGGAGAAAAACTGAGGAGGGTTACCGGTTTCTGAGTTTTCGGGGAGGCCATCTATGCAGATATTTTGCCACCTGCTGCGTCCCTCTAGGTCGCTAACTTTAGCCGCTAGCTTGGTGTTGTCTTCACGGAGGCAGAGGGATTCCAGGTCCTGGAGGCACTGGTCAGCGTCGTTAGAGAAGGTTTCCAGCGAAGAGATACGCTCGCAGTTGTCTTCCACCATCAAGAAGATCTGGTCTAGCTTGTTATGCACTGCGCCCAGGGATGTCTTGAATTTGGTGGAATGAGATTTCCTGTGCTGCTCCAGTAGCACCGTAATGTCTTCCATAGTTAGGCTATCGTTAGCTGTCGGTGCGTCCTCATCTTTGTTGTATTTTACATTTGGGAGGCATAATGTGCAGTCCGGCAACACTAAACACTCCAGTAAAAGTAGTAGAAGAGGTCAAATTGGCGTGTTTAAAGAAAGTTGGGGTTTAAATCGGTGGAAACTGAAACTGTGGCGGAAGCCTGAGAGTTTGCTACTCCATGCACGCCATAACCGGAAGCCCCAGTTTAGACTATTCCACAGCATTAATGTGACATGAAGCATTTATTTACTTTACTTAGACAATGGCAAACGAGAGGTTCATGCCCAATAAAACGGCGGAATAAATTTATTTATTTACCTATTCTGGGAAGAGCGTGCTACAGAGCTCCAGGCTCGGGCCCCTTCTGGTGCTTAGACTCATCTTTGGCACCAGGATCCATGTGGTGAAATTACTACCAGGAGTCTCAAATAAAACATCTTAATGTCTTTGTTGCTGATGAAAATTTAGGCAGAAATAATGTGTACAAATGTATGAAAGTTTCATTCAGTTTACATTTTGTAAAGTTTATTCAATGTATGTCTTTTCTTTCTAATGAAATAGCCACAGTGTTTTCTCTTTGTGGTGGTAACTAGCGATGTCCAAATTAAGTTTTATGAAGCATTAGTTGTATTCGTTGAGCCCACTAGATGGAGCTCTTGGTTTAAAGAGAAAGGCTCAATGAATGGTGATTCAGTGTGTTTTCAACCCTTTGTTGAACAGAGAGCTCCATCTAGTGGACTCAGAGAATTAATAAAATGCTTCAGGAAGCTTAATTTGGACAGCACTAGTGGAAAGAACATTTCTATCACCAGACGAGAGACATCTTTATTTAGTTTATTTTCTGTAACCATTGTCAGTCTAGCATGAAATGACTCATAGTCACACAACAATATTCCATAATCAGTAACAGTGGTGTTCATGCACAGGACAGGGAAAGGCCATTGATGTATAAGGAGAAAGGCAGAGAGGGAGAAGAACGGTAAAAAAGAGCACTGAAGGGAGAGGTATATTTGTTTGGGTGTTGAGCGCAAATATCAACAACCTTTCTTTACCTTTTCAGTTGAGTGCAGTATATGCAGAGCATCATTCAAGATGGCAGCTCCCTCATTCATTAATATATAGCACATCATTGATATCATTACATATGATTTACATAAAATCATTTGTGTTTTAAATCATGCTTGTTTTTATATGTTTTGTGTCCTCTTTTCCAGTTGAAGGAGTCTTTGCGTCATTCTGTGAACAAAGACTTATTGGAATAAAAGGTGAGGTTTTTTTTTTTACATTAAATATTTCATTATTGTTGAAGAATCTAAACTTTATTCAAAGGTCACCTATTTTATCCATAAAGGAAGCTCACTGGCATTCACAACTAAGCACAGTCATGGCACTGTAGGTGCAACACCTTAAAATGTATTAAAATAATGATTAAATACTTTTCAATCAATTCAATTCAATTCAATTCAATTTTATTTATAGTGTCAAATCATAACAAAAGTTATCTCAGGACACTTTACAGAGTAGGTAAAGACCACACTCAATGACTTATTTATGATTTACATAGACCCAACAATTCCTCTGTAGAGTACAGTGGCAACGAAAACCTTCCCTATAACAGGCAGGAACGTCAGACAGACCCAGCTCTGTGGAGGACGGCCATCTGTCTTGATCGGTTGGGGAGGAAGAAAAGGAGAGAGAAAGAGAGAAAAGACACACAGATGGACAGAGAGAGACAGACAGACACACTTCCAGAGATGCAAGCAAAGCCTAACAGTAACTATAATATTTATAGTAATGTGAATATGACGTATATGTTAAGACAGTTAATACAACAGAATAGTAGAAACAAGCACAGCTAAGGTGACAGAATATGAAAATGATAATAATTATGGTGGCAAACATGATCAATGATGAGTAGTGGCCATAGCAGCTACGATACAGCTACAAATTTTATAGTTTATTAAACTAGTGATAGTATATATGAGTAACAGTGACAATAGCAGCAGGAAGCGTCATGTAGGACCACGGCAGCAAGCACCACCACCGTCAGCAGAGACCTGCGAGACGACAAAGCACAAACAGCTCCGGGGAAGAAGCTGAATCAGTAACATGCATTGATGGGACATGAATGATTCAGACAGAGAGGAGAGAAGCTCAGAGTATCAGGAAAAGTATTATCCCCCGGCAGACTAGGCCTATAGCAGCATAATTAAGCAGAATAAAGTCTCATCGTAGGCCCTAGCTGTAAGCTTTATCAAAAAGGAAAGTTTTAAGTTTACTTTTAAATGAGGGGACAGTGTCTCCCTCCCAAATAACATTTGGGAGTTTGTTCCACAGGAGAGGAGCTTGGTAGCTGAAGGCTCTGCCTCCCATTCTACTTTTGGAGACTCTAGGAACGATGAGTAGCCCTGCATTCTCAGAGCGCAGAGATCTAGTTGGGTGATACGGTACTATGAGCTCTTTAAGATACGACGGAGCCTGACCAATAAGAGCTTTGTACGTAAGGAGAAGGATTTTAATTTCTATTCTAGATTTTACAGGTAGCCAGTGCAGAGAAGCTAATACAGGAGAAATATGTTCTCTTCTATTTGTTTTAGTTAGTACACGAGCTGCAGCATTTTGGACCAACTGGAGACTCTTAACAGACTTATTGGAGCAGCCTGATAATAAGGAGTTGCAGTAGTCCAGCCTAGAAGTAACAAATGCATGAACAAGTTTCTCTGCATCTTTCTGAGACACAATGTTCCTAATTTTTGCAATATTACGCAGGTGAAAATATGCAGTCCTTGTTGTTAGTTTTATGTGAGAATCGAAGGACATATCCTGATCAAAAATAACACCCAGATTCCTTACTGTGGTGCTGGAGGATAACACAACATCATCCAGAGTAACAATGTCTTCAGCTATTGAATTTCGGAGGCCTTTGGGGCCAAGTACAATAATTTCAGTTTTGTCTGAGTTTAACATCAGGAAATTGCAGGTCATCCAGCTTTTTATTTCCTTAATGCACATTTGAAGTTTATCTAACTGATCGGTTTCTTCTGGTTTGATCGACAAATATAATTGTGTATCATCAGCATAACAATGAAAATTTATGGAGTGCTTCCTTATAATATTTCCTAAGGGAAGCATATATAAGGTGAAAAGAATCGGTCCAAGGACAGAACCCTGTGGGACTCCGTGACTAACTTTAGTGTGCATGGAGGATTTGTCATTAACATGTACAAACTGAGATCTATCTGATAAATATGACTTAAACCAGCTCAGTGCGGTTCCTTTAATGCCGATCAGATGCTCTAGTCTGTGTAGCAGGATGTGATGGTCAATAGTGTCGAAGGCAGCACTAAGATCTAGTAAAACAAGTACAGAGACAAGTCCTTTGTCTGAAGCTATTAGAAGGTCGTTAGTAATTTTCACCAGTGCTGTCTCAGTGCTATGATTTGCTCTAAATCCTGACTGGAAGTCCTCAAATATTTCATTATTATGTAGAAAGTCACACAACTGATTGGCAACTAATTTCTCGAGGATCTTAGAGAGAAAAGGAAGGTTAGATATACAGTAGGTCTATAGTTGGCTAGTACCTCAGGATCAAGACTGGGCTTTTTAAGAAGAGGTTTAATTACAGCTACTTTAAAAGACATTGGTACATAACCTGCTGATAAAGACATGTTAATCATATACAGGAGTGCTAATTAAAGGTAACACTTCTTTAAGTAACCTAGTTGGAATAGAGTCTAGAAGACAAGTAGAAGGTTTTGATGCTGAAATAGTAGAGTTTAATCAGGGGAGACTTGAATGATTCTAGTTTTAGATGTGAACGTAAGGATTTTTTACTTATGCGTGACAGCTAAATATTGATTGAAAAGAGTCTTTGGCGATTAGACCCCATCGTGATCTAGGGCATTGACTCACGATCAACTCATGAATAAATGCTAACAAAACAGACAATGAGTCTAACTAAACTAAACATGTGTGTGTGTGTGGGTGGGTGTGTTAGAGAGAGAGAAAGAGAGGGACAAAGAGAAGAGGATGGGGGGGCATGTGTGGGTCTTCAAGAAGCAGCAGGCTGCTTGAATGGCTCAGAATGTTTTAAAAGGCCAAATCCAAGTTATATGTGTGTGATCCGTTAAGATACAGTTATAGTTAAGAGGGTTGATGAGCATGCAAAGACCTTGTGTCTGTGTGTAGCACTGCTAACATAAACATCCTCAACCTAACTTACTCAACACGATCATAGTATAATCATCATCCAAACATCAGTCGTAACAAAGTTACAGTTTTGTGCTTTTGTGCCTGTTTCCTTTGGGCTGTGTTAATCACTGTCTTCAGTGCTCTCCTGTCCGGTGCTGTGCAACCAGCAAACAACACTGAAACGCACTATGACACTTGGCGGTAGCTCTGTAAAAGGTTACAAGCTTCTCCTCTAGGTTATTTTTCCTGAGATGCTTAAGAGTGGTAGGTAGACAGGTCCTGATGAACAGACATGAAAAAGACTCGGCAGCATTTTTCTCTGCGTTGGAACAGCAAGAACTAATGGAGATTTATGAGGAAGTGAAGCATGTAATTATTAAAAAAGGAAATACAGGCGCTATTATTAAACAATGAGAAAACAGGTGACAGGCAATATCAGAGCGACTGAAAGCACAAGTGGTTAAAAAATATACACCTGTCATCTGTGTCAAGTCATTTTCACAAATGAACAGGTGTACACATTACCCTCTTTCTCTCTCTCTCTCTCTGTCCATTGTCTATCATGTCATTCTAAGACAGACACACCATTGTGAAAGCCTAATCACACATCAATAGGACCCTTACAGACCTATTGCTCTTGTCACAACTTTATTGAAACCTCATTTGCAACTTTATCGGTCATTTATAATCCTCCCAACAATTAGATATAGTCTATGAATGGTTCCAATGAGGCAGCCTAAACGGTTCTTTTAAAATAAAAATAATAAAAGTCTTTTTAACTGACAATGTATCCGTGGTACTTTTATTTTAGGCTAAAATTATTCCATGATCCTTTAGCCTAAAAGATCATGGAATAATTGTGAAACATGTTTGAATTTCTGATCGGAGTGACAGCAACAGATGAAGCAGCAGGATGGCCGGCCTGAATAAATCTCGATGGATAAAGTAAGCCAGGATAATGGAAAAATCCATTCCAACAACAGAGAATGCCTATTTAAGAAAGAGGATATACTCAGCAAATGTTAGCAATGCTTGAAGTAAGATATCGCAGCAGTCAAAATACAGGGTTAAGATATTATCAGCTGTTGTTTACATTAATGAAGATTATGACAGAAAGGAAGAAAAGAAACATTGCTCTGGTTTTAACTTCTAAACCAACAACTTAATAGAAATGTTTGAAATACAGTTTTTGACATTACTTGTTTTTATTTGTGCTTATTTCAAAATGTTTTATCATCTTGTGTTTCAGGTGTCAGAGTGCTGCATGAGAACCAAAGGTTTCCTAAAGTCTTCCATTGTGCCTTATCTTTTCAGATGTACAGTTTTGTGATAAATGTTTCACATTTGACTCTAGAACCAGCTGCATGAGATGCACAAATCTTCTTGTAAAAGGAAAGTATATAATTCTAGGACCTAAACAAAAAACCTTTGTAACAGCTTAGGGTAGGCCCTTTTGAATTACAAGGAATTTGCCTTGATTTGACGGTGCTTACATGGAAATAGACATAAACATAAGCATAAAATAAACCTAAGCATGATAAACTATAAAAATAGAAAGTATATAAATATGAATAAAAAGTATATACATATATAAATGAGTTATTTAATGAAGCTGTTATTACACACTAGGCCTCCGCTGAGTGCTTTATATGAATAATACCACTACAATAAACCGTAGAACCGTGATACACGTTGATGTTGTTTGTATGTTCATGAGTCTTTCTTTTATTGTCTAAAAACACATTTAGGCTGTCGTGCTGCAGAGGAGATTTTAAACAATAGCTTCAATGAGCTACAGCACACACTTCAAAAGCAGGATTAGCAGAGCACAATCCCCCATCAGGGCTTCAAAAGGCTTTGCTTTTGTTAGAGCACAAGAAGTGTTTTATTTTTTGGAAACATTTATATAACGGCTATAGAAAGAAAACTAGCAAAAACAATGTGTTGCATCACTTCCATGTACAATCAATATCTCTTCCTATACAAAAGTTACACACTTAATATACAGTTATTCCATTCAAAACATATATAAGGAATATGTTCCTGAAATCCTCATCATTGTTCCTGCGTGTAATAATATTTAGAACCATCAAAACATCAGGACTTTGCTGCAGAGGGAGGAATCAGGCCCAAAATCACTTTGATTCTCAGGTGGTGTGGGAACAATATAAGCTAATGTCAACTAATGTTCGCAAACGCCTCAGATGAATAAGCTTTGCAATGCTAATCATGACAACAATGGCGGCTCCTCAAGAGGTAAGCTTAGGGCGCACTCACACTGTCCATCCGTACCATGCCCAAGCACGTTTCGCGGCTAAAGTCTAGTCCGTTTGACCAGTGTAAGTGCAACCGTACCGCGCCTAGGTGCGGCACACTCTCCGTCTACGGCCCGTTTGGGAGAAGTGGGCTTTTGTAAAGCACGTTCGCACATGTACGAGCACGAGCGTGCGCACGTGTACGAGCACAAGGCCTACGGCGGTTCTGACGTCATTTTATGTGCGCCTGTTCGGACATAGAGAAAAGAAGGACGGACCATGCGCGGACATTTAAAACAATGGCGGCGAAAGGTTCACGTTGGTGTGATGCGGAGGTGGAGTGTTTACTGCAGTTGGATAAGGCGCACAAAAACTCTGAGGTCTATGGAAAGATTTGTAAACAAAGCGACGCATCGCGATGACATTAAATGCGTGTGACGTGTTACGGCGTGATGACGTATAGGCAGCAAGAAGCATTCGTCGAGGCCCAGGCAGTGTGAGTACAAACGGGCCTGGCCCGCAGGGGGAGGGGCGGGGGGGGCAAGTACCCTAAAGCACGGGGCACGGTACGGATGGACAGTGTGAGTGCGCCCTAAGATGATCGGTTTTAGGTGTGTTTTAAAAACATAAATAAGATAAATGAGTTTAGCAATGCTAATTATGGCTGTTAGATACTCAAAACAACAATGGTGGCTCCTAAAGTGGTACGTTTAGATGCATCAATTTCATGTATGTTTTAAAAATGTGTCCTGCCATTTCCCAATCAGTTTCAAATGAGGCCTTCTCGGATGGTTCTAAAAACATCTGACAAGTCCGGGTTTGAAGTAACCAAGGCCTTCCTGCACCTTATGCAAACTTCTGTGCCCATCCAATCGTTGTTGTCACTTCCTACTGACATCCGGTTTTTGCACCAGCACTTAGTTTGGGCGCCAGAATTGCTCCCCATAAATTTACTTTTTATCCATTTTTAGCTTTGATTTTTACACATGCTTTTTTTGATACTGCTCTATTTTAAGGTCGTCTTTTATCCGGTTTACAAACTTCTCTCTTCCTCTCTGATTGTTTCTCAGAGCATTGTTTACAGTATTAACTCCCCCTACTGCCCCTCTACAGCAATAACACAATCACTACTCAATGACAGAATCAATGAGAATTAGAAAATATTACCAGGTTAATTATTACAGCTGAAGCTCAATAATATACTGTATATAACATCAGAAGTGTACTATTACAATGTATTTAATTATTTGTTCTCCTATAAGGGATCAAAGAAAGGGTTAAAACTAGGGCTGGGACTAACGCGTTAATTACGATTAATTAATTACAGAAAAAAATATCGCAATTAAGTGCGGAACGTTGGTCATTGCACAAGTACCTGCCTGGCCCATAATGCTGACGCACAGGACACAACACGAGAGAAATGAAACCGATGAGAAGCGAGATGAGCTGTTGCTGGGTTCAGTGGGCAGACTTTTAAGTTCTAAAAAACGACCAAGTGGAAACACGGACAAGAGCATGGCTGTGTAGGAATTGACCTCCCACCGGACCTCTTCAGCCTCTGAACATGCTGCAGCCAACGTTAGCAAAGACAATGCTCCTAGGAGGGACTGTCATTAGTTGATGCATAATTTTTGTTTCTGTGTTTGAAAACATGGGAGAAAAAGCACTCTATGTTAAACTGTTTATTTTATCCAAGGATATTATTATAAATATTTTATTGCAATGTTAAGTTTCCACTTTTCTTGAATATACCGTACTAAGCACTGTTTTATGTTTTATAAACCAAATCAAATGTGTTTAAGATGTAAACCTTTACAAAACGTTAGTGCTAGCCATAATAAAAGATGTTTGTTGAACAGGAAGTGACATTTTAAAGGGCTTGTGATCAAAGTAATCACCCTGAACATACTGAGTTGTCATTACAAAAGGAAAAGCATGTGCGTAGATAAGTGACACTTTCTTGAGAGGCCGAAGATATTTCTCAGAATTAAAATCATCTTTACTGCCTTTATTTATTTAATCAGATTACATCTTTACTGCCTTTATTTATGTAATCAGATTACATCTTTACTGCCTTTATTTATGTAATCAGATTACATACTAAAAATCTAAATGGTGTTTGTTCAGAATGGATGCAAAAGAATTATAACCAGAAACAATACACTAAATCTAAAAGTTACACATAAGAAATAAGGAAAATACAAACTTATTAAGCAGAGTTTATAAGTTACAAGTTGTCCTTTATGGCAGCACAGTGGTGTGGTGGTTAGCACTGTCCTGGTTCGAATCCAGGCTGGAGCCCTTCTGTGTGGAGTTTGCATGTTCTCCCCATGTTCCCTCTGGGTTCTCCAGCTTCCTCCCTCAGTCCAAAGACATGCAGGTGTGAGGTTAATTAATGACTATAAATTGTGAGTCTGAATTGTTGTCTGTCTCTATTTGTCTCTATGTGCCCTGTGATAGATTGGAGTGATGTCCAGGGTTTACCCCGCCTCACACCCGATGTCAGCTGGGATCGGCTGGAAGTTGTCCATTATAGTTTAGCATTTTATACTTAACGTATACAATCAGCTGACACTGAATCAGCTACACTGAGTTGAGTTTATTTTATTATTTACCATCTGCTCTTTAATGTCGATCGTATAAAATGCCTGTTTAATTGTTTACTTATACGTTTCATTTGACAGTTAAGTCAGAGAAGGCTCTGTGGAAATCAGGTGGTGGTGTGTAGTGGTGAAGACTGACTCCCCAACACTTTGTCATGTACTGGAACCACACCATAAGGACCAGTAGTTAAGTTGTGAATGTTGATGTCAAGAGATTCAAAAAGAAGGGATTTTGTTGGAGGAATATATAATATGCTATGATGTGTTTACTTGCGTGAGTGGGGAGATGTCTGTCTCCTCTCTAATGTGTGGACAAGGGGTTGTTTTATTATGCTGGTGCCATAACAGATAACAGGGCCTTGCTTCTTGAAATGGTTACACTGTTATATGCCATGCACTTTCGGGGACTAAATTTGATGGTGTCCATGATCATGTACATATGTGCCAGAAGTTTCTCTGATCAGATTTGTGTTATTAAACTATATGTTCAAGTAACATCAAGTGAGACCCTTGAGTTGTTTCTTTACTCATCATCTGGAAGGATCATCAATAGTACACATTTTCTTCTTCAATAAGCCAGCTTAAAGGTATCTCATATCACTGCTATGCTGATGATATCCAGTTGTATTTCTTGTTTAAGCCTAAAGAGACTGATAACACAATGCACATTTAGTACTGGATGGCGATCAACTGAGTTCAGGATCCAACTTAAAGTTCTCCTTCTGACATATAGAGCCTTCCATGATCACGCACCTGTGTATATCTTGGACCTGCTCCATCCTTACATCACAAATAAGTCACTCAGGTCTTCTGACTAGTACTGTCCAAATGAAGCTTCATGATGCATTTTCCTTTCCTCCACTAGATGAAGCTCTCTGTTCAACAAAGGGTTGAAAACACTGAATCACCATTCATTGAGCTTTTCTCTTTAAACCAAGAGCTCCATCCAGTAGACTCAACAAATACAACTAATGCTTAATTTGGACATCAGTACTTCTGACCAAGGATTGCTGGTGGCCCCTCGCACTAGACTAAAAACTTATGGTGACCGTGCCTTTGAATAATTGATTCAAACTCTGTGGAACAGCCTTCCTATTGTTTTAGCTTCTGTGGCCTTCTGTGTTTTTTTTTTTGTATTACCCTTTATTTAACCAGGAATATTCCCATTGAGATTAAAAATCTCTTTTCCAAGGGAGTCCTGGCCAAGACAACAGCATAAACATACAAGTTTCACATTTAAAACAAAAACGACACACAAATAAAAAAGCAGATCAGTGCTCAGAGACCGTACATGTGCAAATTGTATTCAAAAAGTCCTTAATCCTGCTTTAGAAATGGTCCATGCTGATGAGGGATTCCAGTTGTTGATCCTGTAGTTTATACCAGGGGTGCTAAATATTTAAAAGCACTTTCACCAATCACAGAGTTGGTTCGAGGAACACTGAACATAATAAGGCTGCTGTGCTGGAGCGGTGGTGCAGGTTCTGGTGTTTCTAGGAGCCAGTAGAGAACACAGATAGGATGAAAGTTGGTGTAAAATAGCTTTATAAAGAAACACATACCAATGCTCCATTCTATGGGCGTTTAATGAAGATCCAACTTTCTCATACAGAGTACAATGGTGTGTTCGGAAACCAGAATCAGAGATGAATCGTAAAGCAGCATGGTACACAGAATCCAGCATTTTTAAAGATGACGTATTTGCGTGCATGTACAAAATATCACCATAGTCAATAACAGATTAAAATAATGGCTTGGATGATTTTTTTCTGGCACTAAAAGAAAAACAACAAAAAACCCGACTTCACCCTATTATCGTATTTAAAAGAAAGATTTCCTCAGGAAAAAGACCAGATATTTATAGGTTTAGACTTTCTCCTCACCTTATTATTGAGAGTAACAATCTGTAAGTTCTTAACATTTGTCTGACATACAACTGTCTTAAGTCTTGAGAAGCAGATCATTTTTAGTTTTATCAACATTTAATACAAATCTCAATCCACAAAGATTTTTCTGAACTACATTATAAGCAGCTCTCTTTTCGAGCAGCCGGGTGTGAAACGGCTGGGATAACGATCAGCACCTCTAAATCTGAGGTAATAGCACTGGTGGATTGCTTACTCCAGGTATGGAATGAGTCCTTACCCCAAGTGAATGACTGCAAGTACCTCGGGATCTTGTTCCCGAGTGAGGGGGCTATGGAGCATGAGTTCGGCCGGAGAATCTGCACCGTTGTGACGATCTACCGGTCAATCTTTGTTCCTACCCTCACCTATGGTCATGAAAGCTGAGTCAGGACCGAAAGAACAAGGTCGCGGGTATAAACGGCTGAAATGGGTTTTCTCAGGAGGGTGGCTGGAGTCTCCCTTAGAGATAGGGTGAGAAGGATGCTCCCTTGGCGCCTCCCTAGGGAGGTGTTCCAGGCACGTCCAGCTGGGAGGAGGCCTCGGGGAAGTCCCAGGACCAGGTGGAGAGATTATATCTCCACACTGGCCTGGGAATGCCTCGGGATCCCCCAGTTAGAGCTGGTTAATGTGGCCCCGCGACCCGAACCCAGATAAGTGTTTGAAGATGAGATGAGATGAGACATTAAAAGCAGAATGAAGGTCCTTAATTGCACTTTCCAAAGATGAGGCAGAGCTATAAATAATAACAATAAGAATTTGCATAAAAATTTGATTTTGTATTTGTGACATTACTACACAAAGTATTAATATAGATAGAAAATAAAATAGGTCCCAAAATGGACCCTTGGGGGACACCATTTTGTATAGTCATGAAGTCAGAAAATAAACCGTCAGTTTGGACACATTGGGCCTCATTTATCAATCTTGCGTGAAAACGGGCACAGATCTGAGCGCAGAATTGGTCGTATGGCAGGACCCACGTGTGATTTATGAAACATTCGTATCTGACCAATCTCAGCATACGAATGAGCAGGCCTTGATAAATGTGGCGGCTGAATTCGATCGTCATTAACATGTTACGCCCTTAAATGTTCCTGGTTCGGAGGCCTCGCCCACTGAGGTCAAACATGGAGAGGAAGAACGCTGGTACAAAAAGAAACTTTTCTGACACACAGATCGGCATCCTGACATCCGAGATGGAGCAAAATAAAGATGTGCTTTTTGACAGTCTTAAGAGTGGAATAAAAGGGGCCCATAAAAACGCTGTATGGAAAAGAATAATGGAGGCAGTCAAACCGAAGCAGCGCTCCACTGTGACCCTTGTGCGTGTGTGCGCACTGCTGAACCTACGCTCCTGCTCTGTAGCGGGGTTTGCCAGCTGGGTTATTAGGTATACCATTAGAGGATAACCTTTGTCACCTAGAAGAACCATACCAAGATGTTAATCATCGGATACCTGCAGTGCGCTTTCTATTTTATTTTTATTCGTTTTAAGAATCCGTTTTGATCTGTTCTTAATATGAGACTGCTTATGCTTAGTGACAGCTGAGGTTTGTTAATTATTTCCAGCCAGATTTTGCTGTGCTGCACCGCAAATACACAGGCTTAAATTTGCATACACGATCTCAGACCTGACGTGAGATGTGATCGTAGCTCCTGCACACAACCAAATTGATAAATGCCGAAGTTTGCCTGGAAATGGTCGTACGTACGTTTTCCTGCCGTACGTTTGTTTGATAAATGAGGGCCATTGTGTCCTATCGCTCAAGTACTTTTCAAACCATTTAACTGTTTTAGAGGCCATCCCTAAGTTAACAAGCTTCTGTAATAGAACAAGCATCATTTTGTTGATGCTTTTAAAAAGCAGCTCACTTTTTTAAACTGCCTTTTGTCTCATGGCTATAATTTTGAGTTTTTCCATCTTTTTATTTATTTACTTTTAATTGTATTTGCAGTTGAATTTATTTTTGCTTTGGGATTATTTTAACAATTGTATCAAGTGAAGCACTTTGTGACTGTGTAAATGGTGCTATATCAAATAAACTTATTATTATTATTATGATGATGCCAAGTTCCCACTACAAGACTTTCAAATTGGCTGTACTCTTGAAACTTCACAACTGTCTGTCGGGAGTCTTGAAGCTGTTGATGATTTTGTTGAGCTTACTTAAAGTGATATTCTGGTGTTAAATCATCCCAGGGTCTTTTTAGGCAAACTGGTTCATCAAATAAGCCATCGAGACCATTTTTTTCGCGTAACAACTATATATGTAGATTTTCCGGAGAGTTGCTAACAGTCGCTAGCAGCATGCCGCGGCTAACACGGATAAGCTCGGGGAGGTGAGTTGGACGCATTAAAACATCTTTTTAAACCACTAATATTGCTCCAAATAACACCAAACCTCTGCAGTAGCATGATAAGAGTCCTTACACATTAACCGAAGCATCAACAAAGTAGTAAGTGAACACTGTGTGTATGAGTGTTTTGAAAGACTTACCTACTGGCCCCGGTACAAGCTGCTCCATTCAAGTCGATAACCAAATACAATCCAAAGGGAAGGAGCACATTGATGATTTAATACAGCAAAATGCAAAATGTGCTTATGAAACAATGGATTATTCCATTCTGGCTCTGAGGTTGCTGAATGTCTGATTTGACATAAAGATTCTTGGTTTCTCGCAATAAACCATGATAAATAAACATTTATGTTATAACAACCCGCTGCTGTCTACTTCATGACTATGGCTCTCCACCCCGGATCAGAGGGTTTTTTATGAGCAAAAAAACTAAAACTGATTTGATGATTAGTCAACTGTAGGCAAGACGTGACTTTTTAGATTCCACTATGGATTTTTCAGTCCGGGACACCCCTAGTTTTCACACTACCAGCACTGATGGGGACGAGGAGTCATCAATTACAAGATCTTTCACCAGGAGGAATCCCTGATGTGTTTGTCTGGTCTCCAAACTGGAGCACTTTCTCTGATAATATTGCTGCAAACAGGTTAACAGTTGAACACTCAGTGTGTTTTATCCAATGTTCTAGGGAGCCTTGTGCATCTGTGTCATACATCGAGGGCCATAAAAACGCAGCTGGAAACAGCAGCTTCTCCATCTTGCCTCACTACTTCGCCGGTCCTCAGGGCAGCAGGTCTGTCTGTGGCTGCAAATACAGTGAAGTACAGGTGCCTTTAATCTGGGTCTTTTGTGGGGGAGATCCAAAAGCTGTCGGTGAGTGGAAAATCAGGGCTAAAGTCAGGTAATGGACACTTGGGATTATGGAAAAGACTAACAGAGGCACGGATAAGGACGTTTGTTTTATCAGCACTAAATTGCCTCCAATATTTTTATAAAGGGATTTATAATTTAAAATCATATACCTTTAGGGAAGCAGTATGCTGAGTGTTATTGTAAATATTCACTTAGCCTCTTTTGTTTCTAGTTTTAGTATTATTCTCGGGTGCATTAGGATGGCCAGTCTCTTGAGTGGAGCTAATAAGACACATATTGATATTCAGCAGCTCTTACAGTTGCTCTCCAGGCTGTGGGGGTGGGCAGCAGAGATGATGCTCCTCCTCCGAGCTTAATAACCCAGAGTGACACTGCTCCAGCCCATCACACTGCTGAGACTGAGGTAAGAACACAATTTGATACTTTATTTGTCAGGGTTACTTGTTTTTTGTTTTGTATTCTTTTAGCTGAAGCATTCAATGCTTTTGCTCTATTTTTCTTTGCTTCTATTTATTTGCAGCCCCATTCTTCACCACTTTTACATTAATTTTGGTTTCCTTCAGTTTCTCCCTCATGTGCCATCCTTGTCCATTTAGAAAAATCACATGAGATCTACTTACTTCAAAAAATGTTAAAATATGCGTTTTAAATTTTGGACATGTTTAAAGAGAGAAAAGAAAGGTATAACATTTTTATATACCAGTTTCAGTTTCAGTCCAGGCAAAGAACTATTGTTTGAATGTGGGGATTTGATCAAAGCTTGTGTTGATGTAGCTTTGTATAAAAGTCAAGCAGATGTGTCAGTGAGGCAGTCACACACGTACACACACACACACACACACACACACACACACACACACACACACACACACACACACACACACACACACACACACACACACACACACACACACACACACACACACACACACACACACACACACACACACACACACACACACACAGCCCTGGAGTGCTTTATCCTTTGTTGGTGTCATAAGGTCCACCGATGAATAATGGATTGTAAATGTGTGTGTGTGTGTGTGTGTGTGTGTGTGTGTGTGTGTGTGTGTGTGCGTGCGCGCGCGCGTGTGTGTTGTTATGTGATCTGGGTAGAAAGCCCAGGGGGCCTCAGAGATGACAACTGGCTGTGTGAGGTCGACCCTGGAGCCTGAACATCGACTGATGACACAGGAGAGCAATCACTGTAAGCTCAGAGCTCTGCTTTTCAAATAATAATAATAATAATAATAATAATAATAATAATACTCATACAATGTTCCAATTAAAACCCAGCTTGCAGTGTTCTTCAGATCAAGAAAACATAGTGTAAAGTATTGATGTCCAAATTAAGCTTCATGAAGCATTAGTTGTATTTGTTGAGCCCACGAGATGGAGCTCTTGGTTTAAAGAGAAAGGCTCAATAAATGATGATTTAGTGTGTTTTCAACCCTTTGTTGAACAGAGAGCTCTATCTAGTGGATAAAGAAAATGCTTCAGGAAGCTTAATTTAGGCAGCAATACTAAAAACAATATTCTGATTATGATCATAACCAGGATAAGCCTAGAAAAAGGTGTAAAACCACAGTTTGTCTGGCTGTGTGACAGACAAGGATACGCCGGAGAGCCTGGTGGAAAGGAAGTCAAAGATGAAGGATAATGAGGAAGAGGAGGATGCTATCTGCACAGACAATCAGGAGACTGACCAGAAGAAGAAACCCCGCAGAAAAGACACGCCTGTCCTCAACTCTCCTCTACATTTACCAGGTCAGCACACTCACATACTAACACACACATACACACAGGAGTAACCATAATTTGCTAAACTATTATTAATAATAATAAGTACTATTATTATAACTATTTATCCAGCTATTATTATATTGTGCACACAGTGGAAAATCTTCCCTTTAACAGGCAGTAACGTCAAACAGACCTAGCTCTATGGAGGACCGACATCTGTCTTGACTGGTTGGGTTATTACATTGACTGTAATAGTATCTACAGTATAGTAATAGTGTGAATATGACTAACACGTTATGACAGTGACAGTTTACAGTTTACTACAGTGATATAAATAGTAGAAACAACTGCAGTTAAGGTGCTAAAAATATGAATAATGAATATATGAATAGTGAATATAATCGGAAGATACGAGAAGTTGCAATACTAGAAGAAATATGACTGACTGTTTTTATGGATGTGGATGAAGGTGAAAATATGCAGTCCTTGTCGTTAGTTTTATGTGAGAATCGAAGGACATATCCTGATCAAAAATAACACCCATATTCCTTACTGTGGTGCTGAATGATAACACAACATCATCCATTGAGTTTCGGAGGCCTTCAGGGCATCCCATAGGGTACAATAACTTCAGTTTTATCTGAGTTTAACATCAGAAAATTTCAGGTCATTCAGCTTTTCATTTCCTTAAAGCATATTTGAAGTTTAGTTTTAACAGATCGGTTTCTTCTGGTTCACTTGCTATATTGTTATGGGGCTTTCAACCCCATTGTATGCTTAGCCAGCTAATGGCATGGTTTAATTAACATGGAACTGTAGTCACTTGATAACAGGTGATGGTGTAGTATAACTCTGGTGTCTTCCTCGATCTTTCTTCGGCCATCTACTGACTCCTGTTCCATGACCTTTGACCTCTTTCCTGTGAATGTTGGGAGTGGTTACGGCCTTGTGTTCACAGACAGTGCAGTGTTCATTGGTCTTGTCCATATCCCTGCTTTTTCAATGATGGAGTGTTCCCATCAGCTGTCACACGTTCAGTTGTAAAGATGTCATACACCATTCCAGTCTCCCAGACATGGACGTTGAGCAAAACATCCTCTAGAGGGCGTTGTTCAGATTAAAAAGTTACTCCATCAAAGTTTGAAAAAAAAAATGTTTTTGCCAACAACAACAAACATGGAGACGATGGAGGAGATTACGATCCTGCATCTGTTGTGAAGGAGGCAAAATGGCGGGCAGGGTTGTAGTCACACTGGCTTTACAGAAGAGAGAAACTGTTGATGAACGTCACTTTCAGTATTTCAGGATGTCCGTTGGGGCTTTGATGACTCGCTCGCTCCTGATATTCACGCTTTGCACTTTTTTGTGTACAGTGCCAGACACTGCCCCAACAGTGGTAGTGCAATGTTGTGTCCGTATCGGTACGCATCTGCAAGCTTGCAGGACACGGAGAGAAATATGGAAGAAAAGTATACGGATAGAAGGCTCCGTCCTTATCCCTATGAGTATCTAACATAGAGCATCAATGAGCCTTTAGACCAAAACCTTTTTGAGCAATGTTTGAACTGATATAGTTTAGGTTGTGTATTCAGCACATTTTCAGAAACTAGTGCTACCTTTCAAGTGAAGAAAGCAATGGCCAGATCTAAAAAAATAAAATTCAAGTTTTATAAAATGTTCTTTTATGTTGTCCTCAGATAAACCCTCCTGCATTCCCCTCCCAAATCAAGAAGCCTCTCTAACTAATCACCAGCAAACTGGTTTCTTGATTTAAAGCTGACAACCTGTGTTTTCCTTCTCTTTAGGCGTGAGACTGCTGAAAGTGGAGAAGCAGATGGTCCACTTAGAAGACGAGGAGAGAGATGTGAAGGATTAAAGCCTTACTGTAATTTTTTTTTCTGTTAATAAATTCACAGTCTCATTAGTTGTTGTTTTGAACTGGCCACATACACATCTCATTTGTCACCCCAAATTAACAATTGGCTGCATAAATTATGGAATGTGACATCTCTAAGGCATATCCCCCAAAGTGCATTAGCCTACCTACCTAAATTGTACATGTCATTAGCTAAAACATGGATTCATAAAGTTGAAACAAAGTCTTCCAACTCCTAAATATGGAAGTAGTCCATTGTAGTTATTGTCATGACAACAATAGTTGATTCATACCACATTCACCGGTCTTCAACAAGTCAAAAAGCCAACACAAACAGGTTGATTAGTGATATAGTTATCAGGCTCATGTTAGCTAGCTACAGTTGTGAGTAAATAGATCGTTCATGGCTAACGTTAGCTAACATCAGCTAATGTTAAACACACACATGTGATGTCAACATTCACAACGTTGAACATTTTTTATATTTAAACTGAGAACACAGACAAGTCAATCAAGTCATCATGTCTCAAGTCAAGACACAAGTCTAGGTCAAGTCTCAAATCTTTTATTTTCTGTCAACTCAAGTTGCAAGTCACTTCAATCACAAGTCAGTCCACATCTCTGTTATAGGTAAAGTACTTTTAATGATCGCAATTTTAGTCATCATTCTAGTTTATCTAAAGTTGTAAATTATTACACCATGATGTATAGTATAACTTGTAACTTATAATGGAGCACAATGTCAAGTCAAGTTTATTCATATAGCACGATTCAACAACAGGGCAATTCAAAGTGCTTCACACAGAACATTGAAAGCACTGGAAATCACATATAAAATGACATTGAGACAAAATCAATGGGACACAGAGCAGACCTGTCCCAGAGGATCTGAGAGGTCTGGATGGTTCGTATCTGAGCAGTAGATCTGAAATGTATTTTGGTCCTAAACTATTCAGTGCTTTGTAAACCAACAGAAGTATTTTGAAATCAATTCTTTGGCGGACAGAAAGCCAGTGTAAAGACCTGAGGACTGGAGTGATATGATCGACTTTTTTGGTATTAGTGAGGACATCGTTCTGGATTAACTGCAGCTGTCTGATGGACTTTTTAGGGAGACCTGTAAAGACACTGTTACAGTAGTCGAGCTTGCTGAAGATAAATGCATGGACAAGTTTTTTAAGTCCTGCTCACACATAAATCCTTTAATCCTTGATATATTATTTAGGTGATATAAGGCTGACTTTGTTATTGTTTTAATGTGGCTGTTGAAGTTCAGGTCTGAGTCCATTGCTGTGTGTACTGACATTCGTGCACTGTGTGCCCTATGTACTGACATGATCAGTACACTCAGTTACCCCAGTAAGTGCTGTCTCGAACCCCACACTTACTGGAAATGTCGATCATATTTCTTCTTCTGTTTTTTTTTTACAAAAGCTTTTCCAACAACTTTTGTGGCTCAGCACACCACCAAAAATCCTTGTGATCCTCTATTTACATTTATAAAATGAATCTAGTTGTTGCCGCTAGGTTGCGCTGTTTCCTCAATCGCCGCCATTTTGTCACGTAGCGGCAGAGGCGGGACTTCAAACTGGAAAATGGCCGCGATTGAGGACGTTGAGTGTTTATTGTCATTGATCATCACTCAATGCTTTGGCCGTTTTTGAGTGCGGGACCGGAGAAAAGCCAGTTTGAGGGTGGAAGTGCCTGATTTGGGACACAGTACATGTCTGAACTTTCTGGCTTGGTTTGTGGTACTTAGCCACATTACCATTTGAAGCTGGGTGCTAACTCTGCATCATTCTTCCTTAGCTCAACAAACAATTTTTTATTTGTTTAATTGGAGAAAATCCTGCTCCATCCAATCGTTGATTTGCTCTGTGCTTCTGCTTAGTGCTTGTATTGGACTATAGTTGCCTGGTGATATTGTTAGATACATTTTTTGTGCGTCTGCATAGCTGTGGTAATATATGTTGTTGTTTTTCATGATCTGTGTCAGACCCAGACAGGAATGAGGACTCAGATGCGGAGGTTCGCAGATCAACACTGAATTTAAAAGCTTGACGACAGGAACGTGGCGCAGAGCAAAAGCCACAAACAAAAAATCACTCCGCACAGGAGGAACAAAAAGAAAGTCGCCAGTAATAAAGACAAGTACAAAATAAAGTCGCTCCGTCCAGGAGGAAAAACAAAAGACAAAGTTAACAAATAAAACTCTAAACAAAGTCGCTCCGTACGGGAGGAATAACAAAAGGCAAAATGAACAAAATAATTAATTAAACAAGGGCACTCCAACCAGGAGGGAAAAACAATGGATAAACAAGATTCAAAAACACTACACTTACTTTAACAAAACAAGGAATACTATCACCTGAACTTGGAAACAATAAGCTCGATGGCATGAACAAGACTGTGGGAAAAAACGCTGGATACATTCAACACAAGGTACGAAATAATCTGGCACGGAACAAGGGGGAAGACACGGACTTTTTACACATGAGGGAAGGGGAACAACAGGTGGAAACAATCGGGAATCAGGGAATGACGTCAGACCGGTGACACAAGAGGAAGGGCCAGTGACCTGGAACGAGAGGAGTTATCTTTCAAAATAAAACAGGAAATTCACAAGACAAAAACCCAAAGACAGGACAAACCTCACTGCGGCGTGACAATCTGAGCCAGTGGAAGCATGTAGATATTGAACAGAAGATGCCCCAGAATGGAGCCTTGGGCAACTCCACATGTAATATTTGCTCGCTCAGATGTGTATTTACCTATAGACACAAAGTAGTCCCTGTCCTTCAAGTAGGATTCAAACCATTTCAATACTGTGCCAGATAGTCCCACCCAGTTTTCCAGATGGTCTAGTAGCATGTTGTGATCCGCTCTGTCGAATGCAGCACTGAGATCCAATAATACTAAGACTGAAATGTGTCTAAATGGAGATTTTTAAAGAACTTAACAAGAGCCGTCTCAGTGCTGTGGTGTGGTCTAAAACCTGACTGGAAGATGTCAAAACAGCTGTTCATTACCATGAAGTTGTTCAGATGCTTAAAAACTGCTTCAATTATTTTGCTAAGGAATGGGAGGTTTGATATTGGTCCATAATTGTACATTAGTGAAGTGTCTAAATTGTTCTTTTTTTAAGATAGTCTTGAAATCAGCAGTTTTCAGGGCCTGTGGAGACACCTGAGAGAAGAGCCATGTTTACAATCCGTAGAAGATCTGAGGCCATGCAGTTTGATACATCTTCGAAAAGGTCTGTTGGGAGAATACCGAGGCAGCAGGAGGAGGATTTCAAATGTTGTACGATATCCTCCAAGGTCCTATGGTTAATCACATGAAATTGTGCCATGGTATTTGAGTTAGTGTTAGTTGGGCACATGGACAGCACATGTCCCGCACCTGATATGGAGGCACTGGCTGTTTGCCTAATTTTCTGGATTCTGTCAGTGAAGAAGGAGGCAAATTCATTGCAGGCCCTGGTAGAAAGCCGTTCAGGGGCTACTGACACAGGAGGGTTTGTTAGCCTGTCCACAGTAGAAAACAAGGCACGTACATTATTATTGTTTTTGGCAATGATGTCACAGAAGGATTGTGTTACATTTCTCAGTTTCAAGTTGCAGTCAGACAGTAGATTTTAAGTCTTTCTTTATAGATGTCATAGTGAACCTGGAGATTTGTTTTCTTACTCATAATATCTTTCCACAGCAAAACTGAATGTGTTTCTGAACATAAAGTGAAACACCATGACCACAATAATAATAATTATTATTATTATTATAATTATTATTTATTATTTTATTGTATATACAGTAGAATGTTTCATAACAATGTCATGAAGTGCTTGATAAATTAAAATAAGGCAGAAACATGAGAATAAGAAAGCACAGATGAAATAAAAACAATTGAAATAGGAACAAATGAATGGGAATAAAAACATTATAAATGAAAACATATCAAACTTTTCCAAAAAGCTTTCACACAGAAAAAAAGTTTTGATAAAGGCTTAAAGTTGTTCTCCATAAGACTTTCATCAAGTTAAGTAAGGGTAACATTTAGGGGACATACGAGAAGTAAAGAGGTGAATGTGTGTCAATAAAGTTCACAAAAGAACAAAAATAAATAAATAATAAGGTCAATATGCATCGCGACTGTGAACGATGTTAGGTCACAGTTCTAGAATATGAAGACAATGTTCTAGAATGTTAAGTAACAGTTCCAGGATCTTAAATTACATTTCTAGAATGTTACATTACACTTCTAGAATGTTAAGTAACAGTCCTAGGATATCATAATCTGATTGTGAGAGGTCATCATGGGACATTGGATTACAGATAAAATCAGTTTTAATAAAGATGATGAGTATCATACATTTCAGGACGAATGGACTGAAGAATTCGACTTTGTGGAGAGAGCAGATTCTGCGGTGTGCCTAATTTGCAATGACAAAATTGCATCGATGAAACGGTGGAATGTAAAGCGGCACTTCGACACATGCCATGCTACCTTTGCATCAAAATATCCTGCAGGAGACAGCAGGAAGAAAGCGTGCCAAGAGCTAAGCAGGGTGCAAGCTAGCCAGCAGCAACTCCGCGTATTGACCCAGCAAGGTGACTATAATTCCTCTAGGTTTGCTGGATCTTTAGCAATAGTGAGGAACGGAAAACCATTCACAGATGGCGAGTATGCTAAAAAGACAAGATAATCAAACGGATACAAGACATGCCTCTGTCGGCAAGAACTGTTCATGATCGTACAATCATGATGGCAAACCAAGTGGAGGAAACGCAAGTGAAGGACATAAATGCAGCGCCGTTCTTTTTCCTGGGTTTGGATGAGTCAACAGACGTAAGTCATTTGTCGCAGTTCAGTGTGATTTCAAGATATGCTGCTGGTGACACACTGCGCGAAGAAAGTCTTGCTGTTCTGACAATAAAAGGGTCCACAAGAGGTGAAGATTTATTCAAGTCTTTCATGGAGTTTGCTCATGAAAAAAATCTGCCTATGGATAAACTTCTCTCAGTGTGTACTGATGGTGCTCCATGTATGGTGGGGAAAAACAAAGGATTTGTGGTGCTTCTCTGTGAACATGAAAATAGATTCATCCTAAGTTTTCCATTGCATTCTACACCAGGAGGCACTTTGTGCTCAAATGTGTGATGGCAGTTTAAAACACTGCTGGATGAAGTTGGAAATAACTATCACGGTCTGCTTTTGCACAGCAATGTGCGTTGGTTGTCAAGAAGGAAGGTGTTCAGCCGTTTTGCGGCTTGCCTGAACGAAATCCGGACTTTCCTTGAAATGAAAGGCATCGAGCATCCTGAGCTAGCCAAAACTGAGTGGCTCCTCAAGTTTTACTATCTCGTGGATATGACTGAACATCTGAAACAGCTCAACGTGAAAATGCATGTCATTGGAAATACAGTGTTATCCCTTCAACGAGCCGTGTTTGCTTTTGAAAACAAGCTGGAGCTCTTTATCATGGCTCTTGAAACAGGTTGTTTACTACATTTTGAAAAACTGAGACGAATTAAAGATGCATGCACAGCAAGTGAGCCCGGTCAAAACTTTGATCTCCACCAGCTAGCTGGCTTCACATCCAGTCTCCTACAGTCGTTCAAAGCACCCCTTGGTGAATTTCGTGAGCACACTAGTCTTTTTAACGAGTGTTTACTGAACACAGTCTACCTGAGTTACATTCCAGGGGTCCGTTTCACAAAGCAGGTCCCACAAACTCTGAGTCTAACCCTGAACTCTGAGTTTTCGGTTCCAGAACAGCTGATTTGCGTTAGTTTGATCAACTCGGAGTAGTTTGACCTGGAGTTAAGCGCGTGCACCACAAGTATAAAAAGACAGCATCAAAGGAGCCCTGATTCGACGAGTAACCATGGCAACGAGGCGTGCTACGCTACTACTGGAATTGGAAATATTAATGCGCTCATACAGGAGTTCGAGCAGGTTTTCCGCTGAAAGTGTGACGGCGCGGGAGAACATTGCTGCTCGGGTCAGTGCATAGGTTTAAATGTAATCCTGTTGCAATCACAATAATTCGCTGGGGGAACTGCTTGAGTGGGAGCCTATTCATTTATTTCATTTAGGTGCATTCCCACGGGGGAGAAGCGCACTTGGCAGCAGCTTAAGATGAAACATAAAAACATTGCTCAAACAGGTAAAACATCGGCACAATCTCATGGTGACGCCTCATTTTGAGCATGTTTTACATTATAAAGGAAATATAACCGTTATATATATAAAAAACTCCCATTTGCAAAAAAAGCAGCACAACACACAATATCTGCTGGGATGTGAGAGCATGACTCACCAAAAATGCTTAGCATCATCCTCATGAAGGATACGGGGCTGTTACAAAGGACCTGTGGCATTCTGTTGTATTCGTGTAAGCCCAATGGCGTTGTGAAAGCGGTGTACTTTTTATCTTCTTCATGCATGGACAGGTTATAAAATCCTGATGTCAAATCCATTGTACTAAAGACAGAGTTCCCGCTGAGGGCAGCCAAACTTGATGAGGCAGGGGGTGAGCGTCTTTGATGGTCCTTGCATTCAGCCACCGAAAGTCTGTATATATCCTGAGGTCACCACTCTTTTTCCACACCATCACTTGAGGGGAAGCAAATTCACTCACTGATTTTTGAATGATTCCCTGCTCTTCCATCTCTGTGAGGACCTGACGCAGTTTCTGGTATTGAGCTGGTGGCACTCTACGATATGGATGGCGGAAAGGGGGATCGTCTGTGAGCCGAATTCTGTGTACAAAGCCTTTGGAATCTCCACAGTCTAGATTGTGTTTTGAGAACACATCCTGATATTGTTCCAACATTTCCACCAGCTGATTCTTGGCAGGGGGGCTCACCTGGCAACCATTAATATCAACGTCTCCCAGTCCAAGGTTCTTCAGTCTCTGTTTCAGGTCAGTGTTATGAACAGTGTTATGCCGGTCATGTGTCTCCTTATCCGCGTCACTCTCTTTCCGACAGGAGCCTTGGAGCAATGTAAAATCTTCAACAGCAATGCAGGGAGAAACATCTGCTATCTTGCAGTTTCTTTTTAGGGTGAGAGGTTTTTCTGTGGCATTGGTCACTCTCATAGGAGTCCAACCATCTCCCCATAAAGGTGTGACCACTCTGCCAACCATGATGCCTCGGGGGGCACACTTGGACGAAGTGGGCTCCACCACCACCGTACTTCCGGGTGACATCGAGACATTACTGGGTAACCTGCCCCACAACAGGTACTCCTGCTTGGGGTGTAGTGTCACTGCCTGAGTCAGCCTAACTGTGCCTACCCTGTCCGGTACATCCATCCCTCTCCATCTGGTAAGGCTAGTCATCATTTCTAAAAACTGCTCACACTCCACGGATTCTTGTGTGCTGCATTTGATAAGTTTCCAGTAATTGTCATCCTTCTTCAACTGATGGACCACATAATTTAACATGTTTGTGCCTATGATGATCTCATCTCTCTGACCGGGGACCACCAAAACTGGAACAATGCACTTAACTCCATACAATCCCAGTTCCATTTCGTACATGCCTTTGGGGGTCACCTGCTCATGCAGAGGTTCTCCTGTCTGCAGTGCATCGTGGTGGAGTGGTTAGTGGCCTGACAGACTTTACATCTCTTTTGTAAAATGTTTGTTTGTTCTCTGCTTGGTCCTGCAAGTACTACTGACTGAGCTTTCTGCGCCAAGATGCGGTCTAGCAGGCTGATGAGTGACTGGATACAAGCATTCTCAACGTGGGTGGCGGCCCTGCCATGTTCTGTTCACAGGTGAGCTCCCTTACATGATCAGTAGTTGCATCTCCCAGCGTTGAAATCTGAACATGAGCATTAACCTGCCGGTGCTGTGGTGGGCGACATGTTTTACCTTGATTTTTCGTCTTTGCCTCTCTCTGATGTTCGATGATGTGCTCTTGTATCTCTTGTGATGTCCACTTCTCTGCTGTTCTACATTTCAGGACACTGGAGAGTACAGAGTCAGGACAGTGTTTTACAAACATCATTGTGACTTCATGAGCAGGGGTCTCAACATACCTTCCTTGCCTGCTTAAACACTCATCAACCACATCCACTGCTTTATTCAGCCGTATCCAATAATCCATTGGATCTTCTCCAGCCAGTGGTAAGGTGTTGTAAAAATCTGCTAGGGGCATTGAGGAATATGTCACCTCACTGAAATGTTGTTTAAGAATGTCAAAAACAAGCTTGGGATCTTCAGCAGGCTTTAAGGACGGGATACTGCGCAGAGTGACCTTGACAACGTCTCTAGCTTTTCCCATCAGTCTCGACAGTATCTCTTGTGAATGTTCCTGGGGTGAAATACCCCTTTTCCTAAGATAAACATCCATGATTTCTTCCCATTCGTGTACTGTGTGTTTGTTGGTTCCATCTCCTCTGAAGTGTCGCGGCTCCTTTGCATCTGGCTGCAAAGGTAAGGAGCGGCTGCTGGTAAGTGTGTGTATCAAAGCTGCAGTGGAAACACAGGATTACTTTATCATTATCTTTTTTATTAATGTACTTTTAAATTAATTTAGTCATGGTACTAAATCTGCTTCTTATTTATTTTTTATTTAATTTAATCAATGTACTAAATCTGCTTTATATTTATTTTTAAATTAATTTAGTCAATGTACTACATCTGCTTCTTGTTTGTTTATTTTTGGATTGGTTGGGTCAATGTACTTAATCTTCTTTTTGTTTTTTTTATTGTTAAATTAATTTAGTCAATGTACTAAATCTGCTTCTTATTTGTTTATTTTTAAATTAGTTAGGTCAATGTACTAAATCTGCTTCTTATTTGTTTATTTTTAAATGAGTTTGGTCAATTTATTAAATCTATTTTTTTTGTTTATTTTTAAATTAATTTGGTCATTTTACTAAATCTACTTTAGTACATTCGTAAAAATAAAATAAAAAAAACAATAACGAGGTTGCCATAGTGACAGATGAACAGGAATAGACTTAGTAACATTAGCTGTCCTCCAGGGGTCCGTTTCACAAAGCAGGTTCAAAAAACTCTGAGTTTAACCCTGAACTCTGAGTTGATCTACTCTGAGATAGGAAACTCTGAGTTTTCGGTTCCAGAACAGCAGATTTGCGTTAGGTTGATCAACTCAGAGTAGTTTGACCTGGAGTTAAGTGCGTGCACCACAAATAAAAAAAGACAGCATCAATGGAGCCCTGATTCGACGAGTCACCATGGCAACGGGGAAGCGGAGGGCTACGCTACTACTGGAATTGGAAATATTAATGCGCTCATACGGTGAGTTTGAGCAGGTTTACACCGCTTCAGCAGCAAAAGAGAGGGAGACGGTGCAGGAGAACATTGCTGCTCGGGTCAGTGCGTAAGTTTAAAAGTAGTCCTGTTGTAATCACAGTAATATCACAGGGGGAACTGCTTGAGTGGGAGCCTATTAGTTTATTTCATTTAAGTGCATTCCCGCGGTGGAGAAGCGCACTTGGCAGCAGCTTAAGATGAAACATAAAAACATACAGGTATTCAAAAAGGTAAAACCTCAGCACTGTCTCATGGTGACGCCTCATTTTGAGCAGGTTTTACATGGTAAAGTAAATATTACCGTAAGTGGCTGTTTTAATACAACATATAAATGCTGTGATATGAGAGCATTACTGGTTGTTAATGTTGGAAATGTAAGGTGGGGTGAGATGGACTGTGACATGAAACGGTGTTGTGCCGTATTCAGCCCCCTCGCATTATAGGTTATATTCTGGATCAGAAGGCTGTTGTTTCCACCTATAGGAGTAGTTTATATACCGGTAACCCAATTAAAAGCACACACTTTTGAACCTATGAATTGCAAGAAAAGCTGGGATTATATTTAGGAAACGCTGAGTCAAATACATTCAACTTGCTCAAAAGATCCATTTCATTCATTTTGTAATTATGGCTGCGGTATATTAAGGATGTCTATGCGCGGTCTGATAATCCTCTCCCGACAAATATTTAATTCTCTTTGCGAAATGCGTCAGCTTCATCCACGGGATCGTTATCAAAAGGACATGCCATGGTAGTGAAATATTCACCACCTAATATAACTTCTAATGTAGGCGTACTGAATGATTTTTATACGTTGTATACAAAAACTCCCGTTTGCAAAAAAAACCGCAGCGCAACACACAATATCTGCTGTGATATGAAACGGTACCGCTCAAAAAGAGAATTGCCTGGAAATGCAAGCACATCTATAATCAATAGAATGATAATCATCTCCCGACGAATATTTAATTCTCTGCGCAGTAATGCTGCAGCTTCATCCACGGGATCGTTATCAAAAGGACATGCCATGGTAGTGAAATAGTCGCCACCTAATATAACTTCTAATGACTGATGTTTGCAGTGATTTTCTGAAAAACAGACGGAACTATACTACGCCAAAACTCGCCCGCTGACTGAATGAATGAGGAAATCAAACACCGTGTGTGGCTGAAAGAGGGCGGAGACAGAGAGAAACTCAAGGTTTTCTGAGAAAAACCTGGTCCCGACCAGGTTAGTTTCAGAGAGCATGTTACCATGGTAACTGACCGAGCGTTTAAGTTACCTCTCTTTGTGAAACAGGCTAGAGTTACCCCTCTGTCTCTGGTTTGAGTTACCTCCCTTTGTGAAACGGAAAACTCAGAGTTTCCCTCATTTCAGGGTTAACAGACTCAGAGTTTTCACTAAACCTGCTTTGTGAAACGGACCCCTGGATGCCTCTATGTTTAGTTTTTCATGACGGTGTCAAACATTACGTTACCTATCTGATCAGTCTTTATAGTTTTGTTTGAGTATATGTGTCAGTCGCTTTCTGTTTGTTGCTTGTTGTTACGGTAACAGGAAGAGAGAGAGTAACCGCTTTACATTTAAACATCAACTAGTTCTACTCAAGCACTCACAGCTCTCCTTCTTTCAGCCGCTTTCTTGCTAATTAAACGTTACACGCTGTTAGCCACTTTAACTTAGAAGTTAGCTTCTCGGCTGGTGATGGCTTCCCCCACTCTCTCTCCTGCTCTCTCTTGCTCGGAGTGTCTTATGTTTAGCTACTCCTCTGCCTCCTTTAGTGATAATGGTAGATGTAATAAGTGTTGTGTATTTGTAGCGCTGGAGACGAGGCTCAGTGAGTTAGAGGCACGGCTCAGCACCATGGAAGCTCAGTCTTGTGCTACGGTAGCTAGCCGGCAACCTATGACTTTAGCCGGTGCAAAGCCACATAGTGTAGCGTTGGCGTCTGCTAACCCTCCCCGGGCAATCCCTGAGCAGCCAGGGTCCTCCTGGGTGACAGTGAGAGGAAAGCATAGTTCTAAATCGAAGCCCATGGTTAACCATCCACCCGTTCACGTTTCAAACATGTTTTCTCCACTCAGTGACACACCCGCTGATGAAACAACACTATTGGCAGCTCCATTTTGAGAAACGTGAACTTAGTGACACCAGGGACCATAGTAAAATGCATTCCAGGGGCCAGAGCGGGCGACATTGAGTCCTATTTGAAACTGCTGGCTAAGGATAAACGTAAATATGATAAGATTGTGTAGCCCTTACAAAATTTCCACTTATCAGGGTGACCTAATCTCAGTTTTCAAATCCGCAGTAGCCATTTTAAGTCCAGTAGGGGGCGGTAATGGCGCAGCAGAGACAAATACACAACAGCGCTATGTTGATAGAGAGATGGAAAGGAGAAGAGAGCGAGAGTCGAACGGCAGAAAGCTAAAGAGGGGAAACCAATGACGCAAAAAAGAAAGTATAAATACAGATACAAGGAGCGTTAGTTTAATGAATCCTGTGAGTAAAAAACTACAAGAAATACCTGGGTGAAGTTCTGCAAAGGATAAATGTGGTTCCATCCATATCTCCGGTTGTTTTTTTTTGCACCCCGTGATAAGTGAGAGGGAAGGATTGTTTCGGCAGACCGACCTCCCAGGGTCAAGAGAGCAGAGGACCAGCGAAAGAGCAGAAGACACGTGGCGAGTGTGGAGCTTCCATTCGCCAAAAGGGTCGATGTACTCCATACAACTCTTCATCACATCATACAGATAAGCACTGAGATCTCTCCACACTTCTTTAAAGGAAAAAAACACACTACCCGGGTAGATGACACTGTTTTGTTTGATTTGGTTTGTTATTTTCTCAGAGCTCTGAACATTTTGTATTGTTTCTTCTCCTCAACCTGAGTTGGTTGATGGTTAAAGGAAAGACATTTATTTTCTCAACTTAAAGGACAAATGTGGGAAAAACATAAGGTCGAACTGACTGACAGACTAAACTTACCTGACTTAATTGTAAATGGTGGATTACATAAGAACTACGACTGTTATTTGTATTGATGATGTTAAATAAATGCCGGCAATGTTCTAAATAATCGTAAACAGGTGTCATAGTAATTTTGTTCCCCTACTTCCTCTTTGAAAAGTACCTTGATTAAGCACTTGTACATATATATCCCATAGTGTGCTCAAGAAAGTGCTACATAATTTTTGGCGAGCTAGCCAGGAGGAATAGGTGGAACAACCTTTTTAGGCTAAATTTTAATATTGCCGGTTAATCCACAGTATTATTTTTCTGTTCGTAGACTTTATTAGTGTATATGTTAGTATGTAAATTGTGTAATAACAGTGTTTGACTCTATTCAACTATGGAAACTGTGTACGGTACAGATATTAGGAAGTCTCTGTATATTGAGGGCATTACAGCAAAATATACCGATGAGCAGATAACTCAATTCTGTTTGCCTTTTGGTGCTGTGAACAAAGTGCTTAGGGTGAGGCAGGCAAGACAAGGCGATGGTGTTAAAGCTCTAGTAGAGTTTGAATGTGAGGAATCTGTCACAAAGCTAGCACCTAGCCTGCCACAGTATTTTCCTAGTGTTGGAACCCCTGATGTTGTGTGGCGTGTAGATGGGGCTTACAAAATAGCCCAGACCCCTAAGAATAACTCATAATAACCCACAGTTCTAGCAGACCCCTTTGAACAAAATGAGAGCCCAAGCTCTGACAGTGAAGCAGAGTCTGCCGATAGTAGGACACCTTTAATATCCAGACATCACACAAAGCTCAATGCTCATACTCAACATGCTTCTCCCGAACTTACCTCTAAAGCTACAGAATGGACAAAGGTAAGATAGCCAGCTCCACCAGTTATCCAAGGAGCCTTAGATAATGAAGTTTTCAATCCCCCTGAGGTCCAGAGGATCGTTGTAGAGCATGTCATTAAAAGTGATAGCTCCAATGCCCCTAGCCAGGGATACAAGTGGCTTCGTCCTTTTTCAGGAAGAATTCCTAAGCCTCCAAATGAAGTGGATTTTGAGACGTGGTCTCTCCATGTGGAGCTTATGATTCAAGACAACCCCCCTGTTGATGTACAGCGGTGTAAGGTTTTAGAAAGCCTGCTCCCACCAGCTTCTGATTTAGTGAGGCAGCTAGGCCCATATGCAGCTTCTTGTGACTATGTTAAACTTTGCGACTCAGCTTATGGGTTAGTTGAGGATGGGGAGGAAATCTTTGCAAGGTTTCTAGGGACTCATCAAAACACAGGCGAGAAAGCCTCTGAGTTCCTACAGCGGTTACAGGTGCTGCTTACCACAGCTATACAGAGGGGTGGTGTTACAAACAGTTTCGCTGTGGATGCTGGGATCAGTCTCTTATTCTGGCTTTACAGTTAGAGCTTAAATCAGAGACGCCCCCTTGTTTCTCAGACTTCTTACTACAGCTGCGGACAGAGGAAGACAGGAGAACTGCTAAGCTTGATCGTATGCATCGTCATTTTGGGAGCACAAAGAGCAAATCCTCTGTAAACATGCAGCTTGTGCCTGAAATGCCTTCCCCTTGTGATGTAAATGCCAATGTACTCCAGACGTACATTACTGAAACTGAGGATTTAAGGAAGCAGGTTTCTGAACTAAAAAGTGAACTTAGCAAAAAAAAAGAAAAAAGGAGACAGAACCACAGCAACAAAGCAAATGCAGTTCAGGAAACCCTCCCTGCTCGGGCTACAGCAGAAATTCAAGCCCAACAAACAGCACCAAAAATCAGGCCGAAAGCTTGGTTCTGTTTCAAATGTGGCGATGATGGCCATATAGCCAGGCAGTGTGAAAATCCTCCAAATAAGCCCTTAGTGGATCAGAAATATAAGGAACTGAAAGCAAGACAAGATGAATGGCAGACCAAATATGGCCATTTAAACTGGACAGGGTCACAGTGGAGGGACTAACTGCACCCAAAAATGAACAAGCATGTCCCATACAAAGTAAACCAACTGTCACCTGTGAGACTCAGTCTCCAGCTCAGTCGCTTGATAGTGTTCTCCCAAGGGGATTGATAGGGCCAAAGTGTACAGCTTCTGTTTTTATGGAAGGAGTCCCGTGTGATAGCCTTCTTGATTTGGGCTCCCAGGTGACCACAATTTCAAAATCTTTTCATGAGAGTCACCTTTCTCACCAACCAATTTTCTCCATTAAAGACCTCTTAGACATAGAAGGTGCTGGAGGTCAAGAAGTTCCTTACCTGGGTTATGTCCAAGTTGACATCCATTTCCCTGAGGATATCATGGGGAAACCTGAAAAAGTGGATACTCTTGCACTTGTTGTGCCTGATCACAGAACAAACATGGAAGTCCCCTTGTTGATAGGCACTAACACACTGGACCCTCTATATGAAAAGTGTGCACTTGCCCAGGACTGGAAAAGCTTAGAGCAAAAGACCAAAGGCAGCCATTGTTCTGCATTTGTGAAACATTTATATCACAGGTTTAAAATTCAACAACAAAATGGCAGAGTTGGGACTGTAAAGTTACAGAGCAAAAAGTGTATTACCATTCCTGCAGGAGAAGAGCGGCTTTAACAGGATAAGCAAGAAACTTACCAGTAGCAGCAGATATGACTGTTATACTGGAGCCTCCTCAGTCAAACTTACCTGGTGGCCTCTTGTTTTGTAGTTACATCACAACCGGCCCATCATGTCCATCTTTTAAGGTGCTTGTTCTGGTCAAAAATGAAACTGAACATGACATCAAAGTACCTGCGGGTCACATCATTGCCCAGCTGTCTCTCCCTAAAGCTGTTTCATCGTTGCCAGCACAGGACGCCAAAACTACATCAAGCAAACCATCTCACCTGACATCAGCTTCTGCAGCATGCAGCTCCATGCATGTGTCTGATTCTGGCAAACTTACTTTCGATTTTGCTGACTCTCCCTTGCCTGAAGGGTGGAAGGATAGAATCACCAGGACGTTAAACTCTGTTCCAGACGTTTTTGCACTCAGTGACCTTGATTATGGTCATACTACTGAAGTCAAACACAGAATCCGCCTGTTAGACCCATCTCCCTTTAAACAGAGACCCAGACCCATCCATCCTTCCGACTACGAGGCTGTCAGACTTCATTTAAAGGAGCTTCAAAACGCTAACATCATACGTGAATCAGAAACCCCATTTGCTTCTCCCATTGTTGTTGTAAAGAAAAAGAATGGTGACATCAGGTTGTGTGTCGATTACCATAAACTGAACCGACAAACCATCAAAGATGCATATACTTTACCCAACATCGAGGAAGCCTTCTCAGCCTTGACAGGATCAAAGTGGTTCTCGGTTATGGATCTTAAGTCTGGATATTATCAGGTAGAGATGGAGGAGGAAGACAAGTGTAAAACGGCTTTTTGACACCAATGGGATTCTGGGAGTTTAATCGAATGCCACAGGGAGTTACAAACGCTCCCAGTACTTTTCAAAGAGTAATGGAGAAATGTATGGGCAGCATGAATTTGAGTGAAGTTATGGTTTTTCTTGACGACCTCATTGTTTTCTCTGCTACACTCGAGGAACATGAAGACCGACTGCTGAGAGTACTCCACAGGCAGAAGGAGTTTGGCTTAAAGCTTTCTCCCGAGAAATGTCAATTCTTCAAGACCTCAGTGAGGTATCTCGGCCATGTCGTGTCGACTAATGGGGTGGAGACAGACCCAGCCAAGATAGCTGCTCTTACTACCTGGCCCAGGCCAAATAACATCAAAGAGCTAATGTCTTTCCTGGGTTTTGCCGGGTATTACAGGAGGTTTATAAAAGACTACTCCAAAATCGCAAAACCTCTCAATGATTTAACAGCTGGGTACTTGCCACCAAAGAGAAAGTCAGCCACCTCATGCAGCAACTCGAATTATCATTCAAACGCGGACTACAAAAAGCCATTTAATGAAAAATGGACATCAGCCTGTGAAGATGCATTCAAGTCTCTCATTCATAAACTCACAACAGCTCCTATTCTTGGCTTTGCCGATCCAAAGAAAACATATGTTGTGCACACAGACGCGAGCATGCATGGCCTTGGTGCAGCCTTGTATCAAGACCAAGAAGGCAAACAGAGTAATTGCCTATGCGAGCAGAGGACTCTCTCGCTGTGAGCAAAGATACCCTGCACATAAGCTTGAGTTTCTCTCACTTAAGTGGGCTGTTACAGAAAAGTTCTTTGACTATCTTTACGGGGCAAAGTTCACAGTTATGACTTATAACAATCCCCTTACGTATGTGTTGATGTCGGCCAAACTTGATGCAGCAGGGCATCGATGGTTAGCTGCTCTTTCCAGCTTTGACTTTAATATCCAATATAGAGCTGGGAAAAAGAACCAGGATGCAGATGGTCTCTCAAGGCGCCCACATCATCAAGACCAAGACGCACTGGATTTCAGTTCTAAAGATGAGGATAATCGCATAGAGAGGTTCATTGCACGATTCTTGCAAGATGACAGAGAGCCTGCTTTTCCAACGGAAGCTGTGAAGGCAGTATGCCAGAGGCACCTACATATTCCAGCAGAGGGTGCAGAACCAGGAGTCATTCAGTTGCCTGTGCCTATTGAATGTTTGTCCATTGAGGTTTCTGCCATACCTGCGGAATTCTGTCAAACTGATGTGCTTGGTTCATGTACTTCACCACGAAAGTCGCTTGAAGATTGGCTACGTGAGCAGAGACAAGATCCAGTCATCAGTAGAGTAATAGCCATTGTTAAGGCAGGAAGACGTCTGTCATACAGAGCAAAACAACGTGAAGAACGGGAAGTCCAGTTGATGTTAAGAGTAACGGACCAGCTTTTCTTGACTAATGAGGTTTTGTATAGGGAACGTATCAGCCAAGGTGAGCCCTCCTATCAACTTGTACTTCCAATGAGCTACAGGAAACCAGCACTTGAAAGCCTTCATGATGCTGTTGGACACATGGGTGGTGATATACCCTGGATTTGGCTCGTGCCCTGTTCTATTGGCCACGTATGGCCATGGATGTGACGGAAAAGATCAGAACTTGCGAGAGGTGTATCAGGAGAAAGGCTCGAGTTGAAAGAAGTGCTCCCCTAGTGAATATTAAGACCAGTCGTCCCTTGGAGCTAGTCTGCATGGACTACCTTTCATTGGAGCCAGATGGCAAGGGAACAAAGGATATCTTGGTCATAACTGACCATTTCACTAAATATGCTGTAGCAGTTCCTACAGCAGATCAAAAGTCAAAGACAGTGGCAAAAGCTTTATGGAGCAACTTATTCATTCACTATGGATTTCCTGAGCGGTTGCACAGCGACCAAGGTTGCGATTTTGAGTCAGTCCTAATCAAAGATCTGTGCTCATTGCTTGGTATAAAAAAGACAAGGACTACGCCATACCACCCATGTGGCAGTCTGGTGGAGCGGTTCAACCGTACGCTTCTTGGAATTCTGGGAACGCTCGATGAGGGAGACAAAGTCAGGTGGAGGGATTTTGTCCAGCCACTTGTCCATGCATACAACTGCACCAAAAATGACACCACTGGCTTTTCCCCCTATCAGCTGATGTTTGGCCGTCAGCCCAGGCTTCCAATCGACATAGCCTTTGGGTTGAGCCCAGAGGGATGTAGTAAACTGTCTCACTCCGAGTATGTCAAGAAGTTGACAGAAAGTCTGACGGAAAGCTACCAGCTAGCTACTGAACATAGTCTAAGAAATGCATTACAGAACAAACAAAGATTTGACAACAAAGTGAGAGAGTCCACTCTGGCAGCAGGAGATCGGGTTCTTGTAAGGAACTTTGGCATCAGAGGGAAACATAAAATTGCTGATCGCTGGAGCAAAACCATATTCACTGTTGTTAAACAGATCCAAGACTCCCCTGTCTATGTCATCGTTCCAGAGAATACAAGAGGACCAGAAAAGGTTTTACATAGAGACCTGCTCCTGCCGTGTGGATTTCTGCCATCCACTGTCGAGGAGGTGCACCCTCAGAAATCAGAGTTCAGACAAGAACCAGATAAATCACAGCTTTCTGATGCTTCTGGAGTTGTAGATGAAGAGGAAATGTCTGAAATGGAGGATGAAGTTGAGTATTATTCGTACTCCCAACCTTTGGATGAGATTAAAGTCACACAACTTGATGGCGGACAGACCAGCAGGATTTTGCAAGAGAAGACCAGATGTGAAGAAAAACCTCACACTGAAGGATCAGCTGAAAGTGACATTCAGGAAGAGAATCAGTCTGTTTCTGAGAATCAAAAAGCTGATTTGAGTTTGGATGTTTCTACACTAAACCCAGAAGTTCAACCATTTCAACCTAGGGAAGCTTAAGATAATGAGAGCTGTGAGATAAGTCAAGTTGACGACTCACCTATGCAACAGGATGTGGAGTGGAGGGAAACTTCTCTAGTGTTCCAGTCACTAATCCATGTGGGAACTATAGCCCCAATAATGGAACGGAAAGTGGACAGGAGACAATTGAAAAAGAACAAAATGAAAAGGACCAAGTATCAGAGAGGAGTGGTTCTGATAATGAAGATGAAATAGGGTTGAGAAGATCCTTCAGAGATAGAGTGGCTCCTAAAAGGTTAACTTACCCAAGCTTAGGTAACCCATTAGTTACGGTTATGCACTCCATTTTAACTGGGTTAGACCAAGCGTTCTCCCAAACCCTTACCTTAGATACTGTGCCTTATACTGTATATGTCATCTAACACCTTTAACTTCTGAGGTAGTGTAGGGTGCAACATGCAAGGATGCATGCAGATTTAGGGGGGGGAGGATGTAGCCCTTACAAAATTTCCACTTATCAGGGTGACCTAATCCCAGTTTTCAAATCCGCAGTAGCCATTTTAAGTCCAGTAGGGGGCAGTAATGGCGCAGCCGAGACAAATAAACAACAGCGCTATGTTGATAGAGAGACGGAAAGGAGAAGAGAGCGAGAGCCGAATGGCAGAAAGCTAAAGAGGGGAAACCAATGACGCAGAAAAAGAAAGTATAAATACAGATACAAGGAGCGTTAGTTTTAATGAATCCTGTGAGAGTAAAAAACTACAAGAAATACCTGGGTGAAGTTCTGCAAAGGATAAATGTGGTTCCATCCATATCTCCGGTTGTTGTTTTTTGCACCCCGTGATAAGTGAGAGGGAAGGATTGTTTCGGCAGACCGACCTCCCAGGGTCAAGAGAGCAGAGGACCAGCGAAAGAGCAGAAGACACGTGGCGAGTGTGGAGCTTCCATTCGCCTAAAGGGTCGATGTACTCCATACAACTCTTCATCACATCATACAGATAAGCACTGAGATCTCTCCACACTTCTTTAAAGAAAAAAAACACACTACCCGGGTAGATGAACACTGTTTTGTTTGATTTGGTTTGTTATTTTCTCAGAGCTCTGAACATTTTGTATTGTTTCTTCTCCTCAACCTGAGTTGGTTGATGGTTAAAGGAAAGACATTTATTTTCTCAACTTAAAGGACAAATATGGGAAAAACATAAGGTCGAACTGACTGACAGACTAAACTTACCTGACTTAATTGTAAATGGTGGATTACATAAGAACTACGACTGTTATTTGTATTGATGATGTTAAATAAATGCCGGCAATGTTCTAAATAATCGTAAACAGATGTCATAGTAATTTTGTTACCCTACTTCCTCTTTGAAAAGTACCTTGATTAAGCACTTGTACATATATATCCCATAGTGTGCTCAAGAAAGTGCTACAATTGTTATTCACGTCGGCGGTAATGACACCCAATTACGTCAATCGGAGGTCACTAAAATTAATGTGGAGTAGGTGTGTGCATATGCAAAAACTATGTCGGACTCCGTAATTTTCTCTGGTCCCCTGCCCAACTTGACTTGCGATGACATGTTTAGCCGCATGTCATCATTCCGTCACTGGCTGTCTGGATGGTGCCCGGTAAATAATGTGGGCTTCATAGATAATTGAGAGATGGTATTCATCGTACTTTGGAGGGTGCTGCTCTCATATCTAAGAACCTGGACGCAGTTGTTAGCGGTCTAAAACCATGCCAACCCAGTGTTGGGATCAGGAAGCAGAGTCACAGTTTAATACACCACTCTGCGCTGCCCTTATCGCAGTTGCCCAGGAAGCAGAGTGGCAGTCTTACACACCTCTCTGCGCTCATTTTCCAGCTCAGTATAGTATACAAACGCTGTGTGCCCCAAGATCATATAAATTAACCAGATCAAAAATGAACAGAAGCGGCGCTATACAGAAAAACTTGATACAAATCAACACCAAATCTGCGATAATGCAACAAAATCAGAAAATAAAATGTGGGCTTTTAAACATCAGATCTCTGTCATCTAAAGCTGTACTAGTAAATTATCTGATATCAGATAACCATATTGATTTACTCTGACTAAAACCTGGCTGTGTCATGAAGAATATGTTAGCCTAAATGAATCCACTCCTCCCAGTCATATTAATACTCATATTCCTCGAGGCAGTGGTCGAAGAGGAGGCGTTGCAGCTATTTATGACTCAGGCCTATTAATAAACCCAAAACCTAAACTAAATTATAATTCATTTGAAAGTCTTGTTCTTAGTCTTTCACAATCAACCTGGAAAACTGTGCAGCCAATTATACTTGTTATAGTGTACCGTGCTCCTGGTCCGTACTCTGAATTTCTTTCTGAATTTTCAGAGTTTCTGTCAAATTTAGTCCTTAAATCTGTAGTAGTCATTTTACGAGATTTTAATATTCATGTGGACGTTGTTAACAATAGCCTTAGTACCGCGTTTATCTCTCTATTAGATTCGATTGGTTTTAGTCAGAGTGTACATAAACCTACTCACTGTTTTAATCACACCCTCGACCCTTATGGTGTGGAAATCAATGACTTAATAGTCTTTCCACAGAATACTATTTTATCAGACCATTATTTAATAACTTTTGAATTCATATTACAGGACTAGATCTGATAGTGCTATAACTAAATTTAAGGAATCGATTCCATCTGTATTTACTTTAATGCCTTATTCTAATATTCAAGATTCCTGCATTAACGTTAGTTTCTCTGAAATTGATCACCTTGTTGAAAGTGTTGCAGGCTCTCTACGCACAACACTCGGCTCTGTTGCTCCTTTAAAAAAGAAGATAATGAAACAGAGGAAGTTAGCTCCGTGGTATTACTCACAAACCCATGAATTAAAACAAGTATCGCGAAAATTAGAAAGAAAGAGAAATTAGTCGCCAATCAGCTGTGCGACTTTTTACATAATAATGAGATATTTGAGGATTTCCAGTCAGGATTTAGAGTGAATCATAGCACTGAGACAGCAGTGGTGAAAATTACTAACGACCTTCTTATAGCTTCAGACAAAGGACTTGTCTCTGTACTTGTCTTACTAGATCTTAGAGTGGCCTTCGACACTATTGACCATCACATCCTGCTACAGAGACTTGAACATCTAGTTGGCATTAAAGGAACCGCACTGAGCTGGTTTAAGTTTTATTTATCAGATAGATCTCAGTTTGTACATGTTAATGACAAATCCTCCATTCACACTAAAGTTAGTCAAGGAGTCCCACAGGGTTCTGTCCTTGGACCGATTCTATCCACCTTATATATGCTTCCCTTAGGAAATATTATAAGGAAGCACTCCATAAACTTTCATTGTTATGCTGATGATACACAATTATATTTGTCGATCAAACCAGAAGAAACCCATCAGTTAGCTAAACTTCAGATGTGCATTAAAGAAATAAAAAGCTGGATGACCTGCAATTTTCTGATGTTAAACTCAGATAAAACTGAAGTCATTGTACTTGGCCCCAAAGGCCCCCGTAACTCAATAGCTAAAGATATTGTTAATCTGGATGGTGTTGTGTTGTCCTCCAGCACCACAGCAAGGAATCTGGGTGTTATTTTTGATCAGGATATGTCCTTCTATTCTCACATAAAATTTACGACAATGACTGCACATTTTCACCTGCGTAATATTGCGAAAATTAGGAACATTGTGTCAGAGAAAGATGCAGAAAAACTAGTCCATGCATTTGTTACTTCTAGGCTGGACTACTGCAACTCCTTATTATCAGGCTGCTCCAATAAGTCTGTTAAGAGTCTCCAGTTGGTCCAAAATGCTGCAGCTCGTGTACTGACTAAAACAAATAGAAGAGAACATATTTCTCCTGTATTAGCTTCTTTGCACTGGCTACCTGTAAAATCTAGAATAGAATTTAAAATCCTTCTCCTTACCTACAAAGCTCTTATTGGTCAGGCTCCATCGTATCTTAAAGAGCTCATAGTACCGTATTACCCGACTAGATCACTGCGCTCTGAGAATGCAGGGCTACTTGTCGTTCTTAAAGTCTCCAAAAGTAGAATGGGAGGCAGAGCCTTCAGCTACCAAGCTCCTCTCCTGTGGAACCAATTCCCAAGTGTTATTCGGAATACAGACACTGTCCCCTTATTTAAGAGTAAACTTAAAACTTTCCTTTTTGATAAATCCTACAGCTAGGGCTTACGAGCCCTTAGCAATGTTGTTATTTTTAAGCTGATTTTGTTCTGCTTAATTATGCTGCTATAGGCCTAGTCTGCGGGGGGATAATACTTTTCCAGATACTCTGAGCTTCTCTCCTCTCTGTCTGTATCATTCATGTCTCATCAATCCATGTTACTAATTCAGCTTCTTCCCCGGAGTTGTTTGTGCTTTGTCGTCTCGCAGGTCTCTGCTGATCGTGGTGGTGCCTGCTTCCGTGGTCCTGCATGACGCTTCCTGCTACTATTATAATCTATAACCTTAGCTGTGCTTGTTTCTACTATTCTGCTGTATTAACTGCCATAACATATAAGTCATATTCACATTACTATAGATATTATTATAGTTACTGTAAGTGTGTCAAGACAGATGGCCGTCCTCCACAGAGCTGGGTCTGTCTGACGTTCCTGCCTGTAATGGGAAGGTTTTCTTTGACACCGTACTCTACGGGGGAATTGTTGGGTCTATGTTTATCATTGAGTGTGGTCTTTACCTAATTTGTGTCCTGAGATAACTTCTGTTATGATTTGGCACTATAAATAAAATTTAATTGAATTGAATCACAAGCTTCACCCCTGTCATATTTAGTTCGGAATGACCCTCCCCTAGGTTTGCACTAGACGTGGGATTACTTTTGACATTATGACTGTCTGCAGTCTTCTGTATCTGGCTGACAATGCTCTCACCGATTTGGTGAGCTAACTGAGTTATAATGCTTTCAAAGTCTGGGGAACTAATGGTTTCATCAAACTTGCGTTGCATAGGGGGAAATGTATCAGTATGCATGCGGGTCGAGGAGGATTTACGGGGGTGTACTGCACTAGCACCTCTCCCTATGCCTGAAGAACTAGTGGTTGGGTTAGGCACATGCTGTCTCGGTGTAACGATATGATACATGGGGGTGGAAGATAAAACTGGGTGACCTACTTCACTAACACCCTTAGCTGGAGTTAAATCTCCCAGAAACTTGCCTCACCCAAAACTCATTTCAACAGCGCCCTCACCATAACTAAGTGCCCTTTTTATGTTCTCTCCATCAGCCAGGTTAACCAAATATACTAACTTTCGTTAAATGATAGCAAAATCAGGTAAGTATACTTAGCGTGTACACAAATAAACAAACAAAAAAAAACTTCACAGAGGCAAGTTATGAAAAAAAATCAATAACCCTCAATATTCCAGGTGTACTATGTATACGTATATTTTTCTACAGTGTCAAAACCCCGGGGTGTCCCTACTTGTTACAACAACCAGAGGTGATCACTCTGGCTATGATCCGTGGAGAAGAAATTCGGGTCACGGCACCAATGTAGCCGGTCTGGGTCTGCCCTGTCCCGACTACACTGTGTTGTGTTCTGGTGCACGAAAAAAGGGGACGCAGGGGTGGTCTCACACTGAACTTTTATTCATACCTGTATGATGGCAACATAAAACAGTGTGGATGAGTGAGTGACAGTCATCCTCTCCATAAAATGCCTCTTTCAGTCGGGAACATCACAGACTGACTAAATACAGCACTATCAAAAAAAGAAATTATCACATCTATTTACATAACAAATGGCAGTTGAGCAATCACGCACATACCTGTATGATGGCAACATAAAACAGTGTGGATGAGTGAGTTACAGTCATCCTCTCCATAAAATGCCTAACACAAAAAAAATTGTATCCTTTAGCATGTAGGCTATTACATGAGGAACGTGTTCGCACGCACAAACACACATCGTATCTATTTTGCTCAAAACGGCTTTCACAATCACTCTACATGACAAAAAACATCTTAAACACATCTCAGAGGAGTATTGCATGAACATTTGTACATTGAATCAGCATTTAAAATCAAAAACATAACTTTTTGATCCCGGATTCTGAGCTACATACCTCTTTCAGTCGGGAACATGACAGACACAATCACAGGCGCTAACTGCGTCATATCCGCAGACTTTCAAAATAAAAGTTTGGTTTTGTGAAAATGGAGTGAATCAAATGAATTAAACCACAAAAAAATGTATGATCTGTACTACAAGTAAAAAAGAAACTACAACACATTATGTGATTGATTTTGGTGAAATTAATAATAATGAAACACAATAAAATTCCAACATGTTTTGTTTCCTTTTCCTGTCTGTTACACATATACAAATATAACAACCTGTAACATGATCCCTGAAAGATCTAGGCAAACACAACTGTTTGAGAAAATGTAAAATAGGTTCAGTTAGATTTGATGCCTGATAGCCCCCGCCGGCTATCAGGCAGTATAACAACACCCCCCTCTGCAGCAACATATAGCTTCTTGTTGTGTATATTTTGTTGTTGTGCACTTTGCTGTTGCTATTGCACTTTGTTGTGGCACTTTGTTGTTGTTGCTGTTGCTGATTTCCATCATTATTGTTACTATTTTCAATTACTATGTCCCTACTATTAATATATTATTACAGTTATTGTTACAGTTATTGTTGTATTATAGTGAATAAAGTAATCTGCTCCTGTTGGAGACAAATGTCTTTTATTTTTTTCTTCAAAAACTGTTTTCTCCTAGACCCAAAATGACATTTAAATGAAATTAAATGAATTTTACAACTTGGTACCTAAGAAATCTCAAATGGCACTAATGGTGCCAGATTGTGCCAGATTGTGCCAAACTTGAGGACGCCTATATATTTCTTTACTAAAACCTCTATCATTTTTTCTCTTCTATATTTTAGCAGCATCAAACTTCTCCCAGGTGATGTCCGGATGTTGTTCCATGGCTTTATTGAGTTTTTTCGCTACTGTGGCATTATTTTCAAAGGGATATGTTCCATCTGCATTTACTCTGACACAGTTGCATTAATAGTGCTGCTTACACTTCTGGTGGAATCTCACAAGTGTTACCTTTATTTTAATGCCAAGATAATGCACATAAAGCTTGTAATTACAGAGATATACCCTATTTATTCTGAGCATGTCATTTTCGAGCAGAAACCTCAAAAAGGGCCTCAGGGAAGAACAGATTAAAGAACCCTGATGGAATTTTATTTGTTTGTGATTACACACTGTTTTAAGCATGTATAACATATAATAATGATAAAGTTCTAGAATGTTAAGTTACAATTCTAAAATGTTAAGTCACATTCTTATATGTATGTTAAGTGGACACAAACATATCATTACTTTGATCCTGCATTATGTTATTCACTAGAGTTCATATTACTCTTATTTCAAAAGGTCATCATGGGACATTGGATTCCAGATAAAGTCAGTTCAAGAATATTGAATCACCATTCTTGAATGTTAAGTCACTGTTCTAGATGATTAAGTTACCATTCTATAATGTTGAGTCACAGTTCTAGAATGCTAAGTCACTAGTCCTAGTATGTTAAGTACACACAGACATATCATTGTTTTGATCCTGCATTATGCTCTTCACTAGAGTCCTTATTAATCTGATTCAAGAGGTCATCATTGGACATTGGATTCCAGAGAAAGTCAGTTCAAGAATGTTAAATCAGAATTCTAGAATGTTAAGTCACAGTTCTATAATGTTAAGGGTCAGTCCTAGAATGTTAAGTCACAGTGGCACAATGTTAAGTAACAGTTCTAGAATGTTAATTCACTGTTCTGGATAGTTAAGTTTACATTCTAGAATGTTAAGTCACAGTTCTATAATGTTAAGGGTCAGTCCTAGAATGTTAAGTCACAGTGGCACAATGTTAAGTAACAGTTCTAGAATGTTAAGTCACTGTTCTGGATAGTTAAGTTTACATTCTAGAATGTTAAGTCCTAGTCTGTACCCTCTCTATTCTGATAGATTGGGCATTAAGGAGACTTGTCAATGCTCACGAACAAGTCCTGGAACATTCTTTCAGCTACACAAAATGAACCTTCTGAAACTCCCCAGGCTTTAGTGACATTAGTTCATCTGGTTTTGGGAGTTTCTGAACGTACATGTTAGATCTGTAAGGTCCTTATAGCCCCAACCCAGTTTTCATCTGTCTCGCTGGAAATTTCCCTCGGAAATGTTGTAGAGAGGTGATCCACACCGAGGGTATAGTGTCATTGAGCCATTTCTCATGGCGAGCATTCGGTGTAAAATCCTGGTTTGGTCTCCAGTGTTAGTGCCATATAGTTCAGGGTCTTACATTCCCTCGGTATTCCAGTAGCAGGGATTCAACAACACCAACTGCTTGTTTACACATGTATATGTAATGCTCTTAATCCATTTTTGTTGCTGGGTTCACTCTCGGGAAAGACCAGGGTCTAGAATGGCTAGAGCGGATCCTGTAGGGGGTGGACTTATCTTTTTGATTGCGTTGATGTAGCCGGGTTGCTGGCTGGGCTGGCCATCATGTTGGTTGTATTCTGCTATTGGCGTGGAGTCGTCTTCTTCTTTCTGGCGCCCCATTGCCTGGCGATGTCACTGCCGCAGGTCAAGTTGTAGTTGAGTATTGTGGTACTGGTCTTGTTTCGTGGAGGGTCAGGAAAACGGCCTCTCTCTCCCAGTAACCTTGGCCCTTCACTTCAGCCAATGGCCTACATCCCCAAGTGCAATACCACTCTGGAACTCCACCCTCTGGTTGTATCCAGCTGCACTGCGCCTTCTTCGTCTTCTTCGTTTGAAGAATCAAGGTTTGTACGAGGATCCCCCTGTCCCAGCCTTGAAAATCTAGAATAATTCAATCACCCTTTGTGATGTTTTCACCTTGGGTCTGGTTCCACATCAAAGCTCTAGTCCCGTTAAGCTTGGTATTCCAGAATTTGGTTAGATTTCCTGATGTGTTGTCCCATACCATGAAGACACTTCTTGGTTGGACCATCCAGCAAGCCTGCTGAGCTGTCTTCGTTGACCCATAGTGGACCCTGGGAGGGGTTAGGGCCCATGGGTGGCTGCCATAGCGGTACAGGATGAGTAGGACTGCAATAACTCCAAACATCACTGCACCACTTTTGGTCAAAAAGCAAAAGCAACATTTCATTTTCTTTCTTTTATTCAGCTGCTATGGTTGGTATTCCATTCTTTGCAATCCAAATTCGTCTGGGTTCGACCGAGAAGTTCTTCTCCTGGGTCGAGGAATCATAGGTTGAAGCTCCATTCTTGATTGGAGCATCTCTTAGATCTAAATGAGCAGTGACTATATAATGGCTTATAAAGAGGATGGCCAGGGATTGACACCGCCCTTGGTCACTCCCCTATCTTCACTTTGTAGCTTACGGTGTAGCTCTTTTTTTCCACATCTTGTAGAGGCCTGGAAACTTGCTGAATATCACTTCACCCCTTAGCTGAATGACGATTAATCCCCCCCTTTATAGAAACATAAATACGCCTTTCTGTCAAACTGGTTACCAACCACTCACATCTCAGTACAAACCCTAGTGCTTCAATTTTTGGGGCAGCTCCTCAACCACGGAGATGTCAACTCCCACCGAGACTACTCTGCAGAATGGAACCGTTACTATGGAATTCTGTATTAGTACTGTCACTGACTGCTCCGGCGTGCTGGGCGTGGCTGCTCTGCTAGCCAATCCCCCCGGTACTTGTATTATTTCCCCTTGACGCCAATAATCCGCTGTGACGGTGAACTCTGCCCTTTTCAACTTGGGTTTACCAGCTCAATGACAATTGTTTAGGTCCCTCCCAATCTCTAGGATCCTGTTGCTCCAGTCCTTGGTATTTGCATTCTTGTAAATTTGTAAATCCAATTTTGCACTAGTCGAATGGTACGTTCAACAACCCTGTGGTGTATAGGACGGTGAGTAGATCCTCATACCTCAATTCCTTCGGCAGCCCAAAGTCAGCACAGACTTGAGTCAGCATACTGACAACACTGCTTGCATTGGCTTTTCTGTCAGGCCTCAATACTACATATCCTGACATTGAGTCAACAAGCACCAACAGGTAGTTCTCACCCTTTTTCCCAGTTATCCCCATAGGACCAGCTACATCTATACATACTGATCCCCATGGTACGGGGCTCTTGATGGTGAGCCCCTCTATTTGCTGTCCTCTCCGTCCTGCGTTGTATTGACCACACACCAGACGATGCACTACTGAGCAGTCAGATTATGATTTACAATCAATTTACAATTTGATGAAGAATCAACAAATTTGACTAAAGTTATTGAACTAAAATTAGCATCAGTTTTACTTGGCAGCAGTAGCTCAGTTCATGGCTGGAGAGGTACCAGTTCATCTCCTGGGCACTGCCGAGGTGCTGTTGAGCAAGGCACCGAACCCCCGAACTGCTCGGGGCGCCGATCTGTTTGGCAGCCCCCTCGCTCTGACATCTCTCCATTAATTGCATGTATACAGGTCCCGTTTTTTCATGTGTGTGCATTCGGGCCTGTATGTGTGTAACCTGAATAATAACAGAATGAAAAAATTGAATTTTCCCTCGCAGGATTAATAAAGGAACTCTTCTTCTTCTTGGAAGTTGGAACACTGTTTTCTGGTGCCAAATGCAGCTGTGAATGAACTACTTGAAGAGTTGTAATATTTAATAGGTACTGCCTCTGTGCCATTCACCCAAAAGACTATAGTTGACTTCATACAAGATAAAAATTGCAGAGTTGATGAATCTGTTGTGAAAGAGTTAGCCACTGTACAATGCACTTGAAATCTCATTCAAGCTGCAATAGGAAACCACGGCCCACATGCTATAGAAAAAGCTTCAATGTTGTGGAAACTGTTGAATATGTGTTAGACCGAAGGAATAGTAGGTCTTTTTAGTATGTACCTTTACTAAAATCTTTGCAGCAACTTCTAAATTGTGAAAGTATACTAAATAAGGCTATACAATTTGAAAGAAAAACATCAACCAGTGGAGAGTGATAAACAGGTATACAGATCCTTTTGGGATGGACTTCTCTTTAAAAGAAAGGCTATTCTCTCAAAAGACTGTGCAATTTCTTTGATTTTGTATGTTGACAATTATGAAATATGCAATCCCCTTCTGAGCCTTGTATTGGACTTTAGGTAATCTGCCACCTGGTTGTCACTCCTCGTTGTCCTCTATCCATTTGGCTGCATTGATCAACAGTAATGATGTCAAGGCGTATGGTTATGAAAAAGTTTTAACTCTTCCCATTGATGTTTTGAAAGAGGACATTGCATAAGCAAAGGCACCCGGAGTTGGATCATGTGTGCTTGGCTAATGCAACGTACAGTGGCCTGAACTACAGGAATGGAATGATTCTTGCACATGGCTCATTTGCAGGGCTGCCTGAAGATATGGAAATAATCCAGATGATTGTTGTCGAGGATAAACTGCTTTTCATCATCAGAAAGCTGATTGCATGGTACTGGGAACATTACAGAGCCTATGAACTGAAAGCGTGTCCTACGAATGAGGTGGAACTGGTTGACCAAAACAAACTGTCAGATCCATACCCATCGGCCTACTACACAATTGGGTGAATGCGGCTGATAACCCTCAAATGATATATTCATGTATAAGGTCAGTCTTTAACTGGAAAAACGTTAATTTAGATATTTTAACGCTCCTGTTCTCAGGTTAAGGAAGAAAGGAAAGAAAAAGAAGGAAGGAAAGAAAGAGGGGAGGGTGGAAGGAAAGAAGCAACAGTCAAAACAGATCGGGTCAATTTCATACAGGAGGACAACATCAAAGTCAAATTCAATATCAAATTTCATATTTTGCATAATTCAGCTCTATATTTTATTTTTGGTCTCCACTAGAGTATATTTTCATGATTTCACAGTTAAACAAGTCCTTATTTATGATCTTATACTTGGTCCTTTATGTTACCCCTCAGTTAAGACTGTCAGAAACAGGCTGTTTTAGCTAAGACCTGCCTCCCGATGGTCTTCACTTTCTCAGAAGATGAGAGGACATGAAGACTTGTGTAGGTTCTTCCAGCTAACAACAGAACAATTTAATTCAGTAGGTTTTCAATGGGCAGGAAGAGTCAGCCTGCTGAAGGGCTGGAGGAGGAGGTCTTTGTTCAACAGATTCCTTTATAACACAACATGAGCCACATCTAATGCACACATTTACTGAGAGATGGAGCAGGAAAAATACAAAAGTGCATTTTGCATAATGTCACCTTTTAAGTGTAATTTTGAAAATACTGTATTAAGGACTTCATTAAAATGTATTATTAATTAATGTAGTAATTATTGGTGAAGAGCAACTGACTGTGATTTCTCTCTCATTCTCACAGAGCACAATGGCAGGTATCACACCCGTCCGATTGCTGGTCATACTGAATAAAGACAACAACGTAAGAATGGAGCTACCCAAAGGGATTCACAACTCACTGGAAGAGTTTATCAATAAAATCATGAATGCATGTGGATTAGATGGATAGATAAGGCTGCAGTACAAGGACACTGATTTTGGGAACATGTTTGTGAATCTGACTTGTACAACAGTAATTAAGGATCTTACAATTCTCAAAGTTGTCCAAGACCCTGATTCCATAACTATTGTCTTGTACCCAGTTGACCTTCAGTTAGTAGAACCCCTTTTAGACTAGACAGTGATGACTCCTCAGTGTCTGCACACACAGATGACACAATAATGCTTAGTAGCCCTTCCTCAGACTCACTAAGAACACAGCAGTGGCCACAAGTGTTCTCAATCCCACGCTTCTCCTTTGACCCCGAACATCAACTGCAGAGGGGAAATGAAGAGTACTTGAGAAGCCAAACTAGACTGACACCTAGCTCCAAAATGCTGTCAGACATACTGGAGAAACTAGCTGAAAGTATCTACGCATACACACCATACCCTGAAGATCCTGCTTTCAGCGACTTCGCTGAGGCACTGACAAGGAAGCACCCCTGCCTGAGAGAACCAGGGTCTTTCAATGCGTGCTATGGATGGAAACACAGGATCAAAATAAAAATGGGCAACTACCGAACTTAACTTAAGGCACATGGCACAGCTCCCGAGCTCACAGTGAATTCTTTGAAATCCAAGTCTCGAGAGGAGGCCTACCCAGCAAAGAACTTGAAGAGACCTAGACGAGCCGAGGTCAATCATTTTCCATCTTTCCAAGTGGTGAGAAGACAGAGAGCCAGGAACAAGAGAGGATTTCTCTTTTGGGAGAACTACAGAAAAGAAACAATCAACAAGCAATAAAAGAAAAGATGGCAAAGACGTTTGGATATTGGAGAAAATAAATAGTCTATAAGCAGCCGAGCGTTGATGACATCTTGGAGAGATGGCCTGTACTTTTCCAGATGGAAGAGGTATGTTTTTAGAAGCAAGGCAACCCATTAGTCACTCAGACATCACTCAGTCATACATGTACTTAATTGTTGGCCAGTATGTCTCTTAACAGTTTCACAGGAATGGCACTTTTTGTAAGGCCAGTTCAATCCATGTGAGCAAATGTCTTATAGCGTGATCACACTGTCCTTTTGGCCGCGGCCAAAACCGTTTTTTCAGCTAAAGTCTAGTACCTTTAAGTAGTGTGAGCGCACCCGCTCCGCGCTCAACTGGGGCCAGCTGGCCCTCCACGGCCCGCTTGAAAGAGGTGGGCTTTAGCGGAGCCGTTTGCACATGTACGAGCACGAGCGTGCGCACGTGTACGAGCACGAGCACGAGCCCTACGGCAGTAGCGTTATGTCCGCCTGTTCGGACATATAAATAGAAGGAGGGACCATGCACGGACATTTAACAACAACAACAATGGTGGTGAAAGGTTCATGTTGTGTTTACTGCAGATTTGGTCGGATGAAAATATTCAAAAACAGTCGACAAGACGCACAAAAACTCAGAGGTCTACGGAAAGATTTGTAAACAAAGCCACACACACGCGATCAATGCGTGTGACGTGTTACGGCTTGAAGGCGTATGGACAGCAAGAAGCATTGGCCGAGGCCCAGGTAGTGTGAGTACAAACGGGGCTGGGGCGCGAGGGGGAGAGGGAGGGGGGACAAGTACCCTAAAGTCCGGGTCGTGGTCCGGGAGGACAGTGTGATCACGCCCTTAGAGTTAACAGCTAGGAAACACTCAAATTAGGCCGGACTGTTGACATCCAACTTTAAATTTTAATATATAATAACAATAATAATAATAATAATAATAATAATAATCTAATAATACTTAGACATTCATTAAAGCTGATCTTCCAGCAGTTTGATCAAATGTTTAGCTCTTTTCTGGAGATTGTTTGTTCATACATTTTCAAAGTTCTTTCTGTATGCTGTTTTTATTTCCCAGATCAATGCTGAGTTCCTGCGAGTTACACACCACCAGGGCCTTGCAGGTTTTAGATGAGGTATTTATTCATCAGTTGGCTATCAGTGGATCCATAGTTGATGTCTGTGAGTTTGTGTTATTTTAAATAACAGTAACTTTTCTTACTCAGACTACGGACATCACCATCAGAAGATAATGCATCCTCAAATCTCTAATGATATACGTGGGTGAACCTGTTTAGGACCTTCTGAAAGAATACCAGGTAAGAGTTTCTACGCCACTAAGGGGCCATTCTGATGTAATGTCTTCTGCATGCTGATATCTATTACTTTCTATGTAGATGCATGTCCAGTGTGCTCATAAACCAAAGTGATACTGTAGCAGTGTGCACTCATTGCGATGCGCATGTTTATCCGTGCACTTCCTTTCCATCCACTCGAAGACATTAAGATATATATTGATGGAACACAGGTCCTGAACGAGGTGCCCTCAGTTGCAACAGCTGTTGCCATGTTCTTCGGGCTCACATACGTACTCAACCTAAAATATCCAAGAAAAAAAAATAAAATCTGCAATATACCCTTGAATTTGTGCAAAAAGTTCTGAGGGAGTTTGGTGGAAAAAAGATGTCCCTAAAAGTTCATAGGCTGAGCAGCCAGCTTTAAATCCTAGAGTAGGCAGAGTCGACTTGCCTGATTATATCTTCCCATTGGTGTTTACATTTTAAAGTATTTCTACAACAAAGACTTTGGATTCTTTTATGTTCAAGTTGGTGTTCGGAGGTTGCACTTGCATGACTTCTCTTTCACTGCAGTATTGACAAAAGTATCTGTCCATGTTTAAAGACTATCAGCATCACAGGCACAAGTAGGCAGTGTGCTGAAAAACTGGAGAACAAGTGGAAAAGAAAGGTTGGAAATTCAAGCCAAGGTATAACTGTAGGTTTCTCTATGGAACTGAAAAGACTTAAGGAAAATCCTTTGAGCAACTATTGTCTTTTAACCGTCCTGTTATGTTCCAGGTCAAATTGACCCGTTTTAAAGTTTGAAGATCTAGGAAAAATAATTAAAAGTATTTTTTTCCAGAAAATAATTCTGGAAATGACCAATCTAGAAGGGAGTCATGTTTTGGGGAGAGAAGTAGAAGGAGCTAGACAAAACACATTTCGATGCGTATTTCGGGCTCCTCATCCTGGCTGGGGTCTATAAGTCGAAGGATGAATCGACAGCCAGTCTGTGGGATGCAGGGACAGGCAGGGCTATATTTCAAGCCACAATGTCTCTGAAGACTTTTCACATTTTCTCCAGAGTAATCCGATTTGATAATCAAGCGACAAGGGCTGGTAGACGGGAGAGAGACAAGCTGGCAGCTATTAGGACAGTGTGGGACAAGTTGGTAGAGCAACTACCACTACCCTATAACCCAGGCCCTAACAGTGGATGAAAGGCTGGTGGCATTCAGAGGTCGCTGCCCATTTAGGCAATACATGCCTTACAAACCAGCTAAATATGGGATAAAAATCTGGGCAGCATGTGATGCAAACACCAGCTATGCATTGAACATGCAGGTTTACACTGGAAAGCCGGTTGGAGGAGCCCCAGAGAAGAATCAGGGCACAAGGGTTGTGCCTGACATGGCACAGGGTTTCAGGCGACACAACATAACCTGCGACAATTTTTTTCACAAACTACAACATGGGTCGGGAGCTTCTGAAGAGAAAGCTCACAATGGTCGGAACTGTCCGAAAGAACAGGACTGAACTCCCTGCTGAGCTGCTGGTAATCAAGAACAGGGCCCCTCAATCTTCCATGTTTGCCTTCACAGACACAAAAAGGGAAAAAAATGTTGTGCTCATGAGCACTCTGCACAAAAATGCTGATATCACATATTTTTTGTGTGTGAAAAACGAGTGAATTATCATAATTGGACCATTACCTGTTAAAGGTAAGTAACACCATTGCACTAAATAGTGACAGAATAGTTGGTAATGGAGTAATGCTTGTTAGGATTTTTTGGGTTTTGGACATCTTTTGGATGATTAAACATGCACCGGGTCAATCTGACCCGGGAACAGCATTGCTGTTCCTAATAAATGAACATAACAGGAGGGTTAAGTAAATGATTTTACTTTAAGGAATAGTTACTGTTGAAATAGCTCTCTGACTATTACTTTCCAAAATGTATTTTACTCTGACCATTTTGAAATATGAACTTTTTTTATATTTGTTTTAGGAACATTCTCTCTATTTGTTTTATCGGGTCATTTATAGGGAGAATCCATTGACGTGAGTATTTAGTTTGGGTCTGTTCAGCAGATTTCCGCATTCCGAACCGTGTTAATGTATAAAAATGCAGACATTTCTTGGCTGTCTTTTTTTCTCACCTTCTTATACAAAGAAGTTATGGTTGAGGATGGACTAAGGGCTGTTCATCTTTTATACATAAAAAAGTGCAATGTTCAAAAAAAAATGTTCAACATAAATAAGACTTGATAAAGGAATATGTTCTGAGTATTAGTCAAAATGTTTTGAAATCAATTTTATTAAATTCAATTTTATATACATAATATGAATTATAACAACTTTAAATATTTATTTGAGACAACTTAAAAGAAGCAGTTTGTTCCAACATTAAGAAATGGTTTACATGAAGCAAATATGTTCAGGTTAAACTGAAAGTATTATTTACATTAAGTAATAAAGCCAACTTAAATAAATTTAAATTAAATTAAATTAAATTGGGACCACTTGAAATAATTGATTTGCTTCACCTTAAGAAATTAGTTTACATGAAGTTAAGATTGTCAGGTTACACTAAATGAATAATTTACATTGAGTCAATGCTAAAATATTAGGTGTGACAGATTACTTCATTTTTTTAAGTTCATCTAATGCTATATTTTTTTCAGTGCATACTCTGAATTTCTATCTGAATTCTCAGAGTTTCTGTCAAATTTAGCCCTTAAATCTGATAAAGTAATCGATGTAGGAGATTTTAATATTCACGATTGGTTTTAGTCAGAGTGTACATAAACCTACTCACTGTTTTAATCACACCCTCGATCTTGTTGTGGCTTATGGTGTGGAAATCAATGAGTTAATTTTCTTTCCACAGAATCCTATTTTATCAGACCATTATTTAATTACTTTTGAATTCATATTACAGGACTACTCACCTCTGGGCAAAAGTTTCTACACTAGATGTTTATCTGATGGTGCTGCAACTACATTTAAGGAAGTGATTCCATCGGCATTTCATTTAATGCCTTATCCTAATGTTCCAGATTCCTATACTAACGTCAGTTTCTCTGAAATTGATCACCTTGTTGACAGTGTTGCAGGCTCACTACGAACAACACTCAACTCTGTTGCAGAGGAAGTTAGCTCCACGGTATAACTCACAAACCCGTGAATTAAAACAAGTATCGCGAAAACTGGAAAGTAAATGGTTGCACTAAATTAGAGGAATCTCACTTAGTTTGGCAAGAAAAAATATAGGAAGGCCCTCTGGAATGCCAGAGAAGCCTATTGCTCATCTTTAATAGAGGAGAATAAGAACAATCCTAGATTTCTTTTCAGCACTGTAGCCAGGCTGACAGAAAGCCACAGCTCTATTGAGCCATGTATTCCTATAACCCTCATTAGTAACGACTTTATGACCTTCTTCAATGACAAAATTATAACTATTAGAGACAAAATCAACTCGCTTAGCACCAATTTTTCTTCAAACCCAGGAACCTTAGAAACAACTGTACGACCTGATTTATTCTTGGACTGCTTTTCTACTGTTGACCTTAACAAATTAACCTCTACTATTTCCGCTTCAAAGCCCTCTCCTAGGCTCTATTCCAACTAGGTTACTTAAAGAAGTATCACCTTTAGTTAGCACTCCTGTATTAGATATGATTAATATGTCTTTATCAGGAGGTTATGTACCACAGTCTTTTAAAGTGGCTGTAATTTAACCTCTTCTTAAAAAGCCCAGTCTTGATCCAGAAGTACTAGCCAACTATAGACCTATATCTAACCTTCCTTTTCTCTCTAAAATTCTCGAGAAATTAGTCGCCAATCAGCTGTTTGACTTTTTACATAATAATGACTTATTTGAGGACTTCAACACTATTGACCATCGCATCCTGCTACAGAGCATCTTATTGGCATTAAAGGAACCGCATTAAGCTGGTTCAAGTCGTATTTATCAGATAGATCTCAGTTTTTACATGTCAATGACTTATCCTCCATGCACACTAAAGTAATTGACGGAGTCCCACAGGGTTCTGTCCTTGGAACGACTCTATTCACCTTATACTATATGCTTCCCTTAGGAAATATTATAAGGAAGCACTCCATACATTTTCATTGTTATGCTGATGGTACACAATTATATTTGTCGATCAAACCATAAGAACTGATCAGTTAGATAAACTTCAAATGTGCAATAAGGAAATAAAAAGGTGGAGGACCGGCAATTTTCTAATGTTAAACTCAGAAAAAACTGAAGTTATTGTACATGGCCCCAAAGGCCTCCGTAACTCAATAGCTAAAGATATTGTTACTCTGGATGATGTCGTGTTTTCTCTAAGCACCACAGTAAGGATTCTGGGTCTTATTTCTGATAAGGATATGTCCTTCGATTCTAACATAAAACTAACGACAAGGACTGCATATTTTCACCTGCGTAATATTGCGAAAATTAGGAACATTGTGTCTCAGAAAGATGCAGAAACTAGTCCATGCATTTGTTACTTCTAGGCTGGACTACTGCAACTCCTTATTATCAGGCTAATCCAATAAGTCTGTTAAGAGTCTCCAGTTGGTCCAAAATGCTGCAGCTCAAGTACTGACTAAGAAAAATCGAAGAGAACATATTTCTCCTGTATAAGCCTCTTTGCACTGGCTACCTGTAAAATCTAGAATAGAATTTAAAATCCTTCCTTACCTACCTACAAAGCTCTTAATGGTCAGGCTCTGTCTTATCTTAAAGAGCTCATAGTACCGTATTACCCGACTAGATCGCTGCGCTCTGAGAATGCAGGGCTACCTGTTGTTCCTAGAGTCTCCAAAAGCAGAATGGGAGGCAGAGCCTTCAGCTACCAAGCTCCTCTCCTATGGAACCGACTCCCAAGTGTTATTGGGAAGGCAGACACTGTCCGCATATTTAAGAGTAAACTTAAAACTTTCCTCTTTGATAAAGCTTACTAGCTATGATTTTATTATAAAGCTGATTTTTTTCATGCTTTATGATGCTGCTATAGGCCTAATCTGCCTGGGTATATTCCTATTATTGATACTCTAAGCTTTTTTCCTGTCCGTCTGTATCATTCATGTCTCATCAATGCAACTATGTAACTAATTCAACTCAATGTTTGCCACCATAATTATTGTCATTGTCATGTTCTGTCACTCTAGCTGTGCCTGTTTCTTGCTGTTCTGCTATATTAACTGCCATAACTTGTAAGTCATATTCACATTGCTTTAGCTATCACTTTAGTCACTGTTACTTTGTGGTTGCTTGCATCTCTGGAAGTGTGTCTGTCTGTATGTCTGTCTTTGTCTCTCTCTGTACATCTGTCCGTCTTTTCTCTCTTTCTCTCTCCTTTTCTTCCTCCCCAAGCGGTCAAGACAGATGGCCGTTCTCCATAGAGCTGGGTCTGTCCAACGTTCCTGCCTGTTAAAGGGAAGGTTTTTTTCGTTTCCACCGTACTCAATGGAGGAATTGTTGGGTCTATGTAAATCATAAATAAGTCAGAGTCTACACAATGGTGTAGTGGTTAGCACTGTTGCCTCACAGCGAGAAGGTTACAGATTCGCATCCCGACTGGGGGCCTTTCTGTGTGGAGTTTGCATGTTCTCCCTGTGTCTGCATGGGTTTTCTCCGGGTACTCCAGTTTCCCGCCATCCAAAAACATGCATGTGTTAGGTTATTTGATAACTCTAAAATTGCCCTCAGGTGTGAATGGTTGTCTGTCTCTATGTGCCCTGCGATAGTGTGGCGTCCTGTCCAGGGTGTACCCTGCCTTACGCCCGATGTCAGCTGGGATCGGCTCCAGCCCCCCGCGACCCCGACAGGGAAGAGCGGTTGAAGATGAATTAATTAATTAATTGAATAAACTTAGCATTCTAGAACTGTGACTCAACTATCTGGAATGGTAACTTAACGTTCTAGAACATTGACTTAAGATTTTAGAACTGTTAGTTACCATTTTAGAATTGTGATTTACCATTCTTGAACTGACTTTCTCTGGAATCCAATAGCCCATGATGTCGTCTCGAAATCAGATTAATGTGAACTCTAGTGAATAGCATAATGCAGGATCAAAGCAATGATATGTTTATGTGCAGTTAACATACTAGGTATGTGACTTACCATTCTGGAATAGAAACTTTGCATTCTAGAACTTTGACTTAACATTTGAGAATTGTAACTTAACATTCTAGAACTTTGACTTAACATTCCAGAACTGTAACTCAATATTCTTGAATAGTAACATAACATTCTAGAACTGTGAATTAAAATTCTAGAACTGTAACATAACATTGTAGAACTTTGACTTAACCTTCTAGAATTGTAGTGTAACATTCCAGTACTATAACTTAACATTTTGGACTTGTAACTCAACATTCCAGAACTGTTACTAGTCGTTAGTAGTCGTTACTACTGAGGGTTATAGGAATACATGGCTCAATAGAGCTGTGGCTCTCTGTCAGCCTGGCTACAGTGCTGAAAAGAAATCTAGGATTGTTCTTATTCTCTAGAACTGTAGTGTGATATTCTAGGACTGTAACATAACATTGTAGAACTTTGACTTAGCATTCTAGAACTGTAGTGTAACATTCTAGTATTATAACTTAACATTCTAGAATTGTGATTTATCATTCTTGAACTGACTTTCTCTGGATCCAATGTCCCATGATGACCTCTTAAAATCAGATTAATATGAACTCTAGTGAATAGCCTAATGCAGTATCAAAGCAATGATATGTTTGTGTGCGCTTAATATACTAGGTATGTGACTTAACATTCGAGAATTGTAATGTAACATTCTAGAACTTTGACTTAACATTCTAGAACTGTGACTTAACATTCCAGAATGGTAACTTAACATTCTAGAACTGTGCGATATCATTCTAGAATGATAACTTAACTTTTTAGATCAGTGACTTAACATTCTAGAGTTGTGATTTAACATTCTTGAACTGACTTTCTCTGGAATCCCATGTCCCATGATGACCTCCTAAGATCAGACTAATATGAACTCCAGGGAATAGCATAATGCAGGATCAAAGCAATGATATGTTCGTGTGCACTTAACATATCAGTTATGTGACTTAACATTCCAGAACTGTAACTTAGCATTATAGAACTGTAAGTCGACTTATGGATTCTGAAACAGATTTTATTTGTAATCCAATGTCCCAGGATGACCTCTCACAATCAGATTAGTATATACTAGAAATGTTACCTAACATTCTAGAAGTGTAATGTAACATTCTAGAAATGTAACTTAAGATCCTGGAACTGTAACTTAACATTCTAGAATAGTAACTTCATATTCTAGAACTGTGACTTAACATTGTGTAATTGTGACTTAGCATTCTAGGACTGAACCTTAACATCATAGAACTGTGACTTAACATTCTAGAACTTTGACTTAACATTCTAGAACTGTAACTCAACATTCTAGAATAGAACCATAACATTCTAGAATTGTAACTCAACATTTTAGAATAGTAACTTAACATTCTAGAACTATGAATTAACATTCTAGGACTGTGACATAACATTGTAGAACTTTGACTTAGCATTCTATTCAATTCAATTCAATTTTATTAATAGTGTCGAATCATAACAAAAGTTATCTCAGGACACTTTACAGAGTAGGTAAAGACCACACTCAATGACTTATTTATGATTTACATAGACCCAACAATTCCTCTGTAGAGTACGGTGGCAACGAAAACCTTCCCTTTAACAGGCAGGAACGTCAGACAGACCCAGCTCTGTGGAGGACGGCCATCTGTCTTGACCGGTTGGGGAGGAAGAAAAGGAGAGAGAAAGAGAGAAAAGGCACACAGATGGACAGAGAGAGACAGACAGACACACTTCCAGAGATGCAAGCAAAGCCTAACAGTAACTATAATAATATTTATAGTAATGTGAATATAACGTATATGTTAAGACAGTTAATACAACAGAAGAGTAGAAACAAGCACAGCTAAGGTGACAGAATATGAAAATGATAATAATTATGGTGGCAAACATGATCAATGATGAGTAGTGGCAATAGCAGCTACGATACAGCGACAAATTTTATAGTTTATTAAACTAGTGATAGTATATATGAGTAACAGTGATAATAGCAGCAGGAAGCGTCATGTAGGACCACGGCAGCAGGCACCACCACGATCAGCAGAGACCTGCGAGACGACAAAGCACAAACAACTCCGGGGAAGAAGCTGAATTAGTAACATGAATTGATGAGACATGAATGGTACAGACAGAGAGGAGAGAAGCTCAGAGTATCAGGAAAAGTATTATCCCCCGGCAGACTAGGCCTATAGCAGCATCATTAAGCAGAATGAAATCTTATTGTAAGTCCTAGCTGTAAGCTTTATCAAAAAGGAAAGTTTTAAGTTTACTCTTAAATAAGGGGACAGTGTCTGCCTCCCGAATAACATTTGGGAGTTTGTTCCACAGGAGAGGAGCTTGGTAGCTGAAGGCTCTGCCTCCACTTCTACTTTTGGAGACTCTAGGAACGACGAGTAGCCCTGCACATTCTCAGAGCGCAGAGATCTAGTTGGGTGATACGGTACTATGAGCTCTTTAAGATACGACGGAGCCTGACCAATAAGAGCTTTGTACGTAAGGAGAAGGATTTTAAATTCTATTGATAAAGACATGTTAATCATATCAATACAGGATTGCTAATTAAAGGTAACACTTCTTTAAGTAACCTAGTTGGAATAGAGTCTAGGAGACAAGTAGAAGGTTTTGATGCTGAAATAGTAGAGGTTAATTTGTTAAGGTCGACTGTAGAAAAGCAGTCCAAGAATATATCAGGTCGTGATACGGTACTATGAGCTCTTTAAGATATGACGGAGCCTGACCAATAAGAGCTTTTTACTTAAGGAGAAGGATTTTAAATTCTATTCTAGATTTTACAGGTAGCCAGTGCAAAGAGGCTTATACAGGAGAAATATGTTCTCTTTTATTTGTTTTAGTTAGTACACGAGCTGCAGCATTTTGGACCAACTGGAGACTCTTAACAGACTTATTGGAGCAGCCTGATAATAAGGAGTTGCAATAGTCCAGCCTAGAAGTAACAAATGCATGGACTAGTTTTTCTGCATCTTTCTGAGACACAATATTCCTAATTTTTGCAATATTACGCAGGTGAAAATATGCAGTCCTTGTTGTTGGTTGTATGTGAGAATCGAAGGACATATCCTGGTCAAAAATAACTCCCAGATTCCTTACTGTGGTGCTGGAGGACAACACAACATCATCCAGAGTAACAATGTCAAGTACAATAACTTCAGTTTTGTCTGAGTTTAACAACAGAAAATTGCAGGTCATCCAGCTTTTTATTTCCTTAATGCACATATGAAGTTTATCTAACTGATGGGTTTCTTCTGGTTTGATCGACAAATATAATTGTGTATCATCAGCATAACAATGAAAATTTATGGAGTGATTCCATATAATATATCCTAAGGGAAGCATATATAAGGTGAAAAGAATCGGTCCAAGGACAGAACCCTGTGGGACTCCGTGACTAACTTTAGTGTGCATGGAGGATTTGTCATTAACATGTACAAACTGAGATCAATCTGATATATATGACTTAAACCAGCTCAGTGCGGTTCCTTTAATGCCAATTAGATGCTCCAGTCTCTGTAGCAGGATGTGATGGTCAATAGTGTCGAAGGCCGCACTAAGATCTGGTAAGACAAGCACAGAGACAAGTATTTTGTCTGAAGCTATTAGAAGGTCGTTAGTAATTTTCACCAGTGCTGTCTCAGTGCTATGAATTGCTCTAAATCCTGACTGGAAATCCTCAAATATCTCATTATTATGTAAAAAGTCACACAACTGATTGGCAACTAATTTCTCGAGGATCTTAGAGAGAAAAGGAAGGTTAGATATAGGTCTATAGTTGGCTAGTACCTCAGGATCAAGACTGGGCTTTTTAAGAAGAGGTTTATTTACAGCTACTTTAAAAGACTGTGGTACATAACCTGCTGATAAAGACATTTTAATCATATCTAATACAGGAGTGCTAATTAAAGTTAACACTTCTTTAAGTAACCTAGTTGGAATAGAGTCTAGGAGACAAGTAGAAGGTTTTGATGCTGAAATAGTAGAGGTTAATTTGTTAAGGTCGACTGTAGAAAAGCAGTCCAAGAATATATCAGGTCGTACAGTTTCTAAGGTTCCTGGGTTTGATGAAAAATTGGTGCCAAGCGAGTTGATTTTGTCTCTAATGGTTATAATTTTGTCATTAAAGAAGGTCATGAAGTCGTTACTACTGAGGGTTATAGGAATACATGGCTCAATAGAGCTGTGGCTCTCTGTCAGCCTGGCTACAGTGCTGAAAAGAAATCTAGGATTGTTCTTATTCTCTAGAACTGTAGTGTAACATTCTAGGACTGTAACATAACATTGTAGAACTTTGACTTAGCATTCTAGAACTGTAGTGTAACATTCTAGTATTATAACTTAACATTCTAGAATTGTGATTTATCATTCTTGAACTGACTTTCTCTGGATCCAATGTCCCATAGTGAATAGCTTAATGCAGTATCAAAGCAATGATATGTTTGTGTGCACTTAATATACTAGGTATGTGACTTAACATTCGAGAATTGTAATGTAACATTCTAGAACTTTGACTTAACATTCTAGAACTGTGACTTAACATTCCAGAATGGTAACTTAACATTCTAGAACTGTGAGATATCATTCTAGAATGATAACTTAACTTTTTAGATCAGTGACTTAACATTCTAGAGTTGTGATTTAACATTCTTGAACTGACTTTCTCTGGAATCCCATGTCCCATGATGACCTCCTAAGATCAGACTAATATGAACTCCAGGGAATAGCATAATGCAGGATCAAAGCAATGATATGTTCGTGTGCACTTAACATATCAGTTATGTGACTTAACATTCCAGAACTGTAACTTAGCATTATAGAACTGTAAGTCGACATTCTGGAATATGGATTTAACATTCTGAAACAGATTTTATTTGTAATCCAATGTCCCAGGATGACCTCTCACAATCAGATTAGTATATCCTAGAAATGTTACCTAACATTCTAGAAGTGTAATGTAACATTCTAGAAATGTAACTTAAGATCCTGGAACTGTAACTTAACATTCTAGAATAGTAACTTCATATTCTAGAACTGTGACTTAACATTGTGTAATTGTGACTTAGCATTCTAGGACTGAACCTTAACATCATAGAACTGTGACTTAACATTCTAGAACTGTGACTTAACATTCCAGAATGGTAACTTAACATTCTAGAACTGTGAGATATCATTCTAGAATGATAACTTAACTTTTTAGATCAGTGACTTAACATTCTAGAACTGTGATTGAACATTCTTGAACTTACTTCCTCTGGAATCCAATGTCCCATGATGACCTCTCAAAATCAGATTAATATGAACTCTAGTGAGTAACATGATCCAGGATCAAAGCAATAATATGTCCGTGTGCACCTAATTTACTAGCTATGTGATTTAACATTCTAGAATATTAACAACATACTAGGACTGTGACTTAACATTCTAGAACTGTAACTTAACATTCTAGAACTGAAGTTGACTCTGGAATGTTCTAGAATGTTACATTACACTTCTAGAATGTTAGGTAACAGTTATAGGATATAATAATCTGATTGCAAGAGGTCATCCTGGGAAATACGATTACAGATAAAATCTGTTTCAGAATGTTAAATTCCTATTCCAGAATGTCGAGTTACAGTTACAGAATGCTAATTTACAGTTCTAGCACGTTACAATACAGTTCTAGAATGTTAAGTAACAGTTCTAGGATATAATAATCTGATTGTGAGAGGTCATCATGGGACATTCAATTCCAGAGAAAGTCAGTTCAAGGATGGTAAATCACAATTCTAGAATGTTAAGTTACCATTCTCGAATTTTGAGTCACAGTTTGAGAATGCTAAGTTACAGTTCTAGCACATTACATTACAGTTCTAGAATGTAAAGCAACAGTTCTAGGATATAATAATCTGATTGTGAGTGGTCATCATGGGACATTGGATTCCAGAGAAAGTCAGTTTAAGAATGTTAAATCACAATTCTAGAATATTAAGCAAAAGTTCTAGAATGTTAACTCACTGTTCTAGATAGTTAAATTACCATTCTAGAATGTTAAGTCACAGTTCTAGAATGTTAAGTCAAAGTTCTAGAATGTTAAGTTACAATTATCAAATGTTAAGTCACATAAGCCTGTGAATGTTGTCATTCGTCCAGGTCATCGTTATCCTCAAAGCAATTTCAGTCAAAAGCAACTGGACTGGTTATTTCATCAGTTCATGTACGCATCTGACCAGTCCCAGCCTGGTCAGATGCATACATGAACTGAGGAAGCCTCTTGGATGAGAGGTGAAACGTCTTCCTAGACAAATAAACAGTCCAGTTGCTTTTGACTGAAATTGCTTTGAGGTTAGTCACATACCTTGTATGTTAATTGCAAACAAACATATCATTGCTTTGATCCTGCACTATCTTATTCACTAGAGTTCATATTAATCTGATTTCGACAGGTCATCATGGGCCATTAGATTCCAGCGATAGTCAGTTCAAGAATGTTATTACAAAATTCTAGATTCGATGAAAGGACTAGATGGTACAATCCCCGGGACTATGCATGGCAGGGGCGTCCTCCTCCCTGAGCCAACCTTGCGCCTGACCGCATACCTGAGTGGAAGAGGAGTTGCTGCTTTACAGCCATGCTTAGCCCTGGGACACATCTTCAGTTGTGTCCACAGATCATGGGGCGTTTCGGCCAATTATCACAAGACACCCTCAGCTGAGGCAGGCCCACCACAGGTTGATCAGACCTGGGTGTGTGTCCCAGGGTTAAGCATTTGGCTTAGCCGCCCAGATGGTGACGAGCTTGCAGGTGTTGGACCATAGGACAAGGTCTGGACGTAGGGTGGTCGTTGCGATCTCCGGGGGGAAAATGAGCCTCCGATCCAGGTCAACCTGCATTTTCCAGTCTCTGGCTGCATTCAGCGGGCCCAGGTCAGAGTGTGAAACCCTTGCCCTCTGCTTTTACCCTTCCCGAACGAACAATGGTGGGTGTTGCCGCACATCCTGGTTGTTGTTGGGCAGGGCGTTGATGGAAACCCTCTTACACTCAAGCTTATCAGCTAGACATCTGAGGACCTGGTTGTGTCCCCACGTATATCTGCCTTGAGTGAGGCTGGTTTTACAGCCCACCATGATGTGCTTAAGTGTTGCTGGGGTCGTACACAGGGGGCACGCAGGGTCCTTTCCAAACCACTGTTGCAGGTTTATGGGAGATGGTAGCACATCGTATGTAGCTCAAACGATGAAGCTCAATCGGTTGGATTCCATGCCCCAGAGTTCGCTCCATGTGAGCTTCTTCTTCTCAACACCCTCCCACCTCATCCAGCGGCCCTGTTTGGCTTGTGCTACGGCTTTGGATCGTCTGGTTGCTTCCTCCTGTCGGTGCACCTCCTCTACGACCATGGTTCGTCGCTCGGTGGTAGATGCCTTTCGCCAGAGAGGAGTTACAGTTCCAAGGCCAAAACCTGCTCTGCCTTGCTTGACATGGCCCACTACATCACGGTGGAGAAGAGCAGACTTGGCCTGTAGGACAGCTGTGGCTGGGGTCCACTTCCTCCCTGTTGCCAAGGTGGGAGGGGCACCTCTCACTACAGGGTCCCGGGAATCAGTGAGGGACATCTCCAGCCTCACCTTCGCACACTTGAACTCTTCAACCACGCTGGAGATGGGCAGTGACAAGGCTCCGTCACTGTAGAGTCCAACGCTGCTGAAGCACCTTGGGAGTCCGAGCCACTTCCTTACATGGGAGTTCACCAGCCTTTCCAAGCGAGTAGCGTGGCATATAGAGACCTCATACATGGTCAACGGCCATTGGAGTCTGGGTAACAACCCAAACTGGAGGCACCAGAGCTTCAGTTTCCCTGGTAGTGCAGTGTTGTTGATCTGCCTAAGGCTGTTGGCTGTGTCCTGCTGCAGTTGTTCAATTTGCTGGGTGTCTCTGAGGTCTGCATTATACCCTCGCCCAAGGCTCTTGATGGGCTTCTCTAGGAGTGTTGGAATTGGTTCACAGCTGATGTGGAACCGCTCACCCGTCAGTTGGCCTTTAACAATGGAAATGCTGCGTGACTTGCTTGGTTTGAAGTCCATTCGCGCCCACCAAATGTTTTCCTGGAGTTTCTGCAGCAAGCGTCTCGTGCATGGTTTTGTTGTTGTTACGACGGTCTTGTCGTCCATATAGACTCTAATAGGCGGAAGACGCAGGCCACTCTTGGTCCTCTCACCTCCCGCTACCCAGCGGGATGCCCGTATGACCAACTCCATTGCCATGACGAAGGCCAGAGGAGAAATTGTGCAGCCCGCCATGACGCCGATTTCCAGATGCTGCCAGGCGGTGGTGTTGCCCTCAGATGTTACACAAAACTGGAGATCTTGGAAGTAGCTCTTGACCAATTCTGTGATGTGGCCTGGTACGCCAAAGTAGTTGAAGGCCGTCCACAAGGTCTTGTGAGGGACTGACCCAAAGGCGTTGGCGAGGTCTAGGAAGACCACATGTAGATCTCTCCGTTCCTTTTTTGCAGCTTGTATCTGGTGCCATATCATATTGGTGTGCTCCAGGCATCCTGAGAAACCCTGAATCCCGGCTTTCTGCACTGATGTATCAACAAAGTTGTTTCTTTGGAGGAATGCAGAGAGTCTTTTGGGCAACAACACTAAAGAAAATCTTCCCCTCCACATTCAGCAGGCTGATCTGACGAATCTGGCCTATGGATGACGAATCCTTCTCTTTGGGGATCAGGATGCCTCCTGCTCTTCGCCATGTTCTCGGGATCACACATTTCTTCCATATATTAAGTAACAGTTCTGGAATGTTGAGTTACAATTCTAAAATGTTAAGTTATGATACTGTAATGTTGCACTATAGTTATAGAATGCTGAGTCAAAGTTCTACAATGTTATGTTACAGTCCTAGAATGTTAATTCACAGTTATAGAATGTTAAGTTACTATCCTAGAATGTTGCTTTACAGTTCTAGAATGTTAAAGTACAATTATATAATGTTGTGTTACAGTTCTAGAATGTTAAGTCAAAGTTCTAGTGTGTTGTTACAATTCTTGACTGTTAAGTCACATGCCTAGTATGTTAGGTGCATACAAAAATATCATTGCTTTGATCCTGCATTATGCTATTCACTAGAGTTCATATTAGTCTGATTTTGAGAGGTCATCATGTGACATTGGATTCCAGAGAAGGTAATTTCAAGAATGGTAAATCACAATTCTAAAATGTTAAGTTATAATAATAGAATGTTACACTACAGTTCTAGAATGCTAAGACAAAGTTCTACAATGTTATGTTACAGTCATATAATGTTAAATCACAGTTCTAGAATGTTATGTTACTATTCTAGAATGCTGAGTTACAGTTCTAGAATGTTAAATAACATTCTCGATTGTTTAGTCACGTACCTGGTATGTTAAGTGCACACGAACATATCATTGCTTTTATTCATGCTATTCACTAGAGATCATAATAATCTGATCTTGGGAGGTCATCATGGAAATGTGATTTCAGAGAAAGTCAGTTCAAGAATGTTAAATCACAATTCTATAATGTTAAGTAACAGTACTGGAATGTTGAGTTACAAGTCAAAAAGTTTTAAAGGCAAAATCTCACCTAAGGCAAAAATCAGAACAAAACCAGCATGAGTGAACTCTGCTCAACTTTTATCTTTGAGATAAAAAGTTGAAATGCAATAAAAAGTCATAATAGTGAGATAAAAAGTCAAAATAATGAGATGAAAAGTTGAAATAATGTGATATAAATTCATAAATATGAGATAAAAAGTCAAAATAATGAGATAAAAAGTCATGAAAATGATATAAAGTCACACTAATGAGATAAAAAGTCTAAATAATGAGATAAAAAGTCATGATAATGAGATAAAAAGTCATAATTATGACATAAAATGTGGAAATAATAAGAAAAAAAGTTGAAGTAATGAGATAAAAAGTCATAATAATGAGACAAAAAGTCATAATTATGGGATAAAAAGTCATAATTATGAGATTCAATGTCGAAATAATAAGATAAAGTCATAATAATGATATAAAAAGTCAAAATAATTCAATTCAAATCAATTCAATTCAATTTAATTATAGTGCCAAATCATAACAAAAGTTATCTCAGGACACTTAATAATAAAACAATAAAAAGTCATAATATTGCGATAAAACGTCATAATTATGAGATAAAAAGTCATAATAACGACACAAAAAGTCGAAGTAATGAAATGAAGACTCATAATGAGAAAAAGTCAAAATAATGAGATAAAAAGTCATAATTATGAGATAAAATGTCTAGTAATGAGATAAAAAGTCATAATAATGAGACAAAGTCATAATAATGAGATAAAAAGTCGAAATAATGAGATAAAAAGTCAAAATAATGAGATAAAAAGTCTAAATAATGAGATGAAAAGTCTAAATAGATGGGTCCGGTGACGTCATCACACCGAATGGCAGCCTAAACAAACAGCTCCCACGAAGAAAGAATAACTTTGCCCCGTTAAATCGTCTAATTTAAAAAACTGGGATAATACTTGAACTGGCAAGTGGGGCAACAATGGGAAAGAAGGATGGAAGCAAAAAAAGCGCCGCTGGAGAACGAGCAAACGAAGAAAATGCGGAGAACAGCTCACCTGGAGAGGTACAAGATGAGCTGAATGAAGCTAACGCTAGCATCACTGCTAGCGCTAATAATGACTCTGCAAATATAGCAAAAGTTCTGGAGGAGATACGTGACTTCCGCAAAGACACAAAGCAACAACTGAACGATATTAAATCCGAGCTCACCAATGTTAATCGAAAAATAGCGGAGGAAGAGACACGAATTGAAAAGACGGAAGACCGTGTTCAAAACGTGGAAAAGGTGCTAAACAAGATGATAAAAATGATAAACCAACAAGAAAATAAACTTCTCGATCAAGAGGGGAGGTCGTGAAGAGAAAATTTGAGGGTATACAAGAAGGAGCAGAGGGGTCGGCTATGGTGGAGTTCATGGAGAATTTACTACGGGACACGTTGGAGATTCCCCAGACTACGAGCCTGGACATAGAGAGAGCACACCGGGCACTCGCCCCGAGACCTCCCGGGGACAGAGAAGACAAACCACGGTCAATCATCATCAAATTCCTCCGCTACAAAACCAAAGAAGTACGTAAAGCTTGGGGAAAGAAGAAGGTGCTTTTCAACGGGAGATTAATATATTTTGACCAAGACTACCCACCGGCAGTCCTGCAGAAGCGCAAGGAATACTCTTAAGCGAAGCAAGTTTTGAAGCAGAGAAAGATCCGCTTCCAGACTTCGTTCCCCGCTAAACTGCGAGTGTTTTATGAAGACGGGGTGCGGCTCTACCAGACAGCGGAGGAGGCGACTACAGATATGAAGGATAGAGGTCTACCTGTCAGTGTGATTACACCGAAGCAGAGCCTGGCTGAGCAGCTATCCCACTTCGCCTGGGAAACGGTGGGAGGACCGAGACAGCGGGAGACGGGAGAGGGACGAGAGAAGAGCATCAGGGAGAGACTGCGAGCTTTCAGGAAACAGCACTCGCCCCATCCAGAAGAGCTGTGAGCTCTGACTAACTTTATAAGTGTTGGTGAGTTAAACAGAATCTAAAATAGACGGTGTACAGAACTTGAGAAATGCATATCCAGTATGGTTCCTTTTTGAATCCACTCCTTTCCCCCATCTAAATGAGAATGTATACATGGGAGGAATGCACAGGGAAGCCCAATCTGTGTAATAGACAGAGACTTTTCTCTTCCTTTCGGGAGCTGCAAAGGGGGCCCTCAGCCTACGGGTAAGAGAGGCTTTCCCCCTCAGCTAGATGTTCCTTCTAGCTCAGCCCAGGGTCAACTACAGACCCCAGCCTTGGAATCTAACCTTTTTCTTGCTTTGTTCTCTCATAGTTCTTGGTTCTGGTTTGTTTAGGGAGTAGATATGTTAAGTTTTCAATAAATTCAACAATATATTGGTAGGTAAAGGGCTAATGAGGAAGTAAAATTCATCTCTTTCAATGTCAATGGGCTGTTAAACCCAATCAAACGTAGTAAAATCTTAACTAAAATGAAGAAGGAACAAGCCCATGTGGTATATTTACAGGAAACTCATCTGAATGACAAAGAACATGCCAAACTAAAGAGGATGGGCTTCACCAGTCTGTTTTTTTCTTCATACAAATCAGGACATAGGAGAGGTGTTGCTATTCTCATCTCAAGCAAATTAAACTTTGAAAAAGTATTTGAAATGGGGGATAAGGATGGCAGATTTATTCTAGTTAGGGGGAACATAGATGGGAAGTCAGTTACTTTAATGAATGTATATGCACCCCCAGGAAGTGACATTCATTTCTTTCGGAAAAACACTAAAATCATGATAACAAAAGCAGAAGGTCTTCTGATATGCGGAGGAGATTTAAATATACGTTTGCAACCAAATCTCGACTCATCCAGTAGGAAAATTCATGATAAAAACCCTATACACAGAAGGGTTAACACACTTTTTGAAAAAGTCGGGCTGGTGGACATATGGAGGGACCTTTTCCCCAACAGAAGGGATTACACTTACTACTCTGCCCCCCACTCCCTGTATACAAGAACAGACTATTTTATAACATTTGGAAAAGATAAAAGCAAAATAAACACTTGTGGAATTGGAACAATAGATTTAAGTGACCATGCACCTATATACTTATCTGTTGATTTTAACCTGCGACTGAAGAATAATAATTGGAAACTAAACTCAAGTTTGATGAACGACCCCCATTTTAGAGAGCAAATTAAAAAGGAAATCAATCTCTACCTAGAAATCAATGATAATGAAGAGGTCTCACCTCCCATTCTGTGGGATACTCTCAAAGCTGTTTTTAGAGGGAAAATTATATCATTGTCCTCATACAAGAAGAAAATGAGACATAAAACATTAGAGGCATTACAAAACAAGTTGAAGGAACTAGAAGGAAAACACAAACTGAATCTGTCTCAGGATATATTGAGGGAAATTAAAAAAATTAGGAATGAAATCGATAATTTGACAACACATGAAATCAAGAAAAATCTAATGTTTTTAAAACAGAGACACTATGAAAGTGGAACTAGGTCTATGAAGACATTGGCATGGAACCTAAAGAAAAAGATAGCAGAAAATATGATTCATAAAATTAGGCATCCAAGAACAAAAGTTACCAAGAATAAAATAAGTGAGATTCAGGAAGCTTTTGAAGTGTTTTACAAAACTCTATATTCAAAAGTCCCAGGGGGAAGCATGACGCAAATTGATACTTTCTTGAATTCTCTGGACTTACCTACTCTAAATGAGGATGAAAATAAACTGTGATTGCTGATATAACGGAAAGTGAACTAATAGTTGCAATTAGAAGACTTAAATTAAGCAAGTCACCAGGTTCAGACGGTTATACAGCGGAGTGGTATAAGGAATTTAAGAAAGAATTAACACCTGTCTTACTCCCCACACTAAACTGGGCTTTAAAAAAGGCACAAACACCTCCCAGCTGGAAAGAGGCAATAATTTCAGCAATACCAAAAGAAGGCAAAGATAGAATGGAATCTGGGTCGTTTAGATTATAGATTATTTACCTCCATCATGGCCAAACGATTAGAGGAGTTCCTGCCCAAATTGATACATAATGATCAGACAGGTTTTATACAACAACGGCAAACACAAGACAATATTCGAAGGACGTTACACATTATGGATCATATACAATAAAATCAAATTGAGGCAATAGTGATAAGCGTGGATGCTGAAAAGGCCTTTGATTCCGTTAGTTGGTATTTCCTTTATAGAGTTCTACATAGATTGCCAAGATTAAAATCAATGGATATTTATCAAATAGATTTACCTTAGAGAGAGGGTCGAGACATGGATGTGCATGGTCACCGCTACTCTTCGCATTATATTTGGAACCATTAGCGCAATACATCAGACAAAACAAGGATCTCAGGGGAATCATTATTAAGGGTAGAGAGCATAAATTGGCGTGCTATGCAGACGACATTTTGATTTACCTAGGACAACCAACATACGGTCTACCTAAATTAATGCAGTCATTTGAACAATATGGTCCACTATCAGGATATAGAATTAATGTAAACAAAACCCAACTCCTTTCATATAATTACAACCCACCAGGGGAAATTATAAACAGATATCCCTTGAGATGGCAAACACAGTCTTTCAAGTACCTGGGCATCAATATACCAAAAGACCTGGCAAGACTATCAGATTGCAACTACTTGCCTCTACATAAAAAAATCAAGGAGGACATAGTAAGGTGGAATTTGATTCCTTTTCTTAGTTTTAGTTCGAGAGTTGAATCTATTAAAATGAACATATTACCCAGACTGTTGTACCTATTCCAGACCCTACCAATAGAACTCACCCAAAAACAATTTGATGAATGGGACAAAATGCTATCAAGATATATATGGCAAGGTAAGAAACCCAGGGTTCGTCTCAAAACTCTACAGTTGGTCAAAGAAAGGGGGGGATGGGGCTTACCTTCTTTTAAAGATTATTATTTTGCAGCACAGATGAGAGCTATGATATGCTGGTGCAACCCATCATATGCTGCTCAATGGAAAGGCATTGAGGAGAGCGTGTCTCCCATTCCCATACAAGCATGAGTGAAATCTACTCTTAAAACATGGAAAACTATTAGAAACGAACACAAATTAGAGGAAAATTTGGTAATCCTTAAATGGTGTGCATACGACTCAGACTTTACACCCAATAAATTGGATACTAGATTCAAAGACTGGACAGCTAAAGGAATAACAGCTATATGTAATGTAATGAAAGAAAGAACACTGCTTAGTTTTGAAACCCTTAAAGAGAAACATTCATTAGAAAAGCATGACTTTTACCGGTACTTGCAGATGCGGCATTCCTTTTGTCTAAAGATGAAAAACATGTCTGAGACAGGTAGGTGTTTGATAGAGCTGTTCAGGAAGGCATATAACTCAGACACTGGTGGCAAGATTATCTCATGTTTGTATAAGAGTCTGTTAAATCTTAAAATGCACTCAACCTCGTATGTTAAAACAAAGTGGGAAAAGGAAGGAGGAATTGTTCCATCCGATGAAGACTGGACAACAATATGGAGATACCAATGGAAGTGCACCAGTTCACAGAAATGGAGGGAATTTGGGTGGAAAAATCTAATAAGATATTTTATTACACCCACACAGAAATCCCACTATGTTAATAATCCCCCTGTTTGTTGGAGAAACTGTGGAAACCAAAACGCGAACCATTATCACATCTTCTGGGAGTGCTCTGTTGTTAAAGACTATTGGAGGGAGATACACAAGGCCTTACAAGACATTTTTAAATGTGAATTACCTTTTGCAAGTAAAACCATATATTTTGGATATATACCTCAAGACTGGTCAAAAGGAGATAAACTCCTAATGAATGCACTGCTTGTAGCCGGTAAAAAAACTCTTACCAGGAAATGGTTATCTCAGGAGAGCCCAACTTTAAATGCATGGATAGAAATAACAATGGACATTTATAAAATGGAGATGATAACAGCATTTGTCAACTATAGATTAGAACAATTTGCTTCCTGCTGGCAGAAATGGGTTTCCTACGTAAAGCCTCTTAGGCCTGATTTTTACTTTTACTTATCAATAATAAAGTTACAAAGAAAATGTCACTCCCTAAAAGTTCTATTTTTTCTGTTTGTTTATTTAGTTTTCTTCTTTCCTTCTTTTTTCCTTTCCTCTGTTTGTCTGTTATGTGTATATACACAAACAAAAAGACTGGGAATTGTAGCAAATATGAATATATGAAGAATACATATATTTGAAATGCACTTTGTGAAGAAGCATATTTGTCTTGATGATGAAGAATATCAATAAAAAATGAATTACAAAAAAAGAAAAGTCTAAATAATGAGAAAGGAATTCATAATATTGAGAAAAAAAGTGAAGTAATGAGATAAAAAAGTCGAAATAATGAGATAGAAAGTCATAATATTGAGATAAAAAGTCAAAATAATGAGATTAATAATATTGATATAAAACATCATAATTATGAGATAAAATGTCGAAATAATAAGATTAAAAATCATAATAATGAGATAAAATGTCGTAATTATGAGATAAGATGTCAAAATAATAAAACAAAAAGTCATAATAATGAGATAAAAATTCATAATAATGAGATAAAAAGTCAAAATAATGAGATAAAAAGAAGTTAAATGTATGAGATAAAAAGTTGAAATGAGATAAAAAGTCATAATGAGATAAAAAGTCATAATTATGAGATAAAATGTCAAGTAATGAGATAAAGTCATAATAATGAGATAAAAAGTCAAATAATGAGATAAAAAGTCGTAATAATGAGATAAAAAGTCTAAGATATGAGATAAAGTCACACTAATGAGTTAAAAAAAAAGTTAAACGTTTGAGATAAAAAGTTGAAATGAGATAAAAAAGTCATAATGAGATAAATTCAAAATAATGAGATAAAAAGTCATAATTATGAGATAAAATGTCAAGTAATGAGACAAAGTCATATTAATGAGATAAAAAGTCAAAATAATGAGATAAAAAGTCATAATAATGAGATAACAAGTCTAAGATATGAGATAAAGTCGCACTAATGAGATAAAAAAAAATGTTAATCGTATGAGATAAAAAGTTGAAATGAGATAAAAAGTCATAATGAGATAAAGTCAAAATAATGAGATAAAAAGTCATAATTATGAGATAAAATGTCAAGTAATGAGATAAAGTCATAATAATGAGATAAAAAGTCATAATATTGAGATAAAAAGTCAAAATAATGAGATTAATAATATTGATATAAAACATCATAATTATGAGATAAAATGTCGAAATAATAAGATTAAAAGTCATAATAATGAGATAAAATGTCGTAATTATGAGATAAGATGTCAAAATAATAAAACAAAAAGTCATAATAATGAGATAAAAATTCATAATAATGAGATAAAAAGTCAAAATAATGAGATAAAAAGAAGTTAAACGTATGAGATAAAAAGTTGAAATGAGATAAAAAGTCATAATGAGATAAAAAGTCATAATTATGAGATAAAATGTCAAGTAATGAGATAAAGTCATAATAATGAGATAAAAAGTCAAATAATGAGATAAAAAGTCGTAATAATGAGATAAAAAGTCTAAGATATGAGATAAAGTCACACTAATGAGTTAAAAAAAAAAGTTAAACGTTTGAGATAAAAAGTTGAAATGAGATAAAACAGTGATAATGAGATAAATTCAAAATAATGAGATAAAAAGTCATAATTATGAGATAAAATGTCAAGTAATGAGACAAAGTCATATTAATGAGATAAAAAGTCAAAATAATGAGATAAAAAGTCATAATAATGAGATAACAAGTCTAAGACATGAGATAAAGTCACACTAATGAGATTAAAAAAAATGTTAATCGTATGAGATAAAAAGTTGAAATGAGATAAAAAGTCATAATGAGATAAAGTCAAAATAATGAGATAAAAAGTCATAATTATGAGATAAAATGTCAAGTAATGAGATAAAGTCATAATAATGAGATAAAAAGTCAAAATAATTAGATAAAAAGTCGTAATAATGAGATAAAAAGTCAAAATAATGAGATAAAAAGAAGTTAAACGTATGAGATAAAAAGTTGAAATGAGATAAAAAGTCATAATGAGATAAAGTCAAAATAATGAGATAAAAAGTCATAATTATGAGATAAAATGTCAAGTAATGAGATAAAGTCATAATAATGAGATAAAAAGTCTAAGATATGAGATAAAGTCACACTAATGAGATAAAAAAAAAAGTTAAACGTTTGAGATAAAAAGTTGAAATGAGATAAAAAGTCATAATGAGATAAAGTCAAAATAATGAGATAAAAAGTCATAATTATGAGATAAAATGTCAAGTAATGAGATAAAGTCATAATAATGAGATAAAAAGTCAAATAATGAGATAAAAAGTCGTAATAATGAGATAAAAAGTCTAAGATATGAGATAAAGTCACACTAATGAGATAAAAAAAAAAGTTAAACGTTTGAGATAAAAAGTTGAAATGAGATAAAAAAAGTCATAATGAGATAAATTCAAAATAATGAGATAAAAAGTCATAATTATGAGATAAAATGTCAAGTAATGAGACAAAGTCATATTAATGAGATAAAAAGTCAAAATAATGAGATAAAAAGTCATAATAATGAGATAACAAGTCTAAGACATGAGATAAAGTCACACTAATGAGATTTTAAAAAATGTTAATCGTATGAGATAAAAAGTTGAAATGAGATAAAAAAGTCATAATGAGATAAAGTCTCACAGCACTCAATGAGCGCCTTGCAGCATAAATGAACCAGCTGCTGAGAGACGGGACTCACCCAGAATAGCTAACCGAAGGGTGAACGGTCCTGATTACGATCAAGGGTGCAGTCCCCTCCAACTATCGGCCAATTACCTGTCTCTCCACAACATGGAAGCTCATGTCAGATAGGTTGGCATATAGACCAATACATGAGCAAAGCACAGAAGGGCATTGGTAGAGACACCAGAGGAGCCAAACACCAGCTCCTGGTTAACAGGACAGTCGCCCAAGACCGCAAGTCCCAACACACCAACCTGTGCACAGCCTGGATTGATTATCAGAAAGCCTACGATTCGATGCCACACACATGGATCACGGAATGCTTGAAGTTGTTCAACATCAACAGGACTCTAAGGGCCTTCGTTGCAAACTCAATGGGGATGTGGTTGGCCAATGGTAAGCCACTTGCACAAGTATCCATCAAATGTGGCATCTACCAAGGAGATGCTCTGTCCCCACTGTTGTTCTGCATAGGTCTGAACCCCCTAAGCCAAATAATCAACAAGACTGGCTATAAATGGAGCTATGATCAGTCACCTCCTCTACATGGATGTCATCAAGCTGTACGCTAAGAGCGAACGGAACATCGATTCCCTGATCCACACCACCAGGATATATAGCAATGACAGCAATGAGATTGAGATGGCAACCTCAAACAAGCAAGGAAGAAAGCGACAACTGCCAAATACCTCCGGCGACTAAGACAAGTTCTAAGAAGCCAGCTCAATGGCAAGAACAAGTCCAGGGCAATAAACAGCTACGCCCTGCCGGTGATCAGATACCCTGCTGGAATAATCAGGTAGCAAAAGGACGATATACAGACCACAGATGTTAAGACCCGGAAGCTCCTCACCATGCATGGCGGGTTCCAACCCAAATCCAGCACCCTGAGACTGTACACAAGCCGTAAGGAAGGAGGCCGTGGACTAGTGAGCGTGAGAGCCACTATCCAGGATGAAACATCTAAGCTCCATGAATACATCAAGGATAAGGCCCCCATGGATGACGTACTCAGTAAATGTCTCAGACAATGGGACATATGTGGAGGTGCTGGAGGAGGAGCCAACATGGGAGGACAAGCCCCTACACGGCATGTACCACTGGAGAATCACTGAAGTGGCTGATCTCAAGAAGCCAATGGCTAGAGAGGGCTGGCCTACAGGACAGCACTGAGGCACTCATCATGGCTGCACAGGAGCAGGCCCTGTGCACCAGAGTGATAGAGGCCCATATATACCACACCAGACAAGACCCAAGGTGTAGGTTGTGCAAAGAGGCACCTGAAACAATCCAACACATAACCGCAGGGTGCAAGATGCTGGCAAGGAAAGCATACATGGAACGGCATAACAAAGTGGCTGGCATAGTGTACAGAAACATCTGTGCAGAGTATGGACTGGAAACCCCAAGATCCAAATGGGAACTCCTCCAAAGGTGGTGGAGAATGAGCGAGCGAAGATCCTGTGGGACTTCCAGATACAGACTGACAGGATGGTAATGGCAAACCAACCAGATATCGTGGTGGTGGATAAAGGACAGAGGAAAGCTGTGGTGGTGGATGTGGCGATACCAGGCGATGGGAACATCGGCAAAAAGGAACACGAGAAACTTGAAAAATACCAAGGGCTCAGAGAGGAGCTGGAAGGTAAAGGTGACAGTAGTGCCCGTGGTGATCGGAGCACTAGGGGCAGTGACCCCTAAGCTGGAGGAGTGGCTACAGCAGATTCCCGGTCTTGGTTCAGAAAAGTGCAGTGCTCGGAACAGCAAATATACTGCGCGGAACGCTCAAGGTGCCTGGCCTCTGGTAGAGGACCCGAGCTTAGAGAGAGTGTCAACCACCCGCGGAGGGTGAGGAGAAGATTTTTATATATATATATAAAATATATAACATATATATATATAGGGGTCACGTGATGACGCCGAGTAAGATGGCTGCTTAGGCTGAGAGCTGCGACACCACCCTTTGACATTTTGTGTGAATATATCGGCTTTTGTTTTTTTTTCCACATTTTTCTCTCACAAATTGCCGATTGTAACTTTTTCTCACCACCGATATGCCGAATAACCGGAAAAATTATGCAAGTGCATCCCAACAACAACAGAGCACCAGGGCTAACGTTAGCTCTAGAGCTAACCCGCCCTCTCCTGTTGCGCCTGCCCCGCAGCTCGTGGATGAGTCAACTTCCATTGCTAAAATACATGAGCTTCTTCAAGAACTATCAGAGTCTCAAACGAAAATCCACAACGACCAAACCAAACACTTTGCAGACATCCGTAAAGACGTGTCAGAAACGAGAAGAGCTGTCGAGGCGGTCGAAGCTAAATTAGGTGACGTGCTAACCAGGATGACTAGCGCCGAGGCTCGTTTGGACATGCTAGAAGACGCAGAGAGGCAGCGGTGCGACTCGCCCCCGGCTGCGGCTTCTGAGGTTGAAAGGCTGTGCGCCAAGCTAACTGAGTATGAGGACCGGGAAAGGCGAGTTAATCTACGCATTTATGGATTCCCAGAACGGGTTGAAGATAAAGATGCTATATCGTTTTTGAGAGCTACCCTCCCTGAAATCCTCCGAGATGACTTCCAAGGGGGTCTGGATTTGGAGCGTGCCCATCGGTTGCTGTTGCCAGCTAAGCCCGGAGCCCCCCCAAGGCCTTTCATCGTGCGCTTCCTGAGGTTTCAACAGAAGGAGCGGGTGAGACAACTGGCGAGAGAAATCGGAGACGTCCGTTGGCAGAATCACAAAATAAGCTTCTATCAAGATTTCTCCAAGGCCACGCAGGAGCGACGACACTCCTTTCTGGAGTGTAAACGTCTGCTTCACTCAGCTAAAATCCCGTTTGGCGTCGGGTATCCAGCTGTGCTTTCATTCACAATGGCAAGCGGGGTAAAGCATCGTTTTGATGACAATAAGAAGGCTCTGAAATGCATCAAAAACCTGTAAGTAACACTGACCTCAAATGACCCCCCCCCCCCCCCCCCCCCACACACACCGCCAGAGTGACCTGGGTGAGACAACGTGATTTATGTTTATCTTCATATCTTCAGCCCCCTCTCTGATGGACATTTTGATGAACATTTTTAGTTTCATTATATTGAAGATGGGAATGTTTTGTTTTGCTCTTTCATCCCGGCGTCATTACTATTGTTTTTATTGGCATACATTGTATTATAATCTATAGGCCATATGTGCACTATCAGTAGGCGTGCATTCATACTGTCTCTGTGCCTAGGCTGCAAGTGATGTTGATCCCCGGGGTGTGTGTGTGGGATGGGGAGCTTGTCCAAAGATGTCACAGACTGCTAAAGGTGTCACATAACTGTTACAAACCAGATGTTTTATTGCTAGAAGAGGGGGGGGGAATGGAAAAAAGAAAAAAAAAAATGTTCACACTGTTGCTATTTTTGATATTTGATAATTGGTGGTGTTGCTGCCTTACTTGGGTGGCCAGAAACTCATAGTTCTTTGAGTTAGTTGTCCGGTTGTGGATTTATCAGGAAGGTTTGAAAGTACTTTTCTTCTTCACCTTCCTTTGTTCTTTTTGGTGTTTTTGATGTTTTTTGTCCTTTCTTGTTTTGGGGTGCTTTTCTTTTTTGGATCCAGACTTCTCTCTTACCACTATGGAGGCACAACTTCTTTTATCGTATGACTGCTCTTAATCTCATTTCAGTCAATGCCAGGGGTCTTAACATTCCACATAAAAGAACTACTGTACTAGATTTTCTCCGTAAGAAAAATATAGATTTTGCTATGATTCAGGAATCACATCTATTATCCAAAGATGCGGGTCGTTTAGCTAATAAGTTTTATCACCCCATTGCAACTTCTTCTGCATCTACTAAATGTAGAGGAGTAATGGTACTGTGTAAACGAAAACTGAAATTTGATATGATTGACTCTTGGGCAGACGATGCGGGTCGGATGGCCATTGCTAAAATCCGTATGGATGGGAAAAACATTGCACTTATTTCTGCTTATGCCCCTAACGCATTTGATGCCGCTTTTTATGGACTATTAACTAAAGCTTTGCTCGATCTCACAGGATTTCATTTAGTTCTAGGGGCAGATTTCAATGCGGTGTGGGACAGCAGTATGGACAAAACGGGCGGGAGACCAGAGACCAACGTCTTGCATCCGAGGCGCTGCGCCAGTGGGCAGCTGATAAGGGCATGGTTGATATTTGGCGTATGTTAAACCCTTCTCTAAAAGACTTTTCATTTTACTCAGGAAGGCATAAATCCTTTTCGAGGTTAGATTTTATCTTCGCCTCCCAAGATTTATTTCAAAATATTCAAAATGTGCATTATATTCCAGTTACCTGGTCTGACCACAAACCAATACATTGTTCGGTTACTGTTCGTCCATCTTCTACTAAAGCCCCTAGGTGGCGCTTTAACTCATCCTTACTTCGAGATGAAAAATTTAAAACTCAGTTTGAAAGCAATTTTAGCGAATTTCTGGAGTTTAATGTCAGCTCTGTTTCTGATCCTAGAATACTTTGGGAGGCAGTGAAGGGCTTTATAAGAAGCAATACCACCTTATATGCCTCAACACGAAACAAGGAGCGCTCGGCCAAATTGGAGGATTTAGAATTAAAATATGCAACTCTTGATGCCACCTTGCAACATAATTTTAATGACCACACAGCCCTACAGAAGGAAATGATTAAAAAAGAGATTAATTCTCTTTTGAAACGCCGTTCAGAATTCCTCATGCACAAAACGAGGCAAACTTACTATTTTAACTCCTCTAAACCCAGTCACCTCTTAGCAATGAAGCTTCGAAATGATGAGCACTTTGCTGATATTTTTTGCATTAAAGATAAAGATGACATCATACAATCTGACCCAAAAAAAGTAAATGCTTCTCTTGCCTCCTTTTATCAGGAGCTGTATAGTTCGGAAAATCATTTTGATAAACGTGCCTGGAATAATTTCTTAAATGACATTAAATTATCTCGCCTTAGCGAAGATGACTCTGTAAAACTAGATGCCTCTGTTACTTTACAGGAGTGTGAAGCAGCAGTCAGAGAAATGCGTAAAGGTAGATCACCAGGGCCGGACGGAATCCCACCCGAATTCTATCTTACTTTCTGGCCTTTGATTGGTCCACTGCTAGTGGACATGATCCAATATTCAATAGAAGTGGGTTCATTTTCGAGAGATGTTAATTCGGCTTTAATCTCACTCCTTCTTAAAAAGGGAAAGGATCCGGTCGAGTGCTCCAGTTACAGGCCTCTTTCACTCTTAAATGCAGATTTAAAGGTTTTTGCTAAATTACTGGCCCGGCGGCTTCAAGGCTATATGACAGTATTGGTTCACAGTGACCAAACAGGGTTTATAAAGTCTAGATTGGCAACGGATAACGTTAGACGATTATTGCATGTTATAGATGGTGTTCAAACCTTGAGTTCCCCTGCTGCTGTTCTTTCACTAGATGCGATGAAGGCCTTCGACCGCCTGGAGTGGCCCTTTCTATGGTCAGTGCTAGAGTCTATGGGATTTGGCATGCCGTTCATTAATATGATTAAGGTGCTGTATAAAAACCCAACAGCCGTGGTGCTAACAGGCGAAACTAGCTCTCCTCCCTTTGCTATATCGAGAGGGTCAAGGCAGGGCTGTCCTCTCAGCCCTCTGTTATTCGCCCTTTCTCTTGAACCACTGGCGCAGGCCATCCGTATGTCTCCCACAATTTCTCCAATTACCATTAGAGGAACACACCATCACATTTCGCTTTATGCCGATGATGTTTTATTGTATTTAAACAACCCAGTGCAATGTATACCACATGTTTTGTCAACCTTTGAAGATTATGGCAAGCTTTCCGGTTTTAAAATAAATTGGCAGAAATCAGCCTTGCTCCCTTTGAATCTGGCCATGTATGATGTACCTATCCCTGCATCCATTCCAGTTTGTAAAAACTTTATTTATCTCGGGATTGATATTTACTCTTCTGTACAGACAATAGCTAAAAACAATTTTGGTAATACACTTAATAAAATCATTGCAGATCTAGACAGGTGGTCTAACCTGCCAAATTCACTCCGTGGCAGGGTAGCTATAATTAAAATGAATATTCTGCCCAGAGTCAATTTTGTAAGCTCAATGCTTCCCTTTATTAACTTGGTTTCAACCTAATGCTCAGGTATCATGGCGTGCCCTAGAGGAGCAGATACTAGCCCCATATTCGTATGCTAGCTTTTTGCATTCTAACATCTCAGTCCACCAATGTCGTTTAAGATTTGGATCCATGATTTCATATTTATTACTTGTATGGAGGAGGGTGGAGAAGTTAGTTGGTTGCTCTTCTGGATGGGGCCCACATTCTCCAATATTTAACAATGATAGATTGTTGATCGGAGGTCAACACATTCATTTTCCTGACTGGGAAAGAAAAAACATTTGTACACTTAACGATATCTTTGGGGAAAAGTGGTTACTTACTTTTCAGGACATTTGTATTAAATATGGTATAACGCGTACCTCCTTTTTCTTTTATTTGCAACTGAGATCCACCTTAAAAAGCAATGGTATTTCATTACAGAGCCCTCTTGTTACACACCCAATCCGCAAATTGTTTGAATCTGCTGGAAATACAAGTGGTTTTGTTTCAAGACTTTATTGGTTCGTGTTGCGACACTCTTACAGACCTCTGGCATTAGATAAAACATGGAGGAAAGATATCCCAAATTTGAAAGCTACATTTAATTGGGATAGAGTATGGGTTGATGTAAGTTTAGCATCCAGAAATCCTGACCATCAACAAATACACTATAATTATATACATAGAGTATACTTTACTCCTAGGAAGCTTCATTTGATGAAAGTTATAAATGATCCTACATGTACGTTATGTTCTTCCAAAGTGATCGGCAGTTATTTTCACATGTTCTGGGAGTGCACACCAGTGGCGGAATTTTGGAAAATGGTTGCCTTGAATCTGTCTCAGTTGTTCAAGATCAGTTTGCCTTGTTTGCCTGCCACACTAATTTTAAATGACTTGTCAGGGCTGGGTCTGACACTGGACGAGAGGAGAGCTTTGCTGGCGGGAATCACAGCTGCAAAAAAACTAATTGCCACACGCTGGAAACCTCCTCACTCACTTTCCTTCCGAGCATGGATTTTAACGTACCTGGACATTGTCTATTTAGAGTTGTCAACAGCTCGAGTACACGGAGCCAAAGAATCCGCAATAGAGGCTTGGAACTCGCTCCTAACTGTCCTCCGTGCGCTTCAACTGTAGTGTGTGATTAAGACTATTGGAATCTGGATCCAGGGGGTGGGTGGCTTGTGTTGGGGTAGTCATTTTATTTATGTATTTTTGTTATTTTTTTTTATTTTTTTATTTTATTTTATTATTATTATTATTTTTTTTTTTTTTTTCTTTTTCTTTTTTTTTTTTTTTCATTATTTTTTTTTTTGTTATTTATTTATTTATTCATTTTTCTTTGACCTTACTACATGCACATGTAATTTATTATTATTTTATTATTTTATTTGTATTGTTATTTTAGTTTTATTGTTCACTTTCATGTATCTATACAGTACGTTTATAGGTATGGGTATATATGAATACATGGCTTATGATTTATTGTTGTATTATTGACTTGTACCTTTCTAAGTTTTTCAGTATAAAAAAGAAAATAAAAATTTGATCACAAAAAAAACATATATATATATGTTTTATTTATTTCCCATATAACTCTTGGGCCCAACACTACAACATATAAATTAATACAGGTAATACAATTATTACACAGTGCAATTTCAATTTTCGTACTTTGTTAAATGAATGCAATCCAAATAATTTCCCAGTCTGGGATCATTAAAGTAATTCTATTCTGTTCAATTCTATTAACAAAAATGCTTTAAACGTAGCCTACTGTAAGACAAATCCATTAAATAGTCTTAATTAACTCTTTCTTCTTTTAATCGACATTCCTGTTTTAATAATTTATATGGACTATTTCATGTTATTTAAATATTTGCATATATGTAACACTATGGATTTGTGTATTGAATTAAATTTTAAATCTTACTTCCGGGCAGCTACAGTATATAAACCTCTGAAGGGGAACCGTATTCGGTGCAGTCTGTTCCCCACCGGTGGTTTTTCTCAGACGGACACTAACACGGGATTAGCATCAGCGCAGAAGCGACTAACATCCTGTTTTTAATCCCTTCAGAGTCCGGTTCGTCGTTTAGTAGCATGAACAATATGTTAACCATTATCTCTAACGCTCTTTGTAGGATCACTGGCAGGAGTGTGGTGAGTGGTTTCCGGGTGAACTCTGAGCTGTGGGCCGTTAATGAGCCAATGCTAACAGCTAACTAGCCTGGTTCTGTTTGTTGACCTTGTGAGAAGCATGTTAGCCACATTAGCATCAGAGGCTAGTTTGACTCTTGCTCTCCTGCATGTTCTGCTCGGATGTATAATGTTTGTAATGTGTGTGTTTGCCGGTTGTTGAGTGGCTAAAGTGCTGGTTTAAACAAAGCACGGCGAAATGAAGGAGCTCTGCGTAATCTTTAAATTGTCTGACTGTGGTGGTTTGACTTCTTTGAGCAGCTTTTATTCTTTACAATATTAAATCTATTTCTAAGTGTATAAGCAATAATAATATAAATTAAAATGACAGTAACGAATAGAAAAACAAACGTATGGAGTCTCCTACTAAACTGAGTATTTCAAAAAATAAAGAAGTTATAGTATATCTTAATAATTGAAAAGGTCATAATATAGTATGTCTTAATAATTGAAGAAGTCATAGTATAGTATGTCTAAATAATTGGAAAAGGTCTTAGTATAGCATGTCTTAAAAAATGAAAGTCATAGTATATTATGCATAAAAGATTGAAAATCACACTATACAGACATTCCTGTATAGTATGTCAAAAAATAATTCAAAAGCCATAGTATAATGTCCAAAATATGAAAAGTCATAGTATATTTGAAAAAGTCATAGTATGTCTAAAAGAAAAAGCCATAGTGCAGTATTTTTTTTAAAATTGACATTAAAATTATTTTTAAAATTCTACACATTTTGCATTTGCACTTAAAACCTTTACATCTGAATATGAATTAATTGAAGTGTAAATAAAAGATGGTAGTTGAAACACATTAGTGCGTCCATATTTACGGCAGCGCTTCTGTTGTTGTCTGTCTGTGTTGTGGTGTTTCAGTGGCAGCAGGGATCCTACAGTCTGTCATTAACTTGACATGAATCAGGTTTTATGATTTTTATAAATTATGCAACTATTTACTGAAAACTTTGAGCCTTAAACCAAATGTGTGACTGTAGGAACTCTGTTTTACGGCTCTTGCGCTCTCCCTCTGGCTTCCACTCCTTCATTCATACACACACGCACTCAACAATCCCCACTTATTTCTTGCTTCTCTCCCTCCTCTCCCCCTTCCCTCCCTCGCCTGAACCATAGGGAGCCCAAACAGTGTCAGAGGTAAGCGGCCCGTTGCTCGGCTGATGTTTGTTCCTTCCCTCTGCAGGGATGTGTCCGCTAAACCAGGAAAACCAAACGCATTCTTTTGCCTCTTAACCATCAAAACTCTTTTACTGTGTTTTTAGTTTTTAATTCTTTGGATTTAATTGATATTGTTCATTATTCCAAACAGAAGTCTCTGTGTTTCTGTTCTTTACACAGTGATGTGATGGTATAATCTGTGGTTAAACCTGGTTACGGCGGTTAAAAGCCGTCCCAGTGGTATTTTACATTGGCACAACATTTCCTACCCTTTTGAACCAGAGACACACCGATTTATCATCCAAACGTCGCTATGGCGTCGTCAAATAATATGTTCACCAATTTAAAAAAAAATTTTTTTTAAGTGGGTGATGTTTATCTGCTATGTTGAATGCATTTTTGTGCTGGCTAGCTTTTAAAAGGTTTATAAAGCTTTTGAATAGACACAGAACGATCACAATTATCCTGTCCAATATGATTGTGATTCACAATATTATCCGGATAATCATCGACATACTTTTAAAGCACTGTGTAGGTTTTTCTCCCATCTTGTGGTAAAATTTGTAATGTGTTTTCAAGGATTGAGAAGTGCTTGAATTTTGGATAAAGTGCTTCAAAATGCTTATAAATTGTATCTGCGTTCTTTCACAACAAATATCTATAGAATAGAAATTTTATTTCTTATCCTTCTGGTGTTACGAAACACAATTTCGTTGTTTATAGTATAATACCGTCTCTTTTTAATGGGATAAAAAAGGTGAAATAATCACTTTCAATATGTATTCAGAGAAGTATGTAATTTATCACAGCCCTAAGGTGCTAGAAAAGCTTTTAAATGGACCTTAAAAGTTCTTGAATTTGACCTTGGAAAAGGTGTACGAACCCTGAATTTTTATATTGTGCTCTCTAGGGCCTCGCTTTTTCAAACGTGCGTTGCAACTACGACAGGCGTTATGTGCCAAGAAGCCGTTTACCCTCGTTTTCTCAATTCGTCGGTCACACTGCCGTTCTAATTCTCTTTTTTCGGTGACAAGAGCTCCTTCTCCTGTGGCGTGGCTTAAGTATGATCTTGCATTATGAACCAAAATGCAGTGCACGCTTTCAAATGTAACCGGGCAGTGACAAGCTTGTCTCACTGAGCTCCTTTTCCAGTCTTCCACGGCCAGCGAAAACGTGTTTTTCCTTGGTATTAAATGTTGTGCCAATGAAAGAATGTTAAGTGTAGACACTGTTGGGCTGCTGCCAGACTGTGTGTGTTTATGTAATTTTAGTCTCCAGAAGTTGTGCATGTCTGTTTAGCTGCTGCTGTAGAGCTCCTCTGGCTGTGCTCTGGTCTGATTGGTTGGCTCCTGTGTCCCCCAGTTGCTGACTGACCTGTCAGAGTACGTCAATGTAACGTCGCCGGCGGTGGCGCCCGCCTTGGCACAGACCCGGCGACTACCACCCAAACCACCACCAGTCAGTACTAGGGCGTCTGCTGCACAGTTAGTTAGCGCCCAGACCGACCAGCTAGACACACCAGTAAGAAGTTAGCATCCTCTGTTTGATCACTAACAGGGCGGGAATCTGTCTTTTAACCCTAATTAACCTCTTAAAGTCGTCAGAACAACTGTTGGGAATGTGAGGATCATTTCTTGGTTCTCTTTTTTTTCTTACTGTGAAATCACTAACTGAAGGTGTGAAATCAGTAAAGTTGAGGGTTAAAAAAACAAATGAATCACAGGTGAACGTAGGGCTCAACGCAGGGATGAAACGGTTTCCTGTTTCATGATTAACCAAGGTAAAATTCGCATTACGGTTTCAAATTTGAATCATTTAAACCATTTTAAATTACACAACTCTGAAGAACTCAAAGTAAATTCTGACCAGGATCAGCTTTTAGGTGTCAAAACTACAAATATGGCTGCAATTTGTACCTCTCTATATTTTGAGTAATTACGATATTGTGCAGCTCATAAGCTTGATAATAAAAATGTAACACAAAAGACCCCAAAAGTACCTCTTTATTATTCATCTAGTTCTTTGTCAGTTGAATCAATTACTTGATCAATGTGGAGGTTGCACGCTGGTCTGGTGGTTAGCACTGTCACCTCACAGCAAGATGGTTCCTGGTTCAAATCTCGGTTGGTGCCCTTCTCTGTAGAGTTTGCATGTTCTCCACGTGTTTCTCTGGCACAGTCCAAAGACATGCAGGTGTTAGGTTAATTGATGACTCTAAATTGCCCGTAGGTGTGAATGTAAGTGTGCATGGTAGTCAGTCAATCACAGGGCACATAAAGCCAAACAGAGTGTACCCCGATGTCAGCTGGGATCAGCTCCAGCCCCCCGTTAGGGACAAGCGCTTGAAGATGATGGATGGATGTTGTCCCAGAAATATTTAAATATCTCTAATTCAACAAATATTAAAGGTGAATGAGCCGTCTAGTGTCTCAAGATCCAAAAATGAAAGCGGCGATGAACGGGCCCTCGCTCGCCTTTATCATTCTTAGTGGTAGACATTTCTGACCCCAAAGTCCCATCAAATTGTCATCAAAGCCCCGCCCACCTTCAACCCAAGCAGAGGTCTAATCAGCCAGAAGAAGGGAAAACACCTGTGTGGGTGTTCAGGGGTTTAAAGCTGCCTTTTAAACCATCCCTGATTGGTGCAGTTGACTTTCTTTCTCCGCCGCATCTTACCAGACTGATCTGTGAGTAAGATACAATGGAGCTCACAAGATCAATCCTACAGATATTTCCTGATTAGAGTAATCTCTGTTTTTATTTCAATATTTATTTTTGACTCTTTCAATATTTCCCCAGAACCAAGATGTTTTTTTAGACTGTTTGAAAAGATCCAGCTGGGGTTTTCCTCCCACCCTGTTACTGACCTCCCCATGACACACACACACACACACACACACACACACACACACACACACACACACACACACACACACACACACACACACACACACACACACACACACACACACACACACACACACACACACACACACACACACACACACACACACACACTCCAGGATGAACCTCCAGACCCCTAAAACCTGATCCTCAACACCTCTGAAGCCCACTTGCCTTCTTCCACCTGCTGTGATGAGGGCAGAACCTCCACACCTCCTGTCTTTGTGGTTCATTATGTGTCACTGATTTTGTGACATAATGATAACCTTTGTGTGTTTTTGGTCTCTAGGGAGCCAGAGTCGTGGTTTCCCGCTCCTTCGCTGACTTTACCTCTCAGGCGACCTTTGACATCAAGGTGTGTGTGTGTGTGTGTGTGTGTGTGTGTGTGTGTGTGTGTGTGTGTGTGTGTGTGTGTGTGTGTGTGTGTGTGTGTGTGTGTGTGTGTGTGTGTGTGTGTGTGTGTGTGTGTGTGTGTGTGTGTGTGTGTGTGTGTGTGTGTGTGTGTGTGTGTGTGTGTGTGTGTGTGTGTGTGTGTGTGTGTGTGTGTGTGTGTGTGTGTGTGTGTGTGTGTGTGTGTGTGTGTGTGTGTGTGTGTGTGTGTGTGTGTGTGTGTGTGTGTGTTAAATGACGTTTTTGTTGTGGTAGAAATGCGACGTTCACCGTCTGGAGGAGAGTCCTCCGTTGCAGGCGGAGCTGACGAGGGAGCAGGGCCTGCAGTATTACCGCGTCATGCAGACGGTGAGGCGCATGGAGCTCAAAGCCGATCAGCTCTACAAACAGAAGATCATCAGAGGCTTCTGTCACCTGTACGATGGACAGGTGAGGACATGTGAACATGACCTTGTGGATTGTGTGGAAACAATAATAGGAATTTGATTCCTTTCTAGATCTAGTTCCTGTTTCCTCTCTTGCATTTAGAGGTTTTGACTGCTGCTGAGCAGAAAATCAACATGAGAAAGATCAGTCCAACAAAGGGGACATTTCCTTATTACAGCAGCAAACATGGAAACATCAGTAAGAAACAATAAATGATAGCAAGAAATATAAAATAAATATAAACACAGGGAAATTTATCAATTGAGCATTTTTCAATAAAATAAATTCTTTAAAATATTGTAGATCAAGTGATCAGTATGGGGGTAAAGTTTAGAGACAACGAAAACAAGGCAGTGGAAAAATACCTTTAAAAAACAAAAGCACAATACCTTCTTATGAACAAATGCAAAAAGGAAGGTTCATACGTGATGTGAATTGTTTGTTAAAATGAGAGAAGAGGCAGAAAATGAAAAATAAATGTCCGAACAGTAAAAATGGTTTATTTCTCTCATTAGTTAAGGTTCACTTGCATCACTAGTTGTGTTTAAAAAGTTTAATTACAGCTAGGGATGCACCCTTACTTTTTTAAAAAGCTGATACCGTTAACACATATACATATGACCATGACATTAATACTATTAACAAACTAAAACAGTTTGGACTCTTTAAATGGAAATATTTATTTTTGCCAATGAAAAACTATTGGCAAGCCACTAGAAAAAAGAAATGCACGCAATCTGAAAAGTGCATTCTTCAATAACAGTAAATAAAATGTGCATTATGCACAGACCCAGTTTAAACTGTGTAAACAAACTGAAAAAGTGCATTCCATACTAACAAAAATTAAGTTTAAATGATTGACTGGTCATCAAGTGCCATCATTTCCATGATTAAGTCTTCAATAGCCTTAGCCCGTGGGTCATTTCTGGCGAATTTTTTGAAAGCATCGCCGATGTGTGTAAGTCCCAGTGGCTTCTTTGCAGCTAGCTTTAAGTTGCTAGCGTCTTTAGCAGCGCGGGCGTCCTCATATGCTTTTAAAATTTAGAATGCGTTCGTTCTGCCTTTTTAAGTTCATTTTTCTATTGTTCATGTGTAACAGGTGGAAAATACTGTGGATATCATTTCAAGTCAGCAACTACCACAATTTTGACCGAGTTAACGATTTATTTTCTGACATGAGGGGGTATTCTTGAATTTTTCCCAGTCAGATAGTTTTTCTAATTATGCTAACGTAACTTGAACGCAGTATTCACTTCAGGCCATTTGAATGTGATAGTTGGAGCGGGGCGTTGTCGTGCTGACAAATATATAGGTTATCGGGACTATTCGTCATGATAACGGAATGACGTAATACTTTCCAGTTATGGGCTGATAATTATCGTGCACCCCTAATTACAGCATGATAAATGTCCTAAAGTTCGTCTTCTCCTGCAGGAAGCGTGTGCGGTGGGCATCGAGTCGGCCATCAACCCCTCGGATCACCTGATCACTGCCTACCGCGCCCACGGCTACACATACACCCGCGGGATCTCTGTCAAAGAGATCCTGGCCGAGCTCACAGGTGAGAGGCGGCTTTGTTTTTTTTAAATCAAGCCATGGGGATGAATCGTACCTTTTTCGCAAGTATTCACTCCTCCTCAGGCCGTAAAGGGGGCGTGGCCAAAGGGAAGGGAGGGTCCATGCACATGTACGCTCCACATTTCTACGGAGGCAACGGCATCGTTGGAGCTCAGGTAAATGCACTGACAACACACGGAGAAATCCTAAAACAACGTTGTTATACTGTAGTTCTCTACGGTCCCAGAAAACCTTTTGTTCTTGGAATTTTACAACTTTATTTTCATAAAATTACAACTGTATTCTCATATTAGGGTTTTTTTTAACTTTCATATTACCATTTTATTTCTGTTAAATTCCGACTTTGCTGTTATCTTTTATTTTATCCTTCTTTTCCCCATGAGGCCTCCAATCATAAACATGCCACGTTTGTACCTGCTGAGTAAACCAGACAGTGATTGGTCTGCAGGAGTTGTCTGCACAGATCTTTTGATAAAGTTTTGCGGTTGTTAAACATGGACCATCATTTTTATTCAGTTCATCAAGAGCTCTCCATTTAGCATAACAAGTTACTTTTTAATAAATTGCAACTCTATTCTCAAAAAAATTCAACTTTTTTCTCTTGAAATATTGTTACATCATATTCATTAAATTCAAACTATTTTCATTAAATTAGAGAAATGTTCTTGATCATTTCTTGTCATATTAGTGTTTTGAAATGTATTACAACTTAATTTCCATTAAATTAAGACTTTATTCTTGTAATATTTTGACCCTTTTTTTCTTGAAATATCCCAACTTTATTTTAATTAAATTACAACCTAATTCTCATTAGGGATTTTTATTTCATTTAACCTTTTATATTACAAATTCATTTTCATCAAATTAGGAACTCTTTTTCGTGAGATATTACAAATTATGATTTTATTCTTATAATATTAGTTTTGTATATTACAACTTAATTTCCATTAAATTAAGACTTTTTTCTTGTAATATTACAACTTTGATTTCATAATATTGTTACATCATTCATTAAATTGAAACTTTGTTGTCATTAAATTAGGGACTTTTTTTCATGTTTGTTTTTTACCTTAGGGGCATGAGACAAAAGCTTTTCATGATTTCAATGAAAAACACTGATACACAATCATTTTGTGGGTTAAGTATTCCTTTTAAAAAAAAAAATTTTTTTTAAGGAGCGCAGAAGGACTGTAAAATGAAAGCATATCAGTGCAAACAGATATGACATGACGGGGTCCGAACGTATGACCGTTAAAAAGGTCATAAAACAACTGAAAAACTTTTGCACAATTCCTGAAATGCTTTGTTTAGCAAAAATCGAGCCATCAAATGAAGACAAGATGCCTTTATTTCAGACGTATTTGTAACCTTTTTCTTGTCTTTGGTTGAGCCTTAGTCAGAGTTTTTTTGTCTGTACACACCTGTGTCCACTTGTCCAGGTTCCTTTAGGAGCCGGCATCGCTCTGGCCTGCCAGTACCAAGGCAACAACCAGGTGTGTGTCGCTCTCTACGGAGACGGAGCAGCCAATCAGGTAAATTAAACTTTAAAAGTAACACTTTATTAATATAGGAACACATGTGCTCAAGCCTACCTGTTCCATCTGGTCCAATCAGGGCCAGCTGTTTGAGTCGTTCAACATGGCCGCCCTCTGGAAGTTGCCGTGCATCTTCATCTGCGAGAACAACAAGTACGGCATGGGCACGTCTGTGGAGAGAGCTTCGGCCAGCACCGACTACTACAAGAGAGGAGACTTCATCCCTGGAATCAGAGTGAGACGTGAACATTAGAGACATTAAAGTGTTGATGAACACTCGGGGTCGTGGGCGGTGGCTGCAGTGTGTCTGTTGACTGTACGCTGCAGCCGGCCTGGACAGACCCAGACTATAACAGGAGGACGCTCACAGTCCGTCCTGGCAGTTGCAGGTGTGAGCATCCACACAGCTGTCTGATGCTCATGTATGATACTGCACACACGCACACGCTGCTTAATGCCGTGTGAATGTTGCATTTTACTGCTGTAGAGGTTTGTTTGTGCTCTTAAGAATTGTAGAAGCTACGATGTCTCTTGATGAACTATGACTTTATCTTCACTAAATTACAAATTTATTCTCATTATTGATTTTTTCTCTTGAAATACTGTTACATCATTTTCACTAAATAAAAACTTTATTTTTATAAAATTAGGGACTTTTTTTTCTTGAAATATTTTGACTTTTATTTGCTGAAGCAACGATAAGAAGAAGCTGTCAAACATCAGCGTGGAGCATTTTGCGTGTGTTCAAAATGAGCAGGGAGTTGTAGTAGAAGATGGATATCCAGTTATCAAAGCGTGGCGTCTAAACATGAGTGCAAAGGGTCCAACACTGTGAATGTTTGTTTGTTTGTGTCGTAGGTGGATGGGATGGACGTCCTGTGCGTCAGAGAGGCCACAAAGTTCGCTGCAGACCACTGCAGATCTGGAAAGGTGAGCAGATTTGTTCTCTAGTGGTTTTTTTTGTTGTTTTGGGTTTTTTTTTAAAATAAAGGTGGCCGACTGCAGTGAGAAATGACCTGTCGTGTGTTTTAGGGTCCCATTATAATGGAGCTGCAGACTTACCGTTACCATGGACATAGCATGAGTGACCCCGGCGTCAGGTGAGTAACCTTATATTTGGTCTTTTCTCTGGGTCGAGATGATTGAAACTATCTAAGGGAGCCTGTTCCTTGGGGACTTGTCCCTGAAATCAGTAAAGTTTCCTCTTTATGAATAAATGTCTCATAGAAGCACTGATGGATGGACAAATGTATCAAAATATTCTCAAAGTCAGGACTAATGGAGATTTGACTCCTGCTGATGGTGGTGGAAGTGTTACTTTGAATTTATGACTTGGAGATTTTTTTATACTACTATTACTAAACACCGGTTTTGTTTTCAAATAGTTTTGGTGTTTCTTTTCTTTTTAAAATGGATTTGAAATATTTTTGCCATTTTTGAAAATATATATTTTGGGTGTTTTTGTTTCGAAATATTTGGTCTTTTTTAATATTATTGGCATTTATTTTATATTTTGATCATTCATTTTATTTATTTGAAATACAGTGTTCTTAAAAAAGATGAATTTTAAATATTTTGGCATTTATTTTTTTACATTTTAAACATTTTTTATTTAGACTTTAAAAAAGATTGTTTTAAATATAAATTAATTTATGTCTTTTTTGTAAAGAGTTTCTTGAAAAATTAGGATTTGAAGAAAAAAGCAAACCAAAAACCACAAAACAGGTTAAAAATCATATCATGCATATCTACAAAAAATGTAAAAGCTTTAATAAAATAAAAAGCGTTAAATAAATGAAAAAACCCTGACTCACTTCCACTGCAAAATCTTTTTCTGTAAAATCTTTCACCAACAATACAATAATATCATTGATTAATGTATTGCGATTTAAAGATGTGCCATTGTTTTCTTTATTTGTTCTGTATCTTCCTGTTAACGAGCGAGCGGCCAAGTTTTAGTTCTAACTGTGATGTCACTTCCTGTAGCTACCGCACACGTGACGAGATCCAGGAAGTGCGCAGTAAAAGCGACCCCATCACCATGCTGAAGGAGCGCATGCTCAGCAACAACATGGCGTCAGTGGAGGAGTTCAAGGTGAGGAAGCACACAGACACACGCTCACACACACACTTAGACTTCTCTTTATTGATCCTTTAGGAGGACTCCCGCAAGGAAATTAAATTTCAAGCAGCTTACAAAAACACAAAATACAGTATAAGATAAGCAATAAACTCTTGGCTAAATCAATATATAAAGTAAAACGATAAACCGTAAACAATAAACTCTTTGCTAAATAAATACAGAATGTAAAACAATGTAAAGTAAACAATAAACTTAACTCTGTTAAATATGTATAAAGTAGAGATACGAATACAGGTCAAATAAAATTCACAGAACATGAAATCAGATGAGTTAAATGTAGAGACGGGTATAAAATATGTATGACTGTATATGGCAGAATTTGGCAGTTTGATTAAATTATTGCACTTAAGTGGTGGATAAAGTTATTGCACAAAAAAGAAGAAAAGTGTCCAGGTATGTTAGAGAGATTATTAATTGCACATCAGTGTTTCCCACAGAGCAGGTATCAGTGTGTGGTGCAGGGCCGTACAGAGACCTTTTTGAGGGGCAGGGGCTCTGACCTCTCCCCTGTACAGATTATTAAACAGAGTTTAAGGAGACTGATCAGTAGGGATGGAATGATACACTGACTCAACTCACCATTGAATTCCATTCACCATACTGAGTTCACAACAAAAAGTGGTCAAATCTACCAAATATACAGGCTATTCTCCTCTTTTTTTAATTTAAGAATGATTATTTCTGCAAAAAAAAAATTTAAAATGACAAAAGCAATAATCGAATAAAACAAAGTAACTAAGGCTTTGCCTGTGTTCCCACAGTAGTATTTACATGTTTTTAAAAGAATATCACCATATCTACACTTGTGCTCATAGGTTTCCATACCCTGGGAGAATGTATTTATATATGTATAGTTGCACTGTCGTTATTTGCTGCTCTGTGTGCCCTGAATTGCCCCCCGGGGACAAATAAAGTTTTTTGAATTGAATTATTTTTTGGCCATTCTTCAGAGAATATGAATGATACCTCAAAAACCTTTCTTCCACTCATGGTTAATGGTTGGGTGAAGCTATTTATTGGCAAACAACTTTGTTTACTCTTTTTTAAATCAAAATGAGAAAATAAAGTACCCAAATGACCCTGATCAAAAGTTTACATACCCCAGTTGTTAATACCATGAATTGCCCCCTATAACATCAGTGACAGCTTGAAGTCTTTTGTGGTAGTTGTGAATGAGGTTCTTTATTTTCTCAGATGGCAAAGCTGCCCATTCTTGTTTGCAAAAAGCCTCCAGTTCCTGTAAGTTCTTGGGCTGTCTGGCATGAACTGCACGTTTGAGATCTCCCCAGAGTGGCTCAATGATATTGAGGTCAGGAGATTGAGATGGCTGCTCCAGTACCTTCACTTTGTTCTGCTGTAGCCAAGGACAGATGGATTTGGATGCTCCAGAACCTTCACTTTGTTCTGCTGTAGCCAAGGACAGGTGGATTTGGATGCTCCAGAACCTTCACTTTGTTCTGTTGTAGGCAAGGACAGGTCGACTTGGCCGCTCCAGAACCTTCACTTTGTTCTGCTGTAGGCAAGGACAGGTGGATTTGGCCGCTCCAGTACCTTCACTTTGTTCTGCTGTAGCCAAGGACAGGTGGATTTGGCCGCTCCAGAACCTTCACTTTCTTCTGCTGTAGCCAAGGATAGGTGGACTTGGCCGCTCCAGAACCTTCACTTTCTTCTGCCGTAGCCAAGGACAGGTCGACTTGGCCGCTCCAGAACCTTCTCTTTGTTCTGTCGTAGCCAAGGACAGGTCGACTTGGCCGCTCCAGAACCTTCACTTTGTTCTGTTGTAGCCAAGGATAGGTGGACTTGGCCTCTCCAGAACCTTCACTTTGTTCTGCTGTAGCCAAGGACAGCTCCAGGGCTGATGAGTGCACATTTTCCGCCAGTATTTTCTGATACCAGCTGCGTTCATCTTGCCAACCGTTTTCATTTTGGCCAAGTTTCCTGTGCCTCTGTAGCTCCCAAAACATCAGTGATCCACCTCTGTGTTTCACACACGTTCATGCACGCTCGCGGTTCGTTCGTTCTTTGTCTCCATCCGTGTGTGTGTGTGTGTGTGTGTGTGTGTGTGTGTGTGTCTCTCTCTCTCTCTCTCTGTCTCTCACTCACACGCACTCACCTCCGTCTTCTTTCTTGTTTTTAATTAACGGGTCTCCTTCTCTCCTCTGTCCCGTCAGGAAATTGACATCTCCATCCGTAAGGAGGTGGAGGACGCGGCTCAGTTTGCGACCTCGGACCCAGAGCCGCCGCTGGAGGAGCTGTGCAACCACATCTTCAGCAACGACTTGCCGCTGGAGGTCCGCGGGACAAACCCCTGGACCAAACTCAAGTCCGTCAGCTAGACTCTCACACTCCAGATGTGCATGCTTGCACACCTCCTTGACGAAGCCCCAGACTTCTAAACCTTTGGCGCCTCCTTCCTGGATTGCTAGATCATTCCGCACCTTAATGGGACTGGACCTGAAACCTGTCAATGTTATTTATTTATTTATAGTTTTATATAGAAATCTATTTAAGATTTGTTTGTGTGTTTTGCTCTGACAGTCGGTGGGTGTCTCCATGACCGCATTGAACTGCTGCCAGAGATTATTTGTAATGTTTGAGAAGATTTAAATATTTCAGGGCTGAATATTAAGGTATACGCACAAAATGTATCTTTTCTTTTCCTCCCCCTCAGTTTGTTTCCTCCACTTTTTAGTTACTTTAGCTGTTTTTTCTGACTTTTAATGTTCTGATAAATCGGATTTCGCTTCACCAAACTCTTTTCCCGCCAAGAAACCTGCAGCAACTTTGTGAAAAAAAAGTCGTTCATATTTAAATGTCAGTATTTTGACTTTTCAGATCTCTTTGTTTAGTTTAAACTGTTTTTAAGCGACTGCACACTACAAACACATTTACTCCAGCACTTTTACTGCAGTTTACTTGAGCAATTCCATTTAACGTTACTTTATACTTCACTACATTTAGAGATAAATGTAGCTGCTTACAAATGCAGATTATAAATATAATCAGCAAATAAAAAAAACCTCTCTGTAATGATGATGTTGTATGAAACCAGTTAAAAGTGAACTGCATACTATCTGTGGTGAAATGTAAATATCCCACAATGCAACAGGATAATACAACAGACCGGGGCAAAGGCAGCCCTGTAATGGAATAACGCTCAGATTTGATCACCTCTTGGTGGTGTTAGTTGTTTACCTTTTTCAGTTCTTTAAGGTGACACTCCAGGACAAAATGTTGTTTTCGGTCAATTTTACTGGTCACAGTATATAAAGTAGTCAACATGACTCCTTACTTCAGATAAATCCACAATGAAAGGAGACTAAAGTTACAAAATGGGATTCTAGTTTGTTGATTAAAAAGAGAAATCTTCCTCTATTGGAAGATTAAAACACTAATATTTTTCTGTCTGTGATTTGGAGAATTATGTGAAGATACTGACGGGTTCTCTGTTTCATGTCCGTCTCTCTACTTGTACAGATATGAAGTGTTTGCGTGCGATGGGAAATGAAAGACTGTCTGCCTGTAAAATAAATGCATAAAGAACGAGTGAAGGTGCATATGGTTTCTAGTTCTTTGTTTACATTTAATGTTGAGTGCACTTTATTTCTACTTCATGGCATGACAGATTTAGTTACTTTGCGGATTTTGTTATGAATTAAATTACTTTTGACAGATCATTAAAAATTAGAAATCATGGTTCCTGATTTTAACTACTTTATTTTTTTCCAATATGTTTATGATCTTAATTTTCGAACAATAACAATGCAACCGTTTGGAACTCGACATTACCTACACATTTAAAAATAATAAAAAAATAAATGATTAAAATAATGTGTATAATAAATTAATAAATACATTTAAAAATAAAATGAATAATATAATAGATTAAAGACCAAACAAATACATTTAATAATAAATTATATAAGATAATAAATACAAAATTGTAAACACAAAAGAACAAATGGATACATTTACTAATATAAAACATATGAAATACATAATTATAAGAATACAATACAATAAACATTTAATAGAGAAAATAGATGCATTAAATAATAAAATATATAACAAATTGAATTAAATATATATAATAGACAAAAGATAAATACTTTTCATAATATTAAATAAAAGATAAATAAAAGCCTACAGTTCCTTCTCTGATGACCCAATTTTACTTCTACCCGACTACATTTATCTGACAGTTTTTACAGTCTTATACCAATAAATGAAACTACCTGATACTTAATGAAATGAATCATTCATTGTTAATTCTCAAATGTGACAATTTCCGTTTTTCTTCTTTGAATAAAGTCAATAATGTTAAATGTTTTAATAATAATGTTGCCGGTTTGGACAAAACATTTCTGATTATTTTTAATGGAGAAAATTATCGTTAGCTAATGAGTTCTGAGCTCCACTTTAAAAAACTAAACCCTGCACTTGTATTTTCCTGACCTTTCGGTGTGCATATAAAACCTACTCAAATCAAATCAAATCAACCTTTATTTATATGGCGCTTTTCATACAGAAAAGTATCGCAAAGTGCCTCACAGAGATGTAAAGAAAAAGAGAAACATCAAATAAAATCAGGAGAAGAAAGTTAAAAGAACCCAACCCTCCCACCCCCACAGTCATGCACAGAGACATACACAAATATGTATACGTTCATACACACATTCACACATACACACACAGCCACGCTGACACACAGACACACACACTCACACCTAGCTGGCTAGCTGTCACTAGCTGTCACTACAGAGACATGGCCGGGCAGCAAGACCTGAGGTACAGAGGATGCTAGAGGAAGCTACCTTTGGGGGGCCAACCACACTGGGAGAGATCCCAGTCCAAGGTTGAAGGGAGCACCGCCACAGAGACCACCCCAACCCGGGCAGACAGGAGCCTCCGCACTAAGGTGCAGAGCCCTCTAGTTGCCCGGGCCGGAACTGTCCAAGGGACAGCACCCCCCGCGGCCAGACCAGAGACAACTCCCAATCTGGCAGGCTCCCTGAGGAAACACTGGAGATTAACAACTGTTGCCTAAAACAGTAAGAGGTTAAAATATGGAGGCTAAAAACATGAGGGACTAAAACATAAAGCATAAAGAACAGAGGCTAAAAACATGAACTAGAACATAAAAGCATAAGAGCATAAGACATGGGTTTTAGCATGAAAAAGGGAAAAAAGTGCTGTGATTAGCACTGCCTAAAAGAAATCAAAAAGTGTTAAGATTTCAATTAAAAGCCTGGTTAAAAAGATGGGTCTTAAGCCTCTTTTTAAAAACCTCAGCAGTCTCCGCGATCGTGAGGCTCTCCGGCAGGCTGTTCCACAGTCGGGGCCCATAACAATTGAAAGCCGCCACCCCTTGCTTTTTTGAACTTACCTGTGGTATGCTTAAAAGGCCGGTGCCGGAGGACCTCAGGGTCCGCGGCGGCCGATAAGGTAAAAGCAAATCAGATAGGTAAGAAGGCCCAAGACCGTTAAGACACTTAAAAAACGTGTAGAAAAACTTTAAAATCAATCCTGAAACGCACAGGGAGCAAATGCAGCGACTTTAAAACTGGTGTTATGTGCTCCCACCCTCTGTTCTTTGTAAGTACTCGTGCAGCTGAGTTTTGTAATAATTGTAGATTCAAAATGCTCTTTTTGGGAAGGCCAGAGAGCAGGGCATTACAGTAGTCTAAACGACAAGAGATAAAAGCATGCATCAGCACCTCCGTGCTGGCCTGAGAGAGAAACGGGCGGACTCTGGCTATGTTCTTAAGATGGTAAAAACCTATTTTTGTTAGATTTTTGATGTGTGGAATAAAACTGAGCTCAGAGTCAAAAAACCCACCCAGATTTTTTACAGATTGTGATAGTTTAAAATTCTTTAACTTTGGTAAAAGTTTCTCTTTCTGGCCCTCAGGACCGATGAGTAAAATCTCTGTTTTGTCCTGGTTGAGCTGTAGGAAATTCCCTGCCATCCATGTCTTGATATCTAAAATGCAGTTAAAAAGGACATCAATAGGCCCTGTGTCATCAGGAGACACGGCGATATACAGTTGCGTATCGTCAGCATAACTATGAAAGCTGATGCCGTGCCTCCTGATGACGTCCCCAAGGGGAAGCATGTAAAGATTAAAAAAAGTTGGACCTAAAATTGACCCTTGGGGAACACCACACTTTATTTTGTGGGTTTCTGAGGAACATGTATCCATACTTACAAAGAAGTGTCTGATCTGTAAGGTAAGAAATGCACCAGTTAAGAACAGTACCAGAGAGGCCGACCACGTTCTTCAGTCTATCTAATAAAATGTGATGGTCTACTGTATCGAAGGCGGCGGTTAGATCCAGTAGTATCAAGAATGTGAGTTCATTGTTATCAAAGTTGCACCTGATGTCGTTTAAAATCTTTAAAAGGGCTGTCTCTGTACTGTGGTTCGCCCTGAAACCAGACTGACACTTCTCAAAAATGTTGTTTGCAATTAAAAAGTAATTTACTTTATTGAAAACAAGTATTGAAAACTCTCCAGTGTTTCCTCGGGTAAAATCAATGATCCAGGTGTGTCAACATTGGAAATCTGTTGGGGTAAAAGACTCGATCTGTCGCATTGATTTTATTTCTGAAGTGGTCTGCAAAGTCCTCACAAAGGGCATCAGTTGGTGTTTTGGAGGATCTATTAAAATGTTTGTTTGTTAAAAGGTCAATTGTGGAGAAGAGGAATTTGTGGTTGTTTTTATGTTTGTTGATGAGTTTTTGGAAACGGGAGATTCTTGACTGTTTGATTGCGTTATTGTATGTTGTGAGATGTTTACGTAAAATTTCATAGTGAACTGTCAGTTTTGTTTTTCTCCATGTCCTCTCAGCACTCCTGCAGTTTCTCTTTAGTTTTTTAGTCTCTGCATTTCTCCACGGGGTCGTCGGTCTTGTCATATTTCTTTTTATTGAGAGTGAAGCCACCAAGTCCAGCGTTGATTTTATTTTATGGTTAAAATTGTCAACAATAAAAAAAAACTTAAAAATTTTTTGCAGCCACTTCAGAAGTTAGGTAGCGTTTCCTCACTGTTCTCACTGGGGCCTCCTGCTGTTCAAAACTGGTGATTGTAAAAAACAAACAAAAGTGGTCAGACACAGCTAGGTCAACAACAGAGGGCGCACCGCCATAGGTTATGACGAGGTCCAAGGTGCGCCCCCTGCTGTGGGTCGGCTGCATGACATGTTGATTAAAATCAAGATTCTATTTCTACTCTAAAAATTCTCTCGACATAGGATCTGAGGAATTATCTATGTGTAAATTAAAATCACCGGTTATTATTATTCTGTTATAAGTGCTATGTGTTATTGACAGTAGCTCTGAGAATTCAC